>NC_087480.1:18336002-18671002 GCF_036417665.1 Passer domesticus
AGCCGAGCGAGGCACGGCCACCGGCAGAGAGAGCCGGAGACAAAGGCAGCGAGCGGACGGGAATTCGGCTGCTCTCTCCCTTCTCTGCCCATTAACCAGGGTGATTTCCCGCTCCTTTCATCAGGTGCGGTTTCCTCATCAACTAGGAAGTAGAGAGCAATATGAAAGGAATGTTTTCAGCTCCCGAGCGCTTTTCAGCACATCCATCCTGCCGAGCATTTCTCAGCCTTTTCCTTTCCCCTTTCTGGCTCTGTCCTGCTGTGCTGCATTGATCCAGCCCCAGAGAAATGGATGCTGGACCCATTCCCAAGCACCACATCCAACAGCCCAGGGGGAATAGCCACCTCTGTCTCAAATCTTTAATTTGCATCTCCTGCTCAGACAAAGGCCGGAGCTGCTGCTGATCCCTGCTGCCCCCCGGGCCGAGGAATCCTTGTGGAGCTGGGCTCCCCCAGCCCCTTTTCCTGCTCTTTCTCATTCATTAATGGCTAGCAAAGCTCCCAAGCACAGATAGCACAAAATTTGTCCCCTGCTTGCTGCCAGGATCAGTGTGACTTTTAATATCATTGTTTATTTCATCAGCACACATCCCCAAAGAGCTGCCATGGGTTTGGGTTATTCAGAGGCCAGAATTCAAGTGTGGATCCCTAAATACACACAGATCTTGTGAAGGAGTGGGCCTGACTTTTATAGGTGCTAAGCAACTGTTCTTGTGCATTTCCATCTGCCTTGAAGTCACATCCCACCCTCGCCACCTTCCTCATGTCCACACTTTGAGACAGAAATGAGCTGTGGAAAGTAGGCTGGCTCCTTCCTCTGCTGCCAGGAGCTTTCTGCCCAAAGGAAACTCCATCCTGCCCCACAGAAAATTCATCCTGAAGCAGGACACCTGATGGAAGGGAGTTTGGGACCAGGGGAATTGCCACTGATGTGTCCAGAGAGGGTAAAAAGCCAGGGGAGGGCGTCTGCTGCAGCCAAAAATGGCTCAAGCAGCCATGGAACAAGTGGCAGCTGCCTACAGAGGGACTTTCCTTCCTTCAGCTTGCAGAAAATTATCCAGCCTTGGCACTTAAAGGCTGGAACAGTCAAAATGTTGATTCTTGGCAACTTCTTAATGAAGCCTCTGGATTAGAGAGGATGTAAATGAGGATGTCACACCAGGAAAACAATCCTCACATCAGAGAGCACCCAAAGGCAAAGCTGAGTCCCTCGGTGGGCCCTGCAGTCCTGGCTGGAGCAGAGCTTCCCATTCCTTGCTTTCCTCTCCCCAAAAAGGGGGAAGCTGTCCCAGGCTCCTGCTTCCTGTGGCTCCAGGGGCTCCAGGGAGTGCAGCTGCTCCTGCTGGAGGGAGAATTCAGCCCCAGCTGGTTCTCTGGGGCTGAATCAACGAGGGCAGGGAGCTCTCTGCAGCTTTGCTCCAGCACAGCCCTGGCCTGGGCCTGGACAGGGACATGGGAGTGCCTTGGGCTGGGAATGGGGCTGGGTGTTCTGTCCCCACCTGCCAGAGCTGGGCAGTTCTCTGCTGTCCATGGGGCAGTTTTCTTTATCTCTCCCACAGCCAATCCTCCCTCCAGGAGATCTCTGCTGTCCATGGCCAGGGAGTGTCCCTGCAGGGCTGATCCAATTCCAGCATCCCATGGGGAGATGCTCCGCCCAGGGCAGGAGCCAAGCATTCCTACCTGGATACAATCTGAGCCTGGAGCAGCACAGCAGCCTCTGCCCCCTGCATTCCCAGAGGAGCAGCTTTCTCCTGCCCTGCATTCCCACAGGAGCAGCTTTCTCCTGCCCTGCATTCCCAGAGGAGCAGCTTTCTCCTGCCCTGCATTCCCAGAGGAACACCAGGCCCATCTCCAGCAGCCCTGGAGCTGCAGAGGAAAACTCCCCCCTTGTGCAGGATCCCTGCTCCAGCAGAAGCACAGCTGGCACTGCAGGAGGGCTGAGCCCCCATGGGATGGGACTGTGCCACCACCCTGACACACAGGGGCTCAGTGCCTGTTCTGACTCTGGCAGTGCTGTTTTGTATTACTGCAATTTTATTTTTACTTTTCCTAATAAAGAACTGTTATTCCTGCTCCCATATCTTTGCCTGAGAGCCCCTTAATTTCAAAACTATAATAATTCAGAGGGAGGGGGTTTGTATTTTCCATTTCAAGGGAGGCTCCTGCCTTCCTTAGCAGACACCTGGCTTTGCAAACAGGGAGATTTCCCCAGGAAAACCTGGGGGTTGGACCTGGGGACTGAGCTTGGTGTGCAGCTTCCTTTGGCTTGGGTTTCAGCCCAGGAAGGATCCATCCCTCTGCACAGCTGCTCCAGGTGTTTGGGGTTATTTTGTGACAATCTCTCTGCTTTGCCAGACCTGGCAAAGGCTCTTCCAGCCCTGGTCACCCCTGATGTATCTTTCATCCCCAAGTTCTTTCTTGCTCACCGACTGAAGTTTTCTGTCTCCTGCACTTCATGAAACTTTCCTTTTATATTTTTATACACTGCTGCTTGCTGAAGTGTCTGATGTCAAGTGAAAATCTATACATAATGTGTGTCTAAATGCATATTTATATAAATTCACCCATATACATATGCAAAGACCTGGGAATGCAAATTCTTCCCTGTTTGCATTGGTGCAAGGGGAGTTTTTCCTCTGGTTTTATTACATTTCACCCTCCCCAACACTTTGCCAATGAGCTAAGCCCGTAAGGAATGTCTGAAAAGATTCTAATATATTTTTATGCTACATTTAAGCTTTTCTTCAAATGCTTGCTCTTAATCCTCTATGACTAATCCACTCAAATTCCTCACACTATCAGATTTCCCCTTCCTGAATCTCCTCTATTTAAGGCTTGCCACAGGTCAGGAATTGTATCAATAATCTGAAGATTGTGGCTCTCAGGGAGCTGTTGACCAGGGACAGGGACAGTGCTGATATGGCACAGCTCTGCCTCCTCCAGGAAAACTTACAATTCCCAGAAAGTCTGAAAAACCTTGATTTCAGTAAGACTTCAGGAAGGAATTCTGGGCTGTGAGGGCGGCGAGGCCCTGGAATGGAATTCCCAGAGCAGCTGTGGCTGCCCTGGATCCCTGGAAGTGTCCATGGCCAGGCTGGAGCAGCGTGGGACAGTGGAAGTGTCCCTGGGGACAGGTGGGTGACCCCAGGAGATGATTCCCAGTTGTTGGTTTCTCTGAAGGCACTGCAGACAGTAGTTCATGTTCACACTCAGGTGTTTATTATTTATCAGTAAAACGGTCTCACAGCCATGAGTTCTGCAGCAAGGCAAAAAATGGCCAAAATCTCTTGTTACAAGGTCTTTTAAGACTAAACCATCCAATTAAGAACTGACACCTGGATTATTTTCCCTTTTAACCCCAATAACTGACCCCAAAGAGCTGCAATGCAGATTGTTCTGCCCAATTACAAAATGCCACCCAAACCCATGGAGAAGAAGGAAGGAGAAGCATGAAAAATAAACCCAGGACAACACCCTGTGCCCTCCATCCTGCTTCCATCCCCACAACATACTAAAAATCCCAAAACCTCAATTTCTCACCAAGTGATACACCTACACTGCTCTCTATAATCTATTTCACACTTTTGTGGATTCTGGTCTATCTTGAAGTCTTGGAAACTTTCTCCATGAATGAAGGTCAAAGTCAGGGCTCTCCTGGGGGTCAGGGCACCCCAGAGCAGACAGAGAAATATTCCTGGTCTCCTGTGTTTCCACACCCAGGGAAATGTTGTTTTTTCCATGTCCACACTGCTGTCAAGGTGCTCTTCTCATGCAGAGACTGGAGCAGGTTCCTCACTTTTAATGGTCCCCACCTCCCCTTGCAGCAGAGTCAGGAACGTGGCTTTTCCTAATCCCAGCTGAGCAGGGAGGCACTAAAACCAGAATTATTCAAAGCAAAGTTTCCCATCAACGCAAGACCATCAAATTCCTCCTCGCTGGATAAAGTTATAAATATTGACTGCAGGGGAAGAGCAAAATTTAGAGGCAAACAGAGTGAAATGAAAGCTCATCATGCAGAAAGTTTGAGCAGGGTTGTTGTTCCCTTCCATCCTAAGTGGAAGGTTTGGCGTTATTAGAAGAGATAAAATTGACTTAATAAAAAAATCAGTTAAGAGCTCATAATGTAAAAGTGGCTTAGCCAGCACTGCTGATCTCAGTCTCACTAATTTTAATTGCATTCAGCCTGATCATGAAACGTGGAATGAGGTCTGGGATTTCTGAGGCGTTGTTGGAATTCTCAGGCTGCTCCCCCCTCCTGAGGAAAACTGACGGCTCCTGAATCCTTTATTCCAGGGAGGAGGCAGGCAAGGGGCTGTGCTAGGAGCACGGAAAATACAGAAACCTGGGGCAGGAAGTCAGCAATTCCTAATTAACCTGGCATTTGGGGAGAGTAAGGAGGAATGCAGAGGAACTGAAAGGCATTATAGATGGCATTACTGGGCAGAAATGCTGCTGCACAGGGCACAGAACTCCCCTGGAATTCCTTGCTGCAGGTGTGCTGAGGCTGGAAGCCTTGAAGAATTCCTGGGAAGGTGCCTTGTGGGGGTGGAGCAGCCAGAGCTGTGAGCAGTGCCTCTGGTTGTGCCCTGGGCTGTAACAGGACATGCAAAGAGGAAATTCCCTTTAGGGCAGACCTCCTGCATTCCTGTGGCTCTGGGTGTGGTGTTTGTGGGGGTCCCAGGACAAGGGAAGAGATAAATCTGACTCCATGTTCTCAGAAGGCTGATTTATATTATATTATATTATATTATATTATATTATATTATATTATATTATATTATATTATATTATATTATATTATGCTATACTAAAACTATTCTAAACTATAGAGAAAGGATACATCAGAAGGCTCAACAAGAATGAATAATAAAAACTGGTGACTTCTCAGAGCCTTGACACAGCTGGACCATGATTGGTCATTGAACAAAAACAATTCACATGTTGGAAAACAATCTCCATACCACATTCCAAAGCAGCAAAACGGGGAGAAGCTGAAGCTTCTGAGCTTCCCAGGAGAAGAAATCCTGGTGAAGGGATTTTTCAGAAAATATCACAGTGACATCTGGGTGTGTAAAAGAGCAGCCAGGGGTGCCCAGGGTCAGGAGCTGCACAAACAGCCTTGGGTCCATCCTTGAGACACTTCTGTTCCCTCCCCATGGATCACTCCTGGCTGCTGCGTGAGGAGGAAATTCAGCTTCACAACAGGAAGATAAATCTGCATTTCCCCTGAGGTCGACTCCTTCTGTGCACACAAATCCCCAGTGCTGGTGACTGGAGAGCTGAGTTCCCTTTGCTGGATCAAAAACATCCTGGAAAAAGCTTGGATCAAAGGATGAACGTTCTGGAAACGTGGGCTGGAGGGCAGGTAGGACAGCCAGGCCCTGCTCTGCAGGGCTGGGGTGTGAAGGTCAGGGCTGCTGAGGAGGCTCCTGTGTCCTCTGAGGTGACCCTGGGGAACCCCAGCATGACCCCTGCCACCACCCCTGGAATTTCCTTTTATTCCCTCTTGTCCCATGGCAGGGGGCCTGGATGGGCTTTAAGGTCCCTCCCCACCCATTCTGGGGTTCTGTGACACAAAACCCCCGTGGTTTCCACTTCGCTGTGCATCCATCCCTGTTCTCTCATCCCGGGCCTAAATATCCTCAGCTGTCATTCCCAGTGTCCCTCATCCTGTCCTGCTGTCCCCATTCCTGCCAAGGCCAAACTGGGTATCCCAAATTAATCAACTCTTTTACAACACAGCAGCTTCCTAATAATTTTTCACCAGTCAGTCAAGATAAAACTGGGACAATAAGTTAATCAAAAATTGGTAATGTGAACCTTGGAAAAACCAGGAATAAATTAACAACGTGTGCTCAGAGCAGAACATGAGTTTGGAGAAGTAAAGTGGGTTAAACTAAGCAGGGAGGAAATGATCTTGTTCTGCAATAAAACATTCCATCAGGGAGGTGCTCAGCTGTTCTGAGTGACCCCTGAGGAGGGAAGGCACCAGGAATGGGCTGCACAACGAGAGAAAACAGAGATGGAATTGCTGCTCGTTAACTTGGAATCCTCCACCGAGCCAGGCAGGTCCTGCAGGGAAGTGTCCTCCTGCAGGTGCTCCTGTGACAGGAGGTGGCACTGGGGCTGCAGCTGGGGCTGCACCTTCCTGCTGGGATGGCTGACCCTGGGAACACCCCACTACTCCCCTGAGCTCGTTCAGTGGGGTTTGTAAGCTGCACTAGCGAGTGTGAGCTACAGAAATGTTGTTTTGGAGTGGAGCTGGGTGGGTTTTCACACTCCTGCTGTCAGGGCTCTCAGGGAGAGGCAGCTGGTGTGCTAAAACAAGGGATGGACTTTGGAAGGCTGCAGGGTTAGGGACTGGAGGCAGGGAGTGACACAAATGTCAGCTTTCCTGGCAGGGAGTGACACAAATGCCATCTTTCCTGGCAGGGAGTGACACAAATGCCATCTTTCCTGGCTGCTCACTCCTCCCACTGCTCCCCACGCTGTTTTCTGGAGCAAAGTGTAAACATTTTATGGGAGGTGTTTGGTGGCTCTGCTGGCACTGAGTCTGTGGGTTCTCCATCTGATGTTCTTCCTAAATACAAGTTTGGGGGCTCCAGTTGCCAGCTCTGAGCTCGGCATGGGGCTGAGGGCCAGACTGGTGAGACTGGGGAGCAGAACTGGGTGAACTGGGCTCTGCCCCTGTGTCTGGGCCAGGACAGAGCCCAGCTCCCACCCTGAGAGCCCTGTGGGGCTGAATAAAGGCAAAACACCAAAGCTGGGTTCATCATTTGTGGCATTCACATTCTCTGGAAAATCCCTTCACCAGGATTTTTCTCCTGGGAAGCTGAGAAGCCTCAGAGAAAAGGAAAACCATTCTTATCTCATTTGCTTCTCCTGTGTTGTGCTCCTTTGGAATGTGTTTGGAGATTGTTCACCCACAGGTGATTGTTCCATTGGATTCTGCTGTGAGTTGTTTTCACTCTCTGGCCAATCAGGGCCAGGCTGTGTCAGACTCTGGAGAGAGTCACCAGGTTCATTATTATCTTTTTGGCATTCAGTAAGTATCCTTTCTGTATTCTTTAGTATAGTTTAGTACAGTATTCTTTAATATAATATAGTATCATAAAATATAAATTAGCCTTCTGAGAACATGGAGTCAGATTCACCATTCCTTCCTTCGTCAGGGCACCCTGCAATAATCATTAGCATGGGCAGGTGCATGTTGGGCTGCAGGGAACAGGGCTCGTGAATAGGAACTTGTGGGGTTTCATTATTTACTTTGAAACAGAGGTTTTAATCCATCTCCTTAGTTAAGGAAAATGTTATCTTGCAGTCCTTCTGCCTCTGTTTATTCTGTGTGTAAATGAAAAGTGATTCTTTGCTCTAAATCTCCTAATCTTGACACAAAAGCAAGAGCAATAGGTTTAACCCCCTGAGGAAGAGCAGGAGGTGTAACACTGCAGCAAGGCCTGGAAATCAATGATTAATGCTTCAGGGTTTTTAATTAATCTCCCTTTTAATAATGGGGGATCAGTGGTCAAGGAGCTTCTCCAGGACCACTCCTGGCAGTGGGATACAAGTTGATCAGCAGTGGGAAGAGCCAAGGAGGAATGTTTTACCCAGATCCCAGCAGGGGTTATCTGGCTAAATCCATGGGGTCGAAGGTTTGCCTTCCTCATCATCTCTGATGAAACCTCCCAGGGCCTGAAGGGCTCCAGGAGAGCTGGGGAGGGACTGGGGACAAGGGATGGAGGGACAGACACAGGGAATGGCTCCCACTGCCAGAGGGCAGGGCTGGATGGGAGATTGGGAATTAGGAATTGTTCCCTGGCAGGGTGGGCAGGGGCTGGGCTGGCATTCCCAGAGCAGCTGGGGCTGCCCCTGGATCCCTGGCCAAGGCCAGGTTGGATACTGGAGCCTGGAGCAACCTGGGAGGTGTCCCTGCCCAGGGCACTGGGTGGTGTTTCCAGTCCCTCCCACCCAAACCATTCCATGATTCCATGATCAGATACCCTGGAAGCACCCCCAGCTTCAGCCCCTCACATCCACCACGGTGCCATCAGTGGGACAGCTCTGTAGGCATGGGGTGAGAGCAGGGGCAGCAGTGCTCCCTTTAACACCCCAGAGATCCCCTGAAGGGTGCTCTGGGAGCAGGGGATGTTCCCTCTGGGCCCAGGAACCCCTGGAGGGTGCTCTGGGAGCAATGGGAATGTTCCCTCTGGAACAGGGGTCCAGGAACCCCTGGAGGGTGCTCTGGGAGAATGGGAATGTTCCCTCTGGGCCCAGAAGTCCCTCCCTGATTGCTGCAGCCTCCTCGGGCCTCTCTCAAACCCTGAGACAGGAGCTGCAGCTGGAGGCAGAAATAGGAAATATGAACTGAATTTAACTGAAATGTGGAGGGGTGAGGCTTGGAGAGTCCCAGACTGCCTGAGCAGCCTTGGGCTGATCTGTGGGCACAGCTATCCCAAAGGAAGGGCTGCTTGGGCAGGGGCTGGCACCCGGTGGGGCTCCCAAGGAGCTCCCAGGAGGATTTGGAAGTGATCAGGGAAGGCTCTGAGGGAGCAGCCTGGGTCAGGCTGTGCCAGCAGCATTCCAGCACCAGCCCTTCCCAATATTTCCCATTTTCCCCCATTTCCAGGCACAAAGAGGAGCCAGAGTGGAGTGTCCCCATGAGGAGGAGGCAGTGGCTGGGGGCTGCTGCTGGATGTGGGGAACAGATCAAATTTACCTCCCTGAGGAAGTTCAGCCTCATGTTGAGGAGCACACTGGGATCCCAGGGCTGGAGCTCTGCCCAAGGCCCCTCAGCCTCCTCCAGCCCCACCCCACACCCTCAGGAGGGTTTTTCAGGACCAGGGGGACATTTTCATCTCCTGTGAGTCACCAGGTGCTCTAGGATTGAGCCAACTGATCCTGTGCTTAGTCACAAGGGGTGGCTTAAGGATTCCTGTTCCTTTGGTTCCTGTTCCTTTGTTCCATCCACTCTGTTCTTCCCAAAACACAATTTCCTCTGAGCTGTTCTGAAATTGCATTTCAATTGACCAAGGCTCCAGGAGTTACAGAGTCAGGGAACTGGGGATTTTTTCTGAAGGGACCTTGAAGTTCTTCCAGTTCCACCTCTGTAATGATAATTTCAGGATTCTAAAATTCACAGATTGGTTTGGGCTGGGAAAGACCTCAAAGCCCACCCAGTTCCACCCCTGCCACGGCAGGGGCACCTCCCACGGGCCCAGGCTGCTCCGACCTGGATGTTCCAGGGATGGGGCAAATCCCAGGCAAATTCCAGCAAATCCCAGGCAAATCCCACCTCTCTGGGCAGCCCTAAGGAGGCAGAACTGAAACCACAAAACCTGGGTATTCCTGAGTCCTGCAGTACTGATCCCCACGGGAATCTCCATGTCCCTCCTGCTGGGAGGTGCAGGGCTGCAGCAGGATTTCTGTGTTTTGTGCTCCTTCCCAGTTTTCCCTGCCAGCCTCAGAACCACAGCAAGCATGAGGAGTTTTTCTCCCTCTCTGCTTTGTTTTCTCCCAACACTGTTTGATAACTCCTGTGTTGCTGTTTGGGTATCAGGCTTTAGTGCTGGGGTTTTTCATTCCCAAGCACTTGCTGGGAATAAAAATACACTTTATATCTGCTGGGTGTGCACGTGCCTTGTGCACAGCTCACAGCTCTGGGGGGGGGAAAATGTCACTTCCCACCCGGCGTCACTTGTGAGGAGCCTGCTGGTGGCTTGTGGCTCTCAGTGCTCCCTGTGCCAGAGCCCAGCCCAGGCTGGCACTCCCAGCTCGTGCCCAGTGCTGTCCCCAGCTCTCCCAGGCCCTCTGTCAGTTCTCCTGCCCCTCTTCCCCAGCCTGGAGCCTTTTCTGGGGTTGTTGTGACCCAGGTGCAGGAATTCCATCTCACTCCAAGGTGGGATTTCAAACTCTTTTTATTTTGCCACTCCAAACCTTTATGCAGCTGCACCTGGGATGCAAAAATCCCCCTTTTTACTGGTGTAGCTACTCAGGAAGCTCTGATAACTCTGTTACCCAGGAACAGGGAAAGCTGTGTGCTGGCCAAGCCCCTGTGTCAGCAAATCCCAGGTTCTGTGGTGTTTGCTTCCCCCAGCACAGTTTGATTGGATTTGTCCAAAACAGCTTTCCTTCCTTGGAGCTCTGTGCCAGCAAGGGAGGCTGAAATCCTGCCTCAGCAAACGGTGCAGGGCTGACCTCAGGAACGTCCCCTCCTGAAAGAACCTGGAAAATGAGTTATACTTGAGAATTTTGCTGACTTTAATATCACTGAGCTGCACAGTTCTGCCAAAAGTGGGATTAGTGCCAGCACAAGGAGCCCTTGGACAGCTGGGAATTGGGCTGAGATTGCCACAAAAGGAATCTGGCACCCCCATGGAGCTGTGTGGCTGCTCCTGATCGTTGTTAAGGTGTAGATATTCCATTAGTATTAATTAGGAGTGCTACTGATAGTAATAATTAAAATACATATTAATATGATAAGACTGGGATAAATCCTTTCCAAAGGCTTTCTCAGGGTGTACCCAGAGAAGACAAATCTCCTTTTTTAGAGTATTTTTGGGGTGAGAAGCCACATTGAGGGATTTCACCCCAAGGTGCCGTGAGTGGGGATGCAGATCCAGCACTTTGCAGGGAAATCTCCTGCAAACAAAAATTAATGATTAAAAAAATATTCCTGTCAAAATTCCACTTCTCAGAGGCTGTGCCAACCTTCTGCTGGAGTGGTTGGAGATTCCTTAGGAGCTAAGGAGAGGGTTAGGATTTATTAGGAGCTGAGGAAGGCTCCATCCTGGCAGAGCAGCACATGCACAGCTCATGGCCAGCATCTGCTGAGCACCTGCAATAAATCAGCTCCAAATTCACCTCCCGGGCCCCAAACCAGCCCTGCTGAGCAGCTCAGGTGCTGCTTGTGCTTCCCAGTACAGGAGGAACCAGCCTTGGAGCAGTTTAAAGCCCTGCTTCCTCCTGCCCCTCTCCAAATTAACTGCCTGGACACTAATTGGCATCTCCTCGGTGCCTGGAGCTGCAAACAAATTAACTCTGAAACAAGGCAGGAGCAGCTCAGGGAGAGCTGGCTGCTGGAGACAGAGCTGGGAAAACTGAGGTGCAAACAGCTCCTGATCCCTCTGAAAGAGAGACCTGAGCAGTGGAGAGAGCAGCCCTGCCACAGCCTGGTTATTTCAAGAGGGAGGTGCAGCTGTTTGGATTTCCCAGAGGAAAAATTGGGAAAGCCTGGAGTTGGTGTGGGAAGTTTAAAGGAGTTCCAGCCCAAAGCTGAGACAGAGCCAGGTGGATCTGTCCCTCCTGGGGCTCACCAAGGGACAGCAAAAGTCATTCCTGCTGTTCCTTTCCCAGCAGTGATGCCTTGGGAGGCTCCTGGAACAGAGGCTGGACAGAGTTAAAGGAATAAAGTGGGGATTTATTGAAAGGCCTTCACAGGATTCACCTTGGGCAGTGCAAGAGCCCAGCCAGGGCTACACCCAAGATGGTCCCCAAGTCATGAGTTTTCACACTTTTATAAGTTTTGGTCCATTTCCATTTTGGGGTCAATTGTCCAATTCCAGCTCCAGGTTGTGCAGTCCCATCCTCCCAGTTTGCTCTCCTGAGTTCCCTGCTGTTTGCACTTTTTGGGGCTGAAGCTGCAGTGGTGTCCTTGGTTCTGGGGCTGGAAAAGGATTGTTTTGTCTGACTGAACAGTGAGGAGAACTGCTGACACTTTATATGGAGTTCAGAGTTATGTCGTAATGCAGTACAGAGTCTGGAAAACATGAAAACTGAAACTTCAGGCATCACAGGGAGCTGGGATGTGGCTGAGCCTGGCCAGAGCCATCCCTTGGAGCTGCTCACGTGGCTGGGCTGGGCTGTGCCAGAGGAGATTCCAGCCTGTGCCTCCTGTCCTGCACACCCTGTCACACACATCCCGTTGGTCCTGGGCTCCCTTCCCCTTCCCCTGGAAGCCATCTCAGAAGCTGCAGTGGTTTCTCCTTTTCCTCCTGGTCCTGCTCCCTGTCTCTGCTCCCTCTAGTGTTCCCAGGCAGCTGCTGGCTCTCCACATCTGCTGCTGAATTCTGGATTTCTTTTCCCTGCATTTCACACGAGCTGGGAATGCCATCAGCTTTCTGTGCCCCCTTGGGAGAGGAACCAGGGCAGGTCTGTAACCTCCTTGTGCCAGCACCTGAGGCCAGCTCCAAACCCATTTGACTTCCAGTTTTGATGATTTCCAAGTCCTTCACTCATTCTCAGTTCAGTTTGGGGATTTCTTTTCCAGCCATTCAAGTCCCTTTCTAATTCAGGGGGCTGGAGGTTTAATGGGAGGTCACACCTGGGACTAGAGCCACCAGATTTTGGTGCCATTCCAACAGCATCCATCACACCTGAATGCCGTGCTTGAGTTCACTTTAGACTCAGTCTAAGCTTGATTAAGTCTACAAAAGCTTTTGGAGCTGTGAGATGTTGCCTGGAAATCAGAAAATGCAAAAGGGGACTGGAGATCCATATTGGAATCACGGGATTGCAGCTGCAGAGAGAAGGGGGAATGAAAAACACCTGACACAGAGATTGTTTCCAGAGTTTTGACTGAAATGTAACTGTTTAATGAGCTCTGAATTGTGTGATATTTAATATAAATATTCCATTTGCATGAGAATATCTGGAAAAAGGGCTTTGGGATCATCAAGTTCCAACGATTCACCAGCACGGTGAGTTAGGGTACAAGATGTTATTGGGCTGTGTGCTCTGTCTCCATCTATCAGAGCTGGGCAGTTCTCTGTTGTTCATGGGGCAGTTTTCTTTATCTCTCCCACAGCCAATCCTCCCTCCAGGAGATCTCTGCTGTCCCTGGCCAGGGAGTGTCCCTGCAGGGCTGATCAAATTCCAGCATCCCATGGGGAGATGCTCGGCCCAGGGCAGGAGCCAAGCATTCCTACCTGGATACAATCTGAGCCTGGAACAGCACAGCAGCCTCTGCCCCCTGCATTCCCAGAGGAGCAGCTTTCTCCTGCCCTGCATTCCCAGAGGAGCAGCTTTCTCCTGCCCTGCATTCCCAGAGGAGCAGCTTTCTCCTGCCCCCTGCATTCCCAGAGGAGCAGCTTTCTCCTGCCCTGCATTCCCAGAGGAACACCAGGCCCATCTCCAGCAGCCCTGGAGCTGCAGAGGAAAACTCCCCCCCTTGTGCAGGATCCCTGCTCCAGCAGAAGCACAGCTGGCACTGCAGGAGGGCTGAGCCCCCATGGGATGGGACTGTGCCACCACCCTGACACACAGGGGATCAGGGCATGTTCTGACTCTGGCAGTGCTGTTTTGTATTAGTGCAATTTTATTTTTAATTTTCCTAATAAAGAACTGTTATTCCTGCTCCCATATCTTTGCCTGAGAGCCCCTTAGTTTCGAAAGTATAATAATTCAGAGGGAGGGGGTTCACAGTTTACATTTTCCATTTCAAGGGAGGCTCCTGCCTTCCTTAGCATCTTTTCAAACCCAGACAATGGCCACCACCAGCCCCTGTCCTCCAGTGCCACATCCACGTCCTCTGAAGCCTCCAGGGCTGAGAACTCCAGCCCTGCCTGGCCTGGGTCACCCGGGGCCAGCGGGGACAAGGATCCCTCTGCTTCTGCAGGAGGAGGGAAGTGGCAGAGCTTCCCTCGCACAGGAATGTGTTCCACAGGCTCGGGAGTGGGTGAGTGACAGCTGAAGGCTGAGCTCTGAGGAGCAGCACAGCTAATTAGCACCTAATCTAATTAGCACCTCCTCAGCTCACCCCTCCACCCAGCCCTTCCTCAAGGCTGGTTCTTGGGATTTCTGGCACCCAGCAGTGGGCTGCAGCACAGTTTTGTTCTCCACGTGCCCGTCCTGCCTGGAATGGGACCTGACAGGATGGAAAAGGAGGGATCCCATGGGATTGGGGTCTCCAGCACATCCCTCCTGCCCTGCCCTCACCTGGTGTCCCCAGGCACAGGCAAATGGAGCAGGCCATGTCATCCCCCAGCTAATCCTCAGGATTTCTCTCCAGGAACACTGGGATTGTTACTCCCAGCTCAGTTCCTTGGTGGCAGAAACTTCCTCAAGCACAGGGAAAAGGTGGAAACCCAACACTTTTCCCTAAATCTCAGAATATCCCCCCAGCTGGCAGCCAGGAGCTGAGGACAGGGCCCTTCCCCTTCTGCCTGGGTAGCTCTGAGGTGTTGCTCAGGGATTTTTAGTGCTGGGGCTCCTGCAGGGAACCCAGGAAAAGGGTTTGTGCTCTGCTATCCATGCAGAAAGAGCAGAAATTCCATGAACCCCTTGGAGAGTGCACTGCAGCATCCTGGGAGGAGCTGGGAATGGGGATCCATAGGGAGATTGGTTTCCAATGAATTCTGTCAGAAACACTCCAGCCCAGCTCCCAGGGACCCACCCAAACCTTCCAGAAACAAACCTGGAGACATCCCAAGGCCTCCCTGTGCCCTGGTGTGTCAGTCCCTGCGAGTGTCCCTCTGCTTCCCCTTCTGGGGCCAGAATTGTTTCCAGAATGATGAACCTGCAGGGAAATGCTCCTGCCTGGCAAAGTGAGGCTGTTCCCACACCATCCTTCTCTTTGTTCCAGGAGGAATTTCAACAGTTGGGTTTTCTGCTCCAGTCAGGGCCAGAGGAAAGTCTGGGCAGCAAAAAAAAAAAAAAAAAAAAAAAAAAAAAAAAAAAAAAAAAATCTGAGGTTGAATCAGATCTTAAGCCTGGATTTAAAATGGATGACATTAAAAGAACCAAAAAAATCCAGTAAAGAATAAAAAAAATCCCTAATGCTCCTCTTGATCTCCCTCTGCTGCCTCCCTGTCCTCCCATCCACTCTTCCCATCACCTTCCCTTGCTCTGCTCCAATTATAGATCCTTCCAGGCAGGGACCTGCCAGTGTTTCTGTCAGGGAAGTGCCAAGCCCATCCTCGATGCTTTACAAATAATCACAGGCAACACATTTTTTGTGAAATATTGAAGCTCTTCCTGTTAAAAAAAATGAAATCTCTCTGCCATATCAGACAGGATGAAATGTCAGTGTGCCATCCTTCCTAAATTAACATCCTTCCCTCTGTCACTCCTGCTGTGGCACATGGGAGCCCAGGATCCATCTCCTCCTTCCCACAGGGAAGAATCTGGTTTTAACTCTGAGACACAAACTTGGATAAAATTGAATGTCTGAGGTGGGTAAGAATGAGGGAAAACCGTCTCAAATCTTCTTTAGCTGCCTTTGTTTGCTTCCCTTTAACTCTTCCTTCCCTGAAATCCCTCAGAACACCTGGAGGATGAGGCGCCCTGTTAAAGGCTGCAGAGTTCTCCCTGCTCTCCCTCGGCTTTTCCAGGACCTGAGCCTGTCAGGAGCCTTGCAGCCCATTCCAATGCTTGACAGCCCTTTCCATAAAGGAATTATTCCAATATCCAGCCTGAGCCTCCCCCGGCACAGCCTGAGGACCAGAGAAATCCACTGATGGGAAGGGTCCCATGGGATTGGGAACTGGGAGGAGTTTCAGTGCCTGGGAAGGTTCTGCCCCCTGAGATGATTTGGGGCGGGATTGGCAAGATTTGGGGTGGGATTGGGCTCCTGAGGTGCCCCAGCTTTCAGGTCTCGCTCCAAGAGCACTCTGAGTTTATTTCCAGGCTGGAAATTGTGCCAGGAATTGGCGTGGCCAACGTGGATCTCGAGGATTTGAGGTGACAGCTGGGAAAGAAATCTGCTGCTAAAACTGCATTGGAGTTCTTTCCCTCTTTCTGTCACCCCTCTCACTTCATTAAGAGCCCAGCCTTCTCCTGGGCTGCAATTGAATTATTTGCTTTCACCTCCAATCTGCCTGAGGTGGAGTGAGCTCCACTGGAGCTGGCAAACACAAACAAATCCCATCTCCACAGGGGTTAAGGGTTAATTGTGTTTCTCTCAACCTCTTCTGATCAGAAAGTTGGTATTTGCCCCCTCTGTCTGATCCCTCTTGCTCCTTTCTTGAATTGTTTTGGGGAGCAGAAGGTTCAGGGCTGTGCCCCCAAAGCAGCTCAGGCTGTGTGAACACAGCAACTTTCTGCAAGTGAAATCTGCTTCTATTTCTGTGTTTGAAAAGGAGCTGAAATGCCAGTGGTGATGTAATGTTCATTTACATTTAGAGTCTGTTTCTATTTATTTTTGCTCCTATTAACTGCATCTTGATTCCAACAGTTTGGGGGTTTTTTTATTCACTGAGGCTCTCTTTGCCATGAACAGCTCATTTTTTACCTAAAGCCTGCCAGGTTTCATGCCTTATTCAGCCATAAATGAAGAAGAATGACAGGTAGAAGGGGAAATGGATGTTTCCCCCCCCAAGCGAAGGCTCCTAAATTTGATAGGAGCTATTTCTCCAGGAATTGCTGCCTCTGATTGCCACTGGAGTGGCTCTGGAAGGAGCTTGGAGGGGATCATTCACCTGGGCTCTGTCCTGGATATGCAGGGCTGGGAGATTTCCTGTGCCACCTTCCACAAACACAAAGAGATGAATGCAAAATACCTGCAGAGCTCTGATGTGCAGCCTGTGGCTGGCTCCTGGTGCTGCTCCAGTCAAGGGGCTCTTCAGCCCCAGAGCAGGAGAAAAAGGCAGAAAATCCTGGAATCACAGGGTTCTTAATGCTGGAAAAGACCTTTAAGATCATCAATGTCAGCCACCACCATGGTGACATAATCCATGTCCTCAGGTGCCATGAGTTCATCCCTCGGACTGAGAGCTGGAATATTGCAGGTTTATTTTCCTCCCTGCTCTCATCTCCTTCAGTGTCTGGGCTCACTTTTGTTGATTCAACCTTCTGGGGTGCCTTTAATTTATCTTGTTCAAAGGTTTCGGGGAGCACTGCCTTCCTTAGTGTTTAATTTGTTTTCTAAAAAAACAAAGGGTGGCTCCAGGGTGGCTTTTTTAGACTGGGCAGAATTGGAGCTGGCACTGGCAGCAAGAATTAAAGCACAAGAGTTCAGCTCTGCCTTCAGAGTGAGCAGGGGCTGAAGGATATTGAAGGATTTCATTGTTTCTATGGCTATAAAATCCTTGGAAAATATAACCCAGCAGCTCTCTGTGCTCTTGCTCGGCAGAACTCCAAAGAAATGCTCTCAAACCTTTATTTACAGGGTTGTTGGACAAGGAAAATGCAAAATTAAAGCGAGGCTCAAGATCCATCCTGCAGCTGCTGTGCCCCCAGCAAATCCTGTATTTCACAGCTCACCAGCCTAAAGATGCCCCAATAAACCCAGCGGGGAGAGCTCTGACTCATTTTCCCCTCGGGTGGAAGTTTAAGGCTGTCCAGGTAAGCCCAGCTCATCTGAAGCTGAGAAAATGTGCAGAGAAACATCCTGAAATCAGTTCTGTCCTCAAGGCTGGGCTTAACTGTCCTGCCAGGTGTAGCTGGGCTTTTCCTGAAGGACAGAGCTCAGCTCCTGGATTGAAGATCAGGAGATAGGCCAGGCCTAAATCTGTGTGGGGAGGCAGAGCTGGAGCTGCCAGGTGCTGGCAGGGGTGCTCAGTGCCAGCTGTACCCAGAGTGATAAATGAGTGGGAAATGCAGATTAACACAGGCAGGGCCGAGAGGAGAAGCTGATTTATCTCCCCCTGGTTTAGAACTGATTTATTTTCCTCTATTTCAGAGCTGATTTATTCCCTCCTGAGGTTTCAGTGCATCAGCTGAGCTTGGAACAAGCTCCAGGTGGCAGAGAGGCAGGAATGTCCCTGAGCAGGTCCCAGGTGTGCTGGGCCATGTCCTCTGTCATGTCCTGGCTCTGTTCTGCACAGGGCTGGGGCTCCTTTTCCACCCCACCCTGCACTGTGGTTCATTTATTCGCTATTTTATAAATGTAACAGTCTCTCTTCATCCCCACAGTGGGAGGGAACAGAAGGAATTCAGTCCTGGAACCATCTCAGAATATCTTTACCACATTCTCCTCTTTTGTCAAATCGTTCTTTTTCCCCAGTTTCTCATTTCATAGGTTTGACACTGAAGCTATTTAGAGCCTTCCCTTTCCCTGGCTTCTCTCTAAATATATCTCAGGGCTGCTTGAAGGGTTAAGGAAACACACAGACATCCCCTTATGGGGAAAAGGGGGAAACACATCCCAGCCTCCTGCTTTTCTCTCTCCTCACAGCCACACACATTTTGATTTTGTCATTATTGTCTGGTCATTGTGGGGGAACAGAATGAAAACAGGCAAAAGAGAGCAAATCAATATGCTCCAAACCCACTTTTTTTTAAATTAGGTTATTTAATGTGGCCATGGGAGCTGGCAGTTGTAGGAGAGGAAGGTGCTCATATTGTAAATGTTTAAAAAACTGGAAATCTGCTTCCCTTCCCACTTCCAGCAGTTCCCTTGGACAATTAAACCTGCAGTTGTATTTATTGCATCCCTCATTTCCTCACTTGTGTCTCATCCAGGGATGATACTCATCAACAACTGGGGTTCTGTTTTCCTGGCCAACACAGCTAAGGGGCTGTAAGCATACATATAAATACAAATATAAATATAAATCTTAGAAAGAATTGCTCCCAGTCTGTGGGTGTTACACAAGGGAATCTCTGCCGTGGGATGCACAAGAACTGCTGGATTCGGGATTTCTGGGGGAGTTCCAGCAGGGTCATTCAGGTGAGTGAACTCCAGGGCAGACTGTTCCACCCCAGTGCTCCCCTCACTCCAGAGCCATGGAAGGGGAAGAACTGAAGGAAGCTCTGCTGGATGTTGATTCCCACTGAACCTTCAGAGTTCCCCCCTGGGGTAAACAATGACAGAACCACGGAATTCCAGCCTGGGTGGGGCTGGAAGGAGCTTGATGCTCACCCTGCCCCTCCACCACCGTCCCGGGCTGCTCCAAACCCCGGAGTTTCAGGAGAGTGCAGAAGTTTGGTGAATCCATCTGGGAGCAGATTCAGCTTCCAGGGCCTAAAGGGGCTCCAGGAGAGCTGGAGAGGGACTGGGGACAAGGGATGGAAGGACAGGACCCAGGGAATGGCTCCCACTGCCAGAGGGCAGGGCTGGATGGGAGATTGGGAATCAGGAATTGTTCCCTGGCAGGGTGGGCAGGGACTGGGCTGGAATTCCCAGAGCAGCTGTGGCTGCTCCTGGATCCCTCGGAGTGTCCAAGGTTTGGACGGGGCTGGGAGCAGCCTGGGACAGTGGGAGGTGTCCCTGGAAGGTTCTGGAAAGGACACAGGTGGTTTCCTTTGTTCTGGACTTGAGGCATTTTGTGAACCAGAAAGGAAGAGTTGGACAAATCCCATGGAGCTCAGAAATAACAAGAGTTCTGTAAATGGGAATTCTCTGTCCTGTGAAACACAGGGATTTCAGGGCACTCACTCCTGCTCTACACTCAGGAGCCAGAACTGGGCCCAAAGGGCCTGGCAGGAGCTGCTGGAGCCCTTTCCTGAGTGGGGTGGAGCTGCCAGGCTCTGCTCAGGGTGCTGCACTCAGCCCCACGGAGCATTCCCTGCACTCTCCGACTGATTCCTCCTGCAAGACCGATTGAATTCCAGAGCAATTCGCTAAGAGAGAGCTAAATTGCTTGGCAGGATAACGGGGAAAGAAAGAACCTGGCAGGAGGGTAAACCTGGCAGGAGGGTGAAGCCTGGCAGGTTTTTTGACCAGAAGAGCCCCCAATATAACAAATGAACCAAAATTCCCTCAAGAACCATAAATAAGGAACCGAATCCCTCACTCCAGGCCCATCTGCTCAAGACCTGCTGCTGGTGTGTGTTTGAAAGCCCAGCTCTGTCCTCACAACACCGGAATAGTTTTAGAGCCCCGAGCCACGAGCTGCTGAAGAACACAGAAATGACATTGTTATTGCAGTTGTGCTAATTCCATCTCGTGTCACTACCCTGCTAAATCTGGGGGAAAGGATTGTTAAAGGATGTTTTAAAGGATTGTTAAAGGATGGGGCTTGTTCTTTAGGGGGAGAGTGTTTGTGTGGGTTTACGGCTGCTGGGTTTTAAATGTTACGGATGATGTTGGTAAACTCATAATAAGTGGAAAGTGGTTTTACTTCTGGTTTTACTTCTTCCCCTGCAGCTTTTGCAATTATTAAAATCCAGAGGTTACGATATGATTTGTTAAAATCTCCTCTGAGGGATGCAGAAGGAATTATTCCAAGTGACTCAGACCTGTTGAGATTGGAGGAGCTTTTCAGAAAGGTTTGGGAGTGTCTGAGCAAATCTGGGAAGGTCCTGCTTAAATAATGAGCTGCTAATTGCAAATTTAGGGATCAGGACCAGGTGATTTGGCCATTTTCTGGAAACTCAGTCATTCCTGTCTCCCATGGGAGGTGGTTTATCCGGAGGATGGATGAACAGACCCTTGGCTGTTGGTTACTCTGATTTCAGGTTCCCAATTTGCCAAGCCAAAAGGTGGTGCTGGGCTCAGGAGGTGAAAATCCATGGGTGTGGAAAGGTTAAAGATCAGTGGGAAGGAGCTGTGGAATTTGGGAATAACAGGAGTCCTTTAGCATCATCACACATTCCTGGAAACCCAGCCCTCCCTTTCCACCCCTAGAAACAAACCAGAGCCTTCCAAACAAATGTTCCTCGAGCTGGTCTGGGAGAGGATTTCAGGATGGTGAGGAAAAATCATGGGATTTCTAATTGCTGCTCCCTGCAGGCTCCGGACACGTGTGAGCACAAGGACTTCAGATTCCACGGGAGCTTCTCTTTGGGCAGCTCCCACGGCCCTTGGCCAGGAACTGACGTGCAGAGATCAGGGGGAGCACTGGGGCCCCCCACAGCCCCGTGTCCATGCAGGATCCAGCTCCTGGACACCCCTTCACCTCCAGGGAATCTGGGGATGCCCGTTGTGAACCCCCCGAATTCACAATTCCATCTCGCCCAGGCTGGTTAAGACACAAATGCCCTAAATGTGGTTTTAATCCTGATTTATGCAGCTCATCCCATGCAGACTTGGGGGTTTGGGTGTTTTTGAGGGAGGGGAAGCTCCAGAGGGGGTTTTACCTTGGCCGAAGCTGTTCTCACACCCTGGGAAGGCGATCTGCACCTTCCAGGGCACAGCTGCTGACCTGACTTGGGGTCAGGGATATTTTACAGGATATTTTACTCCCTGTTTCTGGCAGATTTTCCCATGGGACAGCTCCAGCACTTTGATGAGTGAGAAACTGCATTTTCCAGTAACATTTTTGGGATTGGTCTGAGAGTTTTGCTGCTCACAAAGAGGGTGGAACTTGAACCCCGGATAATCAGTCTGAGGTTTTTAGAGATAAACATGAATCAAATGAAGAGATTTGACCTAAAGGAGGTTGGGGAATTCCCTATCCAATAATCAAAGCTTAAAAGTGGAATTTACTGCTTCCAAAAAGTTTTGAGTTGTGCATTAAACAGCAAGTGGTGTGCTAAAATATTTTCTTAAGGAAAAAGAAAAATAGAAAAAGGAAAAGGAGGAGAGAGAAAGGGAAAGAAAATGGAAAAGAGAAAGGGAAAGAGAAAGGGAAGGCGATGGAAAAGAGAAAGGGAAAGAGAAAGGGAAGGCGATGGAAAAGAGAAAGGGAAAGAGAAAGGGAAGGAGATGGAAAAGAGAAACCAAAAGCAAAGGGAAAGAGAAAGGGAAAGAAAAAGCAAAGAGAAAGGGAAAGAAAAGGAAAAGAGAAAGGGAAAGAGGTGGAAAAGAGATTGAAAAGAGAAAGGAAAAGAGATTGAAAAGAGAAAGGAAAAGAGAGGGAAAAGAGAAAGTGAAAGAAAATGAAAACTTAGATATATAAATAAAATTAAAACAAAAAATAAATGCAAAGACAGGAAAAGAAAGTGACAAAGAGGAAGCAAAATAAAAACAAAGAAAAGAAAGAAAATAGAGAAAAAAGAAAATATTAAAAGAAAAGGAAAAATAAGTTGGTAAAAACTGATGCTTACATTTTATAGAATCTCATTTAAATTAAATTAGACATATATGTTTGCTCTAGAGATGGAACCAAGGATAACAAATGGTGCCAGGTGACATGAGGGGAACAGGATTTTCTGAGTGATCCCTGCTGAAGTGGATAAAATAATGGAGCAGAAAGGCAGATTAGGGGACCCAGAAGCTCCTGCAGAAGGAGGGAAATCCTGGCTAAATTCCAGTCACGGGAAGTTGTGGGGTGTGCCTGCCTCGGCTCCATCCCTCTGCTGTGGGATTGGACAGAGCCAGCCTCGCAGCACCTGGGGACTCACTGAAAAGGGTTTTTTTCACCAAAACCCACAAAATGCGTCTGGTAGTGAGGTGCTGGGACACCTCCGAGCCCAGCTGTGGCCAGCTGCACAGGGCAGCGCTGCAAAGCCTCTTCCTCCTGCTGCCTGCGCTCGTTCCTGCCTCGGAAACCCTTCCCGGAGCCAGCGACTCCTCCCAGGCTTTCCCGAGACAGGAGCAGAAACCGCCCGGCTCTGCCGGTTACTGCTCACAGCGACAGAAACTCTGTCACCAGCGGGGCCGCACCCAGCACCGCACTGCCTGCAGCACAGGGACCCCTGGCTGCCAGCGAGGGAACTCCGGCTGCTCCAGGAGGGACAGGGGAGGGATGGAGGGATGGAGGATGGATGGATGGATGGATGGATGGATGGATGGATGGATGGATGGATGGATGGATGGATGGATGGATGGATGGATGGATGGAGGATGGATGGATGGATGATGGATGGATGATGGATGGATGGATGATGGATGGAGGATGGATGATGGATGGATGGATGGATGATGGATGGATGGATGGATGGATGGATGATGGATGGAGGATGGATGATGGATGGATGGATGGATGGATGATGGATGGATGGATGGATGGATGGATGGATGGATGGATGGATGGATGGATGATGGATGGATGGATGATGGATGATGGATGGATGGATGGATGGATGGATGGATGGATGGATGGATGATGGATGGATGGATGGATGGATGGATGGATGATGGAGGATGGATGGATGGATGGATGGATGGATGGATGGATGGATGGATGATGGATGGATGGATGGATGGATGGATGGATGGATGGATCCAAGCACTGATCCCTGCACTGACAGCCACACCTGCAAGGTGCAGCCTGCTCCAGCATTTGGATGTGTGGGGTGTGGATCTGCTGGAGGGCAGGGAATCTCTGCAGAGGGATCAGGACAGGCTGGATCCATGGGGTGACAGCAGAAATCAAGGCCAAGTGCCCAGTCCTGCCCTTGGGTCCCCATGGAATGCTCCAGGCTGGGGGAAGAGGGGCTGGAAAACTGGGAAAGGCCCTGGGGGTGCTGGGGACAGTGGCTGGACACGAGCCCAGGTGGGCAAAGCCAAGGGCACCTTGTGCCAGCCATGGTGTGACAGCAGGAGCAGGGCAGTGCCTGTGCCCTGTGCTGGCACTGCTGGGGCACCTCCAGTGCTGGGGACAGTTCTGGGACACTCCCGGCAAGGCCTGGAGGGGATGGAGTGTGTCCAGGGAAGGGAACAGAGCTGGGAAGGGGCTGGAGCCCCAGGAGAGGCTGAGGGAGCTGGGAAGGGGCTCAGCCTGGAGAAAAGGAGACAGCAGTGGCTGTCACCAGACAGAGGACAGCATCCCTGCCCACTGCTCTGTGTGTGTGCAGCACCTGCAGAACAACAATCCCACCCCAGGGAATGCCCCACCGAGCCACAGCTCTGCAGGAGCCCCAGCACCAGCGTCCCTCCCACAGGGACAAATGGGCAGGAACCTTTTGTTTGGGGCTCAGAATCACCTGGAAAACCCTGCCCGGCCGGGTGCTGGCACCTCCGACCCCAAAGCACCTCCCAGGCAGTGCCCAGGCCAGGCCAGGGGCTGAGGGAGCTGGGAAGGGGCTCAGCCTGGAGAGGAGCTGGGAAGGGCTGAGCCTGGAGAGGAGCTGGGAAGGGGCTGAGGGAGCTGGGAAGGGGCTCAGCCTGGAGAGGAGCTGGGAAGGGGCTCAGGCTGGAGAGGAGCTGGGAAGGGGCTCAGCCTGGAGCAAAGGAGGCTCAGGGGCCCTTGTGGCTCTGCACAGCTCCTGACAGGAGGGGACAGCCGGGGGGATTTGGGATCTTATCCCAGGGAACAGGGGCAGGAGGAGAGGGAACGGCCCCAGGCTGGGCCAGGGCAGTCAGGGCGGGCACAGCAGGAATTTCCCCATGGGAAGGGTGGTCAGGGATTGGAATTGCCCGCTGGTGTCTGGAGTGCTGGAGGCGGCCAAGGAACGCCTGGCGGTGGCACTCAGCACTCTGCGCTGGTGACAAGGCATGGACGGGTCACAGGCTGGATTTGATAGTCCCAGATTTGCTGATCCCGGAGCCCTTTTCCTGCCCCAGTGATCCCTCAGTGTGGGAACTCAACACATCACTCTCAATGTCCAGAGTCGCCAAGAGAACCCTTGGGGGTTCTCTGAGATCTTGGAATGTTGCCAAAAGTGTCTGGTGGCTTGACTTTGATCCATCTAGAGATGAAAAATATGTGTGTGAGGAAATGGGAAGCTTTAGGGTGTGAATAGTGTATTTACAAGGTGAAGTATAAATTTTAGAATTTAGGTACAGGGGGGTCATGAAGACAAGATGGAGGATTCAGGGCGTGGTCCTAGGTTCTTCTTTCTTCTTCATGTCTTCCATTTTCTGTAGTGATGTTGGCACTTTTGGATTGGTTCATGGTGAAGGTACACTTGTCAATAAGTGTGAAAAGTATTGGGAATTAAAGGTGAGTATGATAGACGTAATTTTCACTATAAAAGACACAACTGTCCCGTGGGCAGGAGAGAGTGCACCTGACTGTCCTGCTGAGCGGACCTCGGCTGGGCAGAGAGAAAATATTGCAAATAAGAATTAATAAACAAGATTGAAGACCGAAAAACTTGAGAGTCCAGACTCGTCCTTCAAAGTGCGGCCACCCGGAACCACTTTTCCCGTGTCGGGCAGAGACAAACGACAGCGAACCGCGCTCCCCCAGGGCCGGGCCGGGCCCGCGGCTCCCGGCGCCTGAGGGACCCGCCGCGCCCGCCAGGGGGCGCCAGCAGAAGCGCGCCTCACGCACGCGCAGCGCCCGCTCCCGTGTCCGCCGCCGCGCCCGCGCCGCCTCAGACACCGCGCGGGCGGCGGAGGGGCTGCGCTGCCCGACCGGGAGCACCGGGGACACCAGGGACACTGCGGGCACCGGGGACACCGGGAGCGGCTGTGCCGAGCCCCAGCAACATCGAAGCGGCGCCGCTTCAGCCGCGGCAGTGCGCAGGCGCGGGGATAAAAGTGACCTATCGCAGCCGGCGGCGCGGCGGTGACGTCACAGGGGCTGTGAGGGAGCCCTGCTCCGGGAAGGGGCGCGAAAGGAGCGGGGAGCGAGTGCTGAGCTCCGGGAGCGGGCCAGGGCTCCGGGAGCGGCCCTGGACTCCGGGAGCGGGTTCTGAGCTCCTGGACTTGGGCCAGGGCGTCCCCAGGGGTCACACGGTGGCTTTAGGAGGGCCAAAGGAAAGAGCCGCCGCTCGTGGGTGACAGATCTCGGCTGGGGGACACGCCGAGGAAGAGGCTGGCGCGGTGCTGGTGAATTGTCCTGTCTGAGGGCCTGGAAGCGGCGGCTGCGGTCCTGTTGGTGTCCCTGAGCAGCAGGCAAAGGACAGGAACCCGCTCACAAATCCTTTCCAAAGGAAGAGCTGGAGGCGCTCAGGAGAAGGAGCCGCTCCAGGCTGTGCTTTATCCATGAACGTCCCCACGCCGTGTTCTGCTGCTGCCTGGCAGCTGCTGGCGCACTCCCCACCCTTCCAGCATGGAGAGGAGGAATCTGCAGCCCTTGCCCTGCGCTGGGGTGCATATTGTGCTGATTTACAGCCGATGCACGCTGAGGGTTAAGGCAGACCCTCTGCTCGGCATGCGGATCTCGACAAGCTCATTAGCAGCTCTGTGCGAGCCGCACCTGCCCCGTGTAATCCTGGCAGCTCTTCAGGAGCATTCCGCAGCCTTCAAAGCAGGAGATAGACGGGAGTGGTGCAGGAAAGGAGCATGGTTGAGGCTGGGGACGGCAGAGGCACACGGCTTTCCAGCAGAGCTGGGAATAGACGGGAATCTCCGTGTGCTGCCCGAGGCTCCCTCTGACACGGCACCTCTGATCAGCCCTGGTCCCCTCCTCCCCCTGCACACGCTGCCTGATCGTTCAGTCGCTGCCAGGGCAGCTGCAAGGGGGGCACAGCCTGTGCAGCACGGGGGGCTCTGCCAGGGGAGCTCTGCCAGCCGTGCTGCCCGCACAGCTCTGTCACATCCCTGTGATCCCGGGGAGTGCCACCCTGCGGCAGTGGGAGGTGTCCCTGCCCGTGACACGGGTGGAACTGGATGAGCTTTGAGGTCCTTCCAACCCAAACCAGTCTGGTAATTACCGACTTTGTGCTAATTACCCACGGCAGCACTGGCACAAAGGCTTCACGCCCTCACCGGCCTCACCTCCTTCAGAGGATTTTGCTGATTTTTGGGACGTGGAAGGACTGAGTGCTGCACACGGGGCACTGCTGCCCTGGATTTAAATATCATTTACTGATCCCCTGCAGTCGGGGTGGGGCCAGGGAGACAAAGCAAGGCCTGGCTGGTGACTTCTCCTGGTTTAAAATTGCCCAGAGCTCTCAAGGTGCCTCCTTTCCCTGGGCACAGACAGG
Organism: Passer domesticus; assembly: GCF_036417665.1. Classification (NCBI taxonomy): domain Eukaryota; kingdom Metazoa; phylum Chordata; class Aves; order Passeriformes; family Passeridae; genus Passer; species Passer domesticus. The sequence continues at coordinate 18,362,579 of NC_087480.1, forward strand.
TGGGAGCACTGATAGCCCTTTGTGCCTGTGTGAAACACCTTCCTGCTCATCCTGTGGCTCTCTGTTCCATAAAACCCATGGAAGTGTTCAGTGTGTGAAGAAAACCCTTCAGTGGAGAGCCTTGGAACGTTTGCTGAGCCCTGAGTACAGCTCTGATCAGAGCTGGGAGCCCAGGCTGCTTCTTGTACACATTTTACACAAAATGTTTCGGTCTTTGAGTTTTGGCAGCTCAGTTTGGGGTTTTTCTCCTTGACAGTAACGATTCTGTGGGGTCACTGGTTTATTTCAGGGCACTGCTGAATTAAACAATACCTGGTGGTGAAGCTATTTTGGTCCTGTGGGCTGAATTTAAAAACCGGGATATTTTTGGGAGCGAGCACAACTTCCTGCCTGCTTTCCTGTGCTGCTCTGCTGAAGATGAAGAGCAAACAGCCCTAAATCCCAAATCCAGGGCAGTCTGTCCAGGAAGGAGTGGAGCCCCACCTCCTTCAGCTCTTTGTGGTCTGCCAGAATCACAAAAGTTTGAAGTGCTCAGTGCTTGTTCAGGGGCTGCAGCTGGCTCCTGGACTGAGGGGTTACCTCTGCACAGCCCCCGAGCTGCACTTTTTACACCTTTTGGGTTGTTCAGTGAAAACTTGGCCAATAAAACTTCAAAAATCACCGACTCGAGTGTGGAGGATCTGTGAGCAGGAGGCTCGTGCTGAACAAGGACAGCTCAGAGCAGCTGCTGGCAGCAAGTGAATGTTGTCATTGTGCAGCTCGGTTAGTAACTGAGTTCCAAAATTGGAGACAAGTTGTTCTCCTGCAAGAACATCAGGGAATTAGGCAGATTTTATCAGAATATTCTGACTTTGGACCACTTTCTTCAAAAATCTGCTGTAAAAATAGAGGAGAGGTCCAGAAGGAAGGGGGGTGGGAGAGAAAAAATCCATTTTATTCTCTTCTCCCTGCACTATTCAGACTTGGATTTTTTTCCTGTTTAATTGGGATATTTGAGAGTTCAGCAAGAGGAACAAAGAGGTAAAATGGCCCCAAATACTGGTGGACCTTGGCACAGTTTTAGGGGACACAAAGTTACTGTCACAGCTTCTCCTGGGATTTGTTCCCATGAATAAAACATGAACACACCCAGAGTCAAACAAAACTCTGCCATTTGGGGTTCAGGGTCTGACAAGGGTATTTGAAATGTAAACAGAAAATACCTGTTAAAATCAAGTACGAGAAGGAAGGGGGTGGGTGTTTTCCTGACATATTTCCTGGTTTTTCAAGGAGAAATCCAAAGCCGTTTTTATGTCCATGTTTGCTTTAAAAGCTTTAAGGAATGGGGGGGAAAAGCTTAAAAAATTCAAAACCTGGAACCGTGTGGGACCAGCACTGCCTTCCCCCCATTAAACTGTTCAAGGTTTGCCAGGCTGGAATTTCCTTGGAGCTCCTGAACTGCCAGGGGAAGGAGGGGCCTGGTGGGGCTCTGAGGGGGACACCAGGGAGGGAGGGAGGGATGGCCTTGAGGGGCATGGCAGGCTCAGAGGGGACACAAGGTGGTGGCACCGAGGTGACAGGGTGATGGCACCGTGGGGACACAGGGTGGTGGCACTGGGGGGTCACACAGGGTGATGGCACCGTGGGGACACAGGGTGGTGGCACTGGGGGGTCACACAGGGTGATGGCACCGTGGGGACACAGGGTGGTGGCACTGGGGGGTCACACAGGGTGATGGCACCGCGGGGACACACAGGGTGATGGCACTGGGGACACAGGGTGATGGCACTGAGGGGACACAGGGTGGTGGCACTGCGGGGACACAGGGTGATGGCACTGAGGGGACACACAGGGTGATGGCACTGCGGGGACACACAGGGTGATGGCACTGAGGGGACACAGGGTGATGGCACCGAGGGGACACAGGGTGATGGCACTGGGGGGACACACAGGGTGATGGCACTGAGGGGACACACAGGGTGATGGCACTGAGGGGACACAGGGTGATGGCACAGGGGGGACACCCGAGGTGACTGATGGCTCTGGGAGGGACAGTGAGGCTCAGAGGGGATACCCACGGTGACAGGGCTCAGGGGGATGCGTGAGGGCTCAGGGGACAGACGAGGTGATGGCTCTCAGGGGACACCCGAGGTGTGACCCCAGCCCTGTGGCAGCAGCAGCTCCCAGGATCTCTGGAAGCCAGCAAACCCCGGCAGATCTCTGCAGATCTCCGAGTGCCGCAGCTGCGGGGGAGCTCCCGGAGTCCCTTCAGCAATAAATGAGCCCCACACATATAAATCTATATTTCATATAGGGATTTTTATATATGTATCTTCAGCCCAATCCTATTTGCCTTGAGGAAGTCAGGGTGGTTTAAAACACACCGTGGGACACAAGCAGGAATTTTCTTGCTTGCTTTCGATAAAAAGCCAATTAACAGCATGTTAATTAGCTGGGGGCTCTGGGCTCCAATGCACTTGAAGGTTTAAACAGGTGGGAGGCTGCGATGGCAGAGGCAAAGCCCTTCCTACGGCTTCAGGGTGCTCCTGGCGCCGAAAGATTTTGCCGCAGAGGTACGAAAATCAAGTTCCGAAGGAGTTTTGAGGTAGAACGTGCGGAAAAATGGGAAAGGGGTGACGGGGTGCTTCCCGATCCGGCAGGACAAAAAGCGAAACTTCCCATACCGGGAGTCGAACCCGGGCCGCCTGGGTGAAAACCAGGAATCCTAACCGCTAGACCATATGGGAGGCGCTGGAGAACACTGCGCCCGCAGAGCTCAAAACGCTACTACGGGCCCGCTAATCGCCAGAGCCGCTCCGCCGTGCCCCGTTCTGCCGTCCCGTGGGAGACACCGGGGGACACCGGGAATGCCCGGGACTCATCGGGACCCCCCAGTAAACGCCCCCGCCTTGCCAGAGAGACGCTGCCCTCACCCAACATGGCGGCCGGGGCTTCGCCCGCCCCGCGCCCGCATCACGTGTGGCCCGGGGCGCGCGCGTGCGCGGGGGCGGGCGCGGCGGGCGCTCACGTGACCGGCGGCGGCCGCCGAGCGCTGGGTCCCGTGAGCGGGGCCGGGACGGGGCAGCGCCTCAGGCCGGGCACCACACAGCCCCGGCATCCCCGGGCACCGCCACGGGCACCGCCCCGGGCAGCGCCACGGCCCCCGGCACCGCCCCGCCCCGCCCCGAGCCGCCGCAGGTACCGGGCGTCCCACCGGCACCGATCCCCGAGCCGCCCATCGCCGCCGCAGGTACCGAGGCGCGGCCCGGCCCGGCCCGGGGGGCGCGGGCGGTGAGGGGATCCCGAGGGAATCGCGGGGATGGGGCTGCGGGAATCCCGGGGGAATGGAAGGACATCCCCGGGAACGGCTGCGGGAATGCGGGGGAAGGGGTGCGGGAATGCCGGGGAAGGGGTGCGGGAATGCCGGGGAAGGGGTGCGGGAATGCCGGGGGAACGGGCTGCGGAGGCACTGCCGTGCCGGCCGCAGCCATGCCAGGCGGGCCGGGTGGTTTCGAGAGCGTTTCCCGGTGGCAGCGGCAGCAGTTCCCCATGGCCCGGGGCAGGGGGAGGGGACCTGGGGCTGTCAGCGCTTCCCGGTACCGGGGGTGGCACTGGGATTGGCATTGATATTGGGATTGGCATCAGGATTGGCACTGCCATGGGATTGGCATTGACATTGGCACTGGCACTGGGATTGGCACTGGGATTGACACTGGGAGGCACTGGGATTGGCATTGATATTGGGATTGGCATCGGGATTGGCACTGCCATGGGATTGGCATTGACGTTGGCACTGGCACTGGGGTTGGCATTGGGATTGGCATTGGGATTGACATTGGGATTGACATTGGCACTGGGATTGGCGAGTGGAGCCTGTGCCCCTGGAAAGCAGCGATCCAAGGTGGGTTTCTCCCTGCAGGTGTGTGATGCCAAGCACAGCCATGAAGAAGAAGGTACGGGCGGGCAGGAGGATGCTGTGTTTTCCCTCCCATCCCCATCCATGAGCGCCGTTTGTTGTGTCCATCCCTCGGCTGGCTCCGGTGCCCCTCGGATCAGCGCTGCATCCTCTGCTGGAAGTGCCAGCGTTAGACCCGGCTTTAATCCTGGCCTGGCTAGGCTGGGTTCCTGCACAGCCTTCCCAGCAGTTGCTGTTCCTCTGGTGCTGCTGGGGCTGTTGCAAATCCCTCTGCAAAGCCCTGTTCCTGTCCCTCCCGAGGTGTCCCAGGATCCCCAAATCCCCTCGGGGCTCCCGGGAGGATGAAATCCAACAGTGGGGAAGGAGCAGCAGCTCTGGGCATCCAGGGCTGGGTGTACCCCAGCAGGAGCACATCCACAGCTCTTAAAGGAATATCTGGCTGCTTCTCCATGCTGAGCTGGGGTTGGGTTCCCTGCCTGGCTCTCCATGCTGGTGTCTGACCCCTCTGCAGCCTAAACTTTGGGAATTGGGGCTGGTTTGGGCCGTGCCTCAGAGTGGGATCGAGTTTCTGCCTGGGATTTTGTGCTGGTGCTGTGAAATAAGAGCTTGGCTGTTCTCTGGGATCAGCTGAGGGGACAGGACAGGACAGGGCAGCACCCTGGGGCCCTCCCCAGCCCTCCTGGGCTGGAACAGCCAGGAGCACTCCTTGTTGCCAATCCTGGAGCCCGTGGGCAGTTCCCTCTGGCCGGGGCGCTCCAGCCCGGAGTGCTGCAGGGGGACTGAGCACACAGCCCTGGGAATTGTGCCGTGCTCTGTGCCTGCCTGGGGCAGCTGCTGCCCTGCTGGGCAGGCACTCCCTGCGCTGTTCTCCCAAAATCCCTCCTGCATGGCAGACCTGCAGGGCTGCTGCCAGGAGCTGGCTTTGGCTTTGTGACTGCAGCTTGTTTAGCAGCTGGGTTTTGTGAGCAAGGCTATGTTGGCTGCCACTGATGGGTTTGTTTTGTTTAATTTTTATTTTTAGATCACAATGTAAAGCCTTGCCTGGTGTGGCTGTCTCCCCTCATCCCCACCCCCAGTAGCATTCCCTGCTTTTTGGCTGCCTCTCCTTTCCCCTGAGGTCTGCAGGATGGGACATCCTGGAGCCAACAGTCTCCTCTGGAGGGGCAGCACTGGAGCCATGAAGGGTCTCCCCTGCTCTGGGGATGCTGACCTGGGTTGTCTCATCTGCTTTTTCCCTTTCTTTTGGTCTTCTGGCACCTGAAACAGGGAATGTCCCTGGTATTTGGGGAAAGGAAAACCAGTCATGTTGTGGGAAGAGCAGTATTAGAAGGTCTTTAAAGTCCCTCCCACCCCTGTCTGGTTAGGACAGAGTGTTTGGGGTGGGAAACCAGGAGCTGAGGGGTTGGTTTTGGTCTGGAGGGGTTGAGACAAAGCTGTTCCTCTTCTTTGAAGTCCTTTGGTGCCACCAAAGCCATCAGGTGGGCGGGGCTGGGAATGGGGAGGCAGCTCCTGCTTTTCCCAAGTCCTGTCCACGTTTTTGGAGAAAAGTGTTCAATCTGACCATGGCCCAGGGACCAGGGGCAGCAGGGAGGTGGGATGACCATGGCCCAGGGAGCAGCCAGGAGTGGTTGGGATGTCTGTCCTGCTCCTCTCGTGCTCCTCTGCCTCTCTCCAGTGCATTCCCAGCTGCACTGTGCCAGTGCTGTGCTCAGTGCCTTTGGCAGTAAGGTGGTGAGGGAGCTGGGGAGGACTCAGTGCTCTGTGGGAGCTCATTTTTCCTTCTTTCCCTCTGTGCAGGTGCTGCTGATGGGTAAAAGTGGGTCTGGGAAGACCAGCATGAGATCCATCATCTTTGCCAACTACATCGCCCGGGACACGCGGCGCCTGGGGGCCACGAGTAAGGAGCGAGCTGCGGGCCCGTGCCACAGCCCGGGCTCCAGCCCTCGGTGCAGGGGCGGGGCCGCTCCCGCAGCCATCCCTGCGGGGCCTCCCGGCTGCCACACCCCGCTGGGAGCTTCGGGATCAGCCGGGGACAGCAGGCACTGCAGGGAAGGGAAAGGCGGCGCTGGGATCGGCTCTGTGCTTCACTGTTCAACTTTTATCCCCTTTTTTGGGATCAGGAAGCTGCCCTTGCTGCTTTATTATTCAGCTTTTATCCTTAACTCTTTCTTTTTGGGATCAGGAAGCAGCCTTTGGTGCAGCTGCACCTGTCAGAGCCTCCCCTGTGCTCCAGGTGGAGCATTCCTGCTGTCTGCAGGGATCTCCAGCACAGGGATCCTGCAATGCCCCCGTGGTTTTGGCAGGATGATGCACTGGGCTTAATGAATGCCTTTCCTTTTGCCCTTTCCAAAGCCTTTGTTGAGAAAGAGGGAGAAGTGACTCCTCTGGGAGAGGTGGATGAGTTGTTGGGATCTGGTGCTTCTCACTGGGAAGGGCCTGTGAGGATTTAGTGTCAGGGATTGGTGTAAATTTCCTCTTTGCCATGAATTTGGCCTCTTCCTGAAGTTTACATTCCCTGTGTTCCTGGTTTCTTTTGTTAGGGATGGCTTGAAGCCCTGCACAGTCATTCCTGCAGTGTTCCAGGGATCAGGGAATGTGTGAGTGAACAGGAACACTGCCTGCACCTCACAGGAGGGCAGTGGGAGGGAGGCCTGAGTTCCTTTGGGAAATGGTGTTTTGGGGGGATTGTACAAACTGGGGCTGCTTTGTGAGGAATGCCCACCCCTGGAAGTGTCCAGGGCCATGGAAGGGTCTTGCAGCAGCCTGGGATAGTGGAAGGTGGCAGGGGCTGGAATGAGGGCTTTAACCCCTTCCAGCCCAAACCATTCCATGATTTAGTGCTGATTTCCATGATTTTTGGCTGCTGATTTCCATGATTTTTGGAGCTCTGCCCCCGGTGTGTGGTGCAGTCAGTGAGCTCCTGCTGTCTCTTTGCAGTTGATGTGGAGCATTCCCACGTTAGATTCCTGGGAAACCTGGTGCTGAACCTGTGGGACTGTGGAGGGTAGGTACTGATCATTCCTGGCCTTTCCCAGCCTTTGGGGGAGGCTCTGGGGAATCAGGGATGGAGCAGAGTGGATTTTCCTTCCCCTGGCATGAGGTGGTGCCAAGGGAATGCTCCTTCTGCTGTCCTGAGGTGCTGGAATTGCTCTCCAGCTCCATCCAGGTGGGATTTGTGCAGAGAGGCCATGCTGGAGGTTGGTCCTGTTGCTCCTGGAAGCAGCTTTTTCAAAGGGATGTGTCCCCTCCTCAGCTCCATGGCCTCTGGATCATCTCAGTCATGTTCAGCCAGAGTTAAAGGAGATTTAAATCCTGGGATTTGAGGCTGAACTGATGCTCTGGGTCACATTTCACCTGTTCCTGCTGCTCTGGGCTGTCACAAATGGCTCCTTAAAGCCAGCCTGGGGCCAGAAGCAGCAGGACACAAGGGAAGCTTTGGCTTCCTGTGGGGCTGATGCTTCCAGGAGCATCCAGCTTTCCTTGGGAATGCCCAGGGCATGCAGCTCCAGCCTGGCCTCCCCAGTGGGGGCTGCAGTTCCAAATGCCAGCCTTGCCCTCCTGGCAGGAGGAGATTCCCACAAAGCCAGGCAGGAGCTGCTCTGAGGGGAGTGTCCTGCTCTGCTCCCTCAGCCAGGACACCTTCATGGAGAACTACTTCACCAGCCAGAGGGACAACATCTTCCGCAACGTGGAGGTGCTGATCTACGTGTTCGACGTGGAGAGCAGGGAGCTGGAGAAGGACATGCACTACTACCAGTCCTGCCTGGAGGCCATCCTGCAGAACTCCCCCGATGCCAAGATCTTCTGCCTGGTGCACAAGATGGACTTGGTGCAGGAGGACCAGCGGGATCTGGTGAGGAGCTGGCAGGTGCCATGGAAACGTGTCCCTTGTGCCCCTCAGAGCTGTTCCTCGAAGGCTTTCTCAGATGTCCTCAGGGCTTTTCCTGCCTTCTTTTAAAGTGTGGCATCCTAGGATCCAGTGGAGAACAGCAGTGCTAATTTTTAGGGACAAGAAAAGCTTTCCTTGCCTGGTTCCAGAGTTCCCAGCACACCTTGTCTCCTTCCAACCCAAACAGTTTTGGGATTCTGCAGCAAGACATCCCTGGCCCTGCTGCTCCCTGGGAGGGTTCCTGGCCAGTCTCCCCTGCTGTGTCCCAGAGATCCATGTGAAACTCATCCCATAAATCCATACATACAGCAGCCACAGCACAGGCAGGAGCATTTACACTCAACCCCTCAACTCTCTTTGTTCCCCAGATTTTTAAGGAGCGTGAGGAAGACCTGAAGCGCCTTTCCCGGCCCTTGGAATGTGTTTGTTTCAGAACTTCCATCTGGGATGAGACACTTTACAAGGTTGGTGCTGCTTCTCTCCACATCTGCCTTCCACTTGGAGCAGAGCAGGAGGAGGGTCCCTGGAGCTGCTGCTGGTGTGTTCAGCTCTGCAGCTGCTGCTTCTGCAGGGTGTCAGTGAAACCCCAATTAATCCTGGGCTTAATTAATTCATTTGAAAAAGTCAGGAGCGTGTGGAAAATATCAGGAACTTGGCAGACAGGCATCCCAATATCCCCCTGGCTCTGGGAAGGGTGAGTTTGTCACTGCCCCACACCTGGGTCACCAGCTGGGCAGGGAGGGGGGCTGAGCTTGGACAATCCAAGTGTTGATGAGCACAGATGTTGATGCCAGCATCCCCCAGCCCCTCCTGTTCCTGGCCTGTTGGGATAAGGTGGAACTTTGGGTCGGGGATGAGCTGCCAAGTGTCCATCTGTGCTGACCTTGCTCAGGATTGAAAATCTCTGTGAACTCGAGTGGGAGAAGGAGACAGAAGCATTCCAAACTTAAAGCAGGGGTGATTTCACTCTGTTAAGCAGCACTGTAGTTTCTCTGCCTGCTGGAGAAGAACTGGAGCCAGGGAAGGGTCTCCTCAGGTCTGGGCTCTGCCCTCCCTGGGCATGGAGGGTGGAGAAGCTTCTCAACCTTGCCCAGGCTGTCAGCACCCAGAAGTGCCAAAAATCTCTCTGGGAGCACATTTCTCATGAGGAGCTGGTGGGACCTTTCTGTGTCTCCATGTCCAGGCCTGGTCCAGCATTGTCTATCAGCTGATCCCCAACGTGCAGCAGCTGGAGATGAACCTGAGGAACTTCGCTCAGATCATCGAGGCAGACGAGGTGCTGCTGTTTGAGAGAGCCACGTTCCTGGTGAGTTCCTGGCATGGGTGCCCTGGCTGGAGCCTCCCTTTCCCTCCCTCTGCTCTGGAGTTGGGCTGGGAGAGCTGGGGGTGCTCACCTGGACAGGAGAAGCTCCAGGGAGAGCTCAGAGCCCTGCCAGGCCTGAAGGGCTCCAGGAGAGCTGGAGAGGGACTGGGGACAAGGGATGGAGGGACAGGACACAGGGAATGGCTCCCACTGCCAGAGGGATGGATGGGATATTGGGAATTAGGAATTGTTCCCTGGCAGGGTGGGCAGGCCCTGGCACAGGGTGCCCAGAGCAGCTGTGGCTGTCCCTGGATCCCTGGCAGTGCCCAAGGCCAGGCTGGACACTGGGGCTGGAGCACCTGGGATGGTAGAAGGGGTCAGGTTGGAACTGGATGAGCTTTGAGGTCCTTCCAAGCCAACCCATTGTGGGATTCCATGGAAGTTGGGAGGTGTCAGCCCCAGTGCAGAATGCCCTAATCCAGGCTTTGGGATTCCAAAAGCAGCTACTGGGACCCTGTGGCCCATGGGACCATCCCAAAACTGCCCCAGCAGCAGCTGAGCTGAGGTTTGGTTGGGGTTTCCTCTTGTAGGCTCTGGGAGTGTTTCATGTCCCCATTGTGGTGGGACTGCTCTGAGACTCTCCCTCTGCACAGGGCAGGAACCTTTTGTAGCTTCACAACCAAACCTCCTCACTTCCTCCTGCTGGGGCATTTGAGCTGGACCTGATTTCTTTTGATTTTTGATGTTCTGCAAATCCAGAGCATGGATGAAGGGTCAGCCATGGGATTGTGATGCTTTTCCAGGTCCTTGTGCTCCCAGTCCCTCTGCAAAGGTGCTGGATAAAACCACTCTTGGTGCTTGTCCATATTCCTGATTGCTGGGCTGGGCTCTTCACACTTTGCACCAAACTCTTGCTGAGCTGAAGGAAATACTTGAATTATTTGGAGTGTTTTCCTTGCTGGTGATTTGGAAATGATGGAGGGAATTTGGGAAAGGAGCCATGACTTTTTTTCCTCCTTCAACTATCAGAAACAAACACTCACCATGCCTGGCAAGTTCTGCTTTTTGACCTTTTGGAGATAATGAATAGTTCCACCTTGGGGTGTGTGACAGTGTGATTGTTACAAGGACATTTTTAACGGAAAGAAATGATCGTTGCTACAAAAAATGTGTGCTTAATTTAAGTGCAATGTGACTTCTTAAAAAACTCCTCCCTTTTTGTCATATACTTAAACATGCTCTCTTCTCTTGAAGGGAAATCTTCCTGTGAAAATCTCTTTGGGAAATCTTATTGTGAAAACTTTACTCTGAAATTGTGTTTAAATTGTAGTGAAAAAACCTCATCTGGGAAGTTTAGGAAGAAAATTGAACACTGGGAACTGCAAGTCTTGGATGTGGCTAAAAGTGTGCTTGTGGGAATAATTGGGCAAGTTTAAAAAGTGATGGGTTTAAGGTGGTTAAGGGGGGAAAAAAAGGAAAAAACCCAAAAAAATCTGTTAAATGTGACTCCCTGAATAGAGCAGTTTCAGATCCCTGTGTAGGGGCTCCTGACATGTCCAGTGAGAGCTGATTTTGGGATTGTGAAGAGAGGGCTAAGGTTTTGAAGAGATTCCTGTCAGGTTTGCTGTGGGGATGGAGCTGTTTGGGCAGGCAATGCAGCTCTCACTCCATGTGGCTGAGGAATAAAGGGCTGGGACCACCAGCTCGGTGGGAATGTTTATGGAAGTGTTTTCAAGGGTTCCTAAAGCCCTTCAGACCCTCTGGGTGCTGGCATCCAGGCACTCAGGGCTGCTCCCTCTGCTCTGGCTGGAGTCAGAGAAGGAATGGAGAAGAATTCCCAAGGAGCCAGCTGCCTTTGAGCTGCTTTTCTTGGGGAGGGGCAGCTTGATTTGGCTTGGGGATCACTGCCTGTGCAGGCTGGGGAATGCCTCAGTTTAGGATGGAAAATCCATCACAGCACTCGGCCCATTCCTGAGGTGATGGACACGTTTTACTCTGTTTCCACCTGGTTTGGATCAAGGTGTAAACTGCTGCTGAGGCGAAGCCCTCAGGGGACAGTGGTGTCACCTGGCACATCTGTGCCATACTTTGTGTGCTGATCGTGTCGCTGAATTCCTCATGAAAGCCCCACAAGAATTTCTGTAACCACTCCCAAGATGCAGTCAGCCTCAGGCAGAGGGGATCCTGCCCTGCTCCCCAGGCGCTCCCAGAGCTGCTGGGAGAGCTGGGCTGCACTCCCTGACTGCTGTGCCCCTTCCCCAGGTGATCTCCCACTACCAGTGCAAGGAGCAGCGGGACGTGCACAGGTTTGAGAAGATCAGCAACATCATCAAACAGTTCAAGCTCAGCTGCAGGTGAGCTGCTCCCAACAGCACTGGGGACATCAGGGCTATTCCAGCTTTTTCCAGAGAATCCCAGTTTGGCTCCTCAGCAGCTGGAATATTGGAACACAAATAATTTAAATTTTAATTTAACTCCTCCTTTGCTCATGGTGGGAGAGCTTTGGTGCTGTTTTATTCCAAGCCTCCTTCTCCTGGATCAAGGCAGAGGAATTCCAGGGCTGAAGTGATCAGAAATATTTCTCTTGGAAACTGGGAATGGAGAGCCCTGCTCCAGCCCAGGCCCACAGGGCTGCCTGGGGAGGATGGGGCTTGCAGGCACTGTTTGTCCCTGTTTTCAGTGGACAACTGGGAAGCTTGGCTTTGCACAGCCCTCAGGCTCCACTGCCAGGTTCATTCTGAGGGTGTGTGGAGCTGGATATAGTGGAGAAGTTTCTGGGGGGGTTTACAGATGTGCAGATGTCTCCAGATATTCCCATTTTATGCTTATTTCTGCTGCTCATCCAGAGTGTCCAGCTGGGAATGGCTGAGCCCTGGTATCCATGGGGAGCAGGCCTGGTCAGGGGGGTTGTGTCTGGAATTTCCCTCATTCAATGCACGATCAGCTGATATTGTTCTCATTTGGCCCCAAACTGAGGAATTTGCCTTTAAAAGCAAGCCCAGCCAAAGCCCTGCTGTAACCACACCTTGCCAAGTGGGAATTCCAGCTCCTCCTTCTTCCCAACAGCTCAGATCAGGGATTTTGGCCATGTGGGCACAAAAGCTCTTCACTCTTTTTTTCCCCTTTATTTCCTTGTTTTTCAGTAAGCTGGCAGCCTCTTTCCAGAGCATGGAGGTCAGGAACTCCAACTTTGCTGCTTTCATTGACATCTTCACATCCAACACCTACGTGATGGTGGTCATGTCAGACCCCTCCATACGTAAGTCAGAGCCAAGAGAAACCTGCTTGGGACAAAAAAAAAAAAACCTCAGAAAAACCTCAAGAAAGGTGTAATTAGTCCAGTTTAAACCGTGTTTCTCTTGGAAAATGATTTTTTAATTACAGAACTGATTAAGAGAGAGGGATTGAGTGTGAGCAGAGCGCTGCAGAGGTGGTGGCACAGCTGAGCTGCTGCTGCTGCCACAGGGAGCCACCAAACCAGACCTGGCTGAGCAGGTTGTGCCTAAAGCCTATTTTGGGCAGTTGGGAGCTGGCAGCCCTGGTGATTTTTGGGGAGGAAGCAGAGCTGGCTCATGTTTGGGTGTTGCTGGGCTGCCTGGGCTGTCTCGGGTGGACAGGCTCTAATTTTAGCAGCCTCTATTTATCCCAAGGAGGAGCTGCAGCCCTGCCAGCCCGCAGCCCCTGGGAGCAGATCCCTGTTTACACAGCTCTTGGAATTCCTGCTGGGAGCTCAGGGGCTCCAGGGACACTGCCCAGCACTCCTCAGGCCTGCTGCTGCTGTTTTCCCTGCCCTCCTCACTTTGGGAATTTGGGACAGTGTGGGATCCCTGAGAGTGAGGCACCAGCTGGGCATTGCTGGCCTGGGGAGCAGCTCTGGGGTGGGCAGTTCTCCCTGGGAGAGGCTTTTCCTCATGTACTTCTGGGATCAGCTGACCCTCCCATGTTAAATTTGCCCAGACCATCCCACACTAAACTTTGCCCAGGCCTTCCCACATTAAGTTTTGCTCAGACCATTCCATGCTGAATTTTGCCCAGACCTTCCCATGCTTAATTTTTACCCATCCCACATGAAATTTTGCCCAGACCTTCCCACATTAAATTTTGCTCAGGCCATCCCAGATCAAATTTTGCCCAGATCTTCCCCCACTGAATTTTCCCAGACCATCCCGCCTTAAACCTTGCCCAGACCATCTCACATTAAATTTTACCCAGCCCTTCCCACCCTAAATTTTGCCCAGCCCAAAATCCCACTGTGGCTTTTGCCTGGTTTGGGAGCAGCAGGACGCAGCCAGCCCCTGCAGACAGAGCTGTTGGAGCCAGGCAGCCCCGAGGCCGTGCTGACTCTCACCCTTTTAAACTTCTTTTTATCTCCCCGTCCCTTTTCTGTCGCAGCTTCCGCGGCCACGCTGATCAACATCCGGAACGCCAGGAAGCACTTTGAGAAGCTGGAGAGGGTGGATGGACCAAAGCACAGCCTGCTCATGCGCTGATCCCAGGCACTGGGGCTTTGGGGGGAGAAAAAACGGATCGGGACTACTTCTTTTTAGGAGAATCTAACACTGTCCATGTCTCTGTTGGGCTTTGAAATGAGTGTGCTGCTTGTTTTTTCTCCTCATCACGTTGGACACTAGAGCTGGGGGCTGGCCGGATCCGCTGCGGACCTTCCCGAGTTCCCTGGCACGGGAGGGTGGGAAGGAGGCAGGACGGGTGCTGTGCCCGTGGGGGGTGGCAGAGCCCTCCTGGACGCGTGGCTGCCGGCCGATGGGATATTTACTGTTTCCTTGGATGGTTGCTAGAATAAGTTTATAAATTTCTCCTCGTCTTTGGTCATGGAAATAAATTTTTGCTACCAGGGATTTCAGATCTGAGAGCTTTGCAAAGTGGGTTTGCTTTCTCCCAAATCCCGGGGCAGCTTTGGGAAGCAGGAGCTGTAGGAGCGGCGTGGCTCCGTTCGTGGTTTGGGGGGATTTGGCTGAAAGCCATTCTAGAGTTACACTGAGAATCGCTTGGCAGCATCTCCCTCCCTTTATTCTCCCTTGCTGCATCAAATTACTGCGTAAAAAAGGGTGTGGTGCCTCCGTGCCTGGCTCTGCCCTGTGTCCCTGCCCACACACCCGCTGGGAGGGGACAAATCCACCGGGGCGAGCCCAGGAGCGGGAACGAGGAGCTAAAGGGGCCGGAGAGCCTGAGCCCAGGAGGGGGAACGGGGAGCTAAAGGGGCCGGAGAAGCTGAGCCCAGGAGGGGGAACGGGGAGCTAAAGGGGCCGGAGCCCCGAGGGCTCAGCACAAACTCTCCCAGCCCCGCTCCCTCCTCCTGGGTTCCCCAGCCGCGTCTCGCACCGCCCCCCGGCAGCTGCCGGGCCTCGGGCTGGGGGGTTCCCATGGGAATCGTCCCCGTGGGAGGGAGCTGCTCCCAAGGGAGCCCCCGGAGAGCCGGGGATGGGCTGGCACAGGGCAGAGGGTGCAGGTGCGGAATACCCGGAGTGGGAATCGTGGGCACAGCTGCTGTTCCCCCATGGAGCTGCCCCGTGCCTGGGGTCAGGCCCTGCTGGGAATGTCACAGCTTCCCACACTGCAGCCCTGCCCCGGAGCAAGAGGGTGATGGGGGAGGTGAAGCCTCTGGAATATCCCATCCCTGGGAAGGGCTGCAGGAGAGGCCGCAGTTCGGGAGCTTTGGGCGCCTGCTGGGAGCTCTTGTGCCGAGCAAGGAGGGACGGTGGGAATGCCGCTCATTGCCATGGTGACAGCAGCTCCCGCTGCCTTTCCTTAGGGAATAAACACAGCAGCACATGGAAGTGGGCTGATGTCAAAGGGGAGCGGGGGACAGGTGACAAAGCTGTGAGGGACAAGTGGCTGGAGCTGTCAGGAGCCAAATCCTGGCTGGGCTGGAGCTCCCGGGACAGTGACCCGGGGGGGCTGGGTAAAGTTCTGCTGTTCTCCTGCTCCAAATCCCTTTCCTGGAGTGTGTGGAACTGGGGGCTCTGTGGGGTCAGCCTGGTCCTTTTGCTGTGCCAAGGTGCCACTGTGCTCATCGAGTGCCAGCCTGTGACAAACAGGTGCCTGTGTCAGAGCCCCGGCCCTGCCTGCTTCGATGGCACCCATGTGTGTCCTTTGTCCCTTCCCAAAGCAGATCCCAGGCCATCTTGGGAGCCTGGGGTTGGTTTGGGAGCTCTGGCCCCTTCCATTCCAGGCAGGGAGGTTTGGGACATCAGGCTCTTCACCCTCATCCCACCCTCTGATGGGAAAACTCTCCCCACTTTCTCTGGCAGCTCCTGCCCTCAGAAAAAAAATAAAATAAAAAATTGATGCCTGCTCCAGATGTTTCTCACACAAATATCCCAAACCTGGATGAGGTGGCTGTGATCCAGCCTTTTCCTTCAGCACTTGACCTTGAGATGAGGAGAAACTTGATGCCATGTGTCACTGAGATCCTGAATAAATCCCCCCTTGGCCCTTTCCTTGGAGCTGCTGTGGGGCCCAGGGTGAGTTCCCTGGGACACGCTCTGCTCCCTGGGGCTGTCTTGGAACTACTTCCAGATTTTTTGACCATTTATTTCTTGCCTTGGAGCACGGATAGCTCCAGTGGGGTCAGTCCCTGGCTGTTTCTCCCAGGATGAGCTGTGTAGGGTCAATAATTCCTGAGGGCCTCCCTGGGGATGCTTCCAGTTGTTTTTCCTCCTTAGTGGCCCCCAGGAGCTGCTGGGGGTGAACATGGGGCTGTGGTGGCCACACGCTGCTCTCCAGCTGGAAACAGCCCCTCCAACCCACCCAGGAGGTCACGGATTCTCTGAAGTCACCCTGAACTGCCAGTGCTGAACTGTGCCTCGTGGGCACCTTGTGAGGAGCACCCACACCATTCCCTGCCCGGGCTCCAGCCCCTGCTGCCCAAACCCATCCTTGGGGGAAGCCCTGCCCTGCTCTCCCCTTTCCTCTGCGCTTTTTGGGAGGTCACCTGTGTCTGCTGCTGGTCCTTGAGCTCGGTGACAGCGGGGTGGGGGTGCTTTGGGCCCACTCATCCCCCAAAAGCTCCCGGGGAAGGTTGCTGAGTGAGGGTCCCTACCTGAGCCTGTCCTGGGGCCTCCCTGGTGTTTCCTGAGGAGGGGAAGGGTTTTTTGCCAAAAAAGAGATCAGTTTGGTGCCGGTTGTGTATGGTGTGGTGTCTTGGCAGAAGTGGGGGGTCATGGGGGTCCCCTCCTCACCCCCGGATGAGCTCTGTGTGTGCCAAGGTCACCGCCTTGGCGGCCATGCCCTGCAGGGACATCGTGAGCAGGGGACACCTGCCTGAGTCCCCATGCCCAGGATGAGCTGGGTCAGGGCTGGGTCCTGCACTTGGGGGGTTCTGGGGTGACTAACCCAGCCTGGGCCTGCCCCTGGCAAACTCAGAGTAGGGCAGAGATCTGGGGACATCTCAAGGCTGGGGACAGCCCGAGGCTGGGCCCGCAGCACTGGGAGCAGCCAGGACCCTGGGGATGAGAGGCTGGGAAACCAGTGGGGTTCAGGGAGTGTGGGATGAGTGAGGGTGGATTCCCACTGGCACTTCCACCCCGGGCCAGGGGCTCCCCGAGACCCCCAGACCCCCCCAGGAAGGAGCCAGGGACCCCCCAGACCCCCCCACGGCTGCAGCCCCCTGGAGAGGCTCCCCCAGCTCTGCCAGGACCCTGCCACCCTGGGAGACCCCACTGGGTGCTGAGGGGTACCCCACATGTTTGGGGGGCTTACCTGTGTGGTGGGGGGGCTCGGGCAGCAGGGGCTGGGGGGAGTGGGGGCAGTGCCCCCCAGGGCACCCCTGGGTGCTCGGATTTGGGGGTGCTGCCAGTGCCAGTGGAGGGAGGTGCAGGAGAACCCCAGGACCCCCAGTGTGGGGGTCTCTGCTCCCCCCATCACTGCCACCAGCTCCCCCGGTCCGAGCCCTCCCGCAGCGCCCCCTCCCCGATTTTGGGGTGCACTCGCTGTGGGGGGGGTGGGAACAAGTTGGGGTCCACCCCCCTCCCCCAAATCCTGCGCGTTCCCATGGCAACGCCGGATGCGAGGGGAGCCGCCCATTGGCTGCCGATGATGTCATCGCAAGGGCGGGGCACCCCCACCCCAAAAAAAAGAGGGTGGGGGAGGGGAGCTCCGCCCCACGCGGCCCCTCCCCGCCCGTGGGGGCCCCACCCCGCCCCACCCGGCACCGCCCCGGGGGCAGCGGCGGCGGCGGCCGGGGATGCGCTCGGAGGAGGCGCGGGGGACGGTGCGTGGGGCCGGGGGCGCGGGGGGCGCGCGTGGGGGGCTGAGGGGGCCGGGGGGTTGTGGGAGCGCGGGGTCCGGCGGGGCAGAGGGGAGAGGGAAGGCAAGGAGGGAGGGAGGGAGGGAGGGAGCGATGGAGGGGGAGGGTCCGGCCCCCGCGCCCCCTCAGGCCTCCCCTCCCCCCTCGCCCCCTCACGCGGGGGTCGCGCGTGGGGTCTCCCCCCCCCGCCGTGCGCCGCGCGCGCTTCCGGGGAGGGCGCCCCCCCGCGGCTGGGAGGTCACACCGGGCGGCGGCCCCGCCCTTCCCTCCCCCTCCCACGCCCTTTGCTCTTAAAGGGCCAGGCCCCCTCTGGGCTCCGGCCCCCTCGTGCCGCCCCCCACCCGCGGGCCCCCCGCCGCACTCCCTCCGTGCCCCCCCGCCGTGTCCCGAGCGGCCGCCGGCGGAGGGTGGAGCGCGGAGGAAATTCCGCGGGGGGGTGTGGCGGCGGCGGCGGGGCGTGACCCCCCCACGCCCACGGGTGGGGGACACGCCGCGGGGGGACGGGCTGGGGACACGGCGGGGACAAAGCGGCGCGGGGGACTGCGGAGGGCGTTTTCCCACGCTCCCCCCCCCGCCCAAGGTCACCTGAAATGCCTCCTTAAGCTGTTCGGGGCTATTAACGAGGGGCACTAATTATTCCCGCGTGTGGGGGACAGAAAGTGTTTGGGGGGGCGCACAGCACCCCCAGACATGTGGGTTTGAGGGGGGACCCCCCGAGCCCCCACCTCGCACCCCTGGCTGGGTTTGGGGTGCCCCGGGCTGAGGACGGAGGAATTCAGTCCACCCATAAAGGGGGGGAGGGTCAGCAATGGTGGAATTTGGGGGGCAACGAGCCCCCCCCGCCCACTTAGCTGCCCCATCCCGCACCCCCTACCCCCGCGGCGCTTTGGGGCACAAGGGACCCCCAAATTTGGGTAGGGGAAGGTCCCCCAGGGCAGGACGGAGTGTCCCTTTTGCACCCCCCCTCAATGAGCCGGTTTGTGGGGACCCCCGGCTGTGAGGGGCTGGGCCTGGGGGGGCTCTGCGGGGACATTGGGGTCCCCAGGTGCGGGAGGCACTTGGGTGTCTGTCTGGGGGTGTCCCCTGGTGTGTTTTGGGGGGTCTGGCTGGAGGGGGTGCCTTGAGGACCTGGGGATGTGTTTTTGGGGGTCCCTGACTGAGCGTGGGGTGTTTGACGGGTGTCTCTCCTTGTTGGGGGTGTTTTGGGGGGTCCCTGGATTTTGGGGGGGGGGTCTATGGGTGTCCCTACCTGAGAGTGGAGGCTTTTGGGGGCGCTGGTAGTTTGGGGGGTGTTTGGGGGTCCTTGGCTGGTTAGGGGGGTGTTTGGTGGGGGTCCCTGGCTGAGTGTTTGTGTTGGGGGTCGCCCCAGTTTGTGGGCACTGGGGGGTCTCTGTCTGGGGCTGTTTGGGGGTGTGTTTGGAGGGGGCACTGTGCGTTGGGGCCCCCGGGTGAAGAGGTGGGTTCTGGGGAGGGGGGGATGTCCCTGGCTCTTTTTGGGGTGTGCTGGGGGGCTCCCGGCCGTGTCTGGGGGTGATCCGCGGGGGGCTGTGTTTGGGGGTTCCGTGGCTCTGTGCGTGTGTTGGGGGGTCCCTGCCTGTGGGGGTTCGGGGGGGATCCCTGCCCCGAGTGTCGAGGTGCTGTGGGGGACCCGGTTTTATGGGGACGGTGAATTCGGGGCTCCGTGTGGGAGCGGGGGCTCCGTGCCGGTGCCGGGAGGGCTCGGTGCCCGGGCTCGGTGTCGGGGGGCGCTCGGTGCCGGTGCCTTGGACCCTGTGCCGGTGCCCGGGCTCGGTGCCGGTGCCGGGGGGGGTTCGGTGCCCGGGTACGGTGCCGGTGCCCGGGCTCGGCGCCGGTATCGGGAGGGCTCGGTGCCGGTGCCGGGGGGGGTTCGGTGCCCGGGCTCGGTGCCGGTGCCCGGGCTCGGTGCCGGTGCCCGGGCGGGCTCGGTGCCGGTGCCCGCGGTAGCCGCCGCCCCCCGGGCGGGGCCGGGCCGTGTGCGCGGGGCGCGGCGCTGGGTGTGGCGGGGCGGGGCCGCCGCGCGAGGCCGGTGCGTGGGGGCTCCGCGGGCGGGGACGGTCCCTGCGTGGGCAGGTACGTGCGGGGGGCCCGGGGCAGCGCCGGGGGGTCCCGGGGCGGTGCGGGGGGCGACGAGGAGCTCGTTGGGCCGGGGGCTACCCCGAACCGCCCGCCCCCACGCGTGCCCCGGGACGGTGCGGCGGGGCTGGGGGTCCCGCTCGTCCCTGGGCTGTGTGGCGGTGCCGCGGGGGCGCAGCGCCGGCCGTGCCGCGGGTGGGGCCGTGCCCGGTGCCTCCCGCGGGGGCCGGGCCGGGCCCTTTAAGAAGCTCCACCCGCGGCCGAGCCCAGGTGGAGCCGCGGGGCCGTTCGCACCTCGGGCGGCGCGGCGCGGGAGATGGTGCTGCGGGCGGCGGGGCCGAGCCGCGGGCGCGGCGGGCACGCGTGGGAGCCCCGCGGGTCAGTGCGGGAGTGACCCGGGCCGGGGGTGCGCGGGCCGGGGGGCGCGGCCCCTTTAAGGCGCGGGGGGAAGGAGCGGGGCGGGGCCGCCACCGCCCCGCGCGCGGGACACGCCCCCGCCCCGCCCCGCCCGCGGGGGGCGGGGCCGGGCCGGCACAAAGGCGCGGGCGGGGGGGCGGGGCCGGCGGTTCCCGCCCGCGGCCGCCGCCGTGAGGGGCCGGGCGGGTCCGTGAGGGACGGGCGGGCCCGGCCCCGCCTCAGGGCACGGGCGGGCCCCGCCATGCCCGGCCCGGCGACCCCCGGCTGGCCCCACGCCCCGCCGGAGCCGCCCCGAGGCGCCGCCCCGGTCGGTTGGTTGGCGAGAGCCCGTTAAAAAAACCCCTTCGCCCCCGCCCCGTGCCTCAGTTTCCCTGGCTCCTCACGGACTGCGGGTCTCTTGCAGGGCCAAGGGAAGGCGACGCCCGCCATGAGCTCGTCGGCGCTGCTGGCTGAGGGCCCCCTCGACCCCCCGGTGCTGCTGGCCGACATCAAGACGGAGCCCCCCGAGGAGCTGCTGGCCAGCGACTGCAGCCAGCCCCAGGCCGAGCCCGTCGATCTCTCCCTCAATAAATCCAAGGTGGCTCCGGCCTCGGCCCCGCCGCCACCGCCCCCCACCTCGGTCCAGTCTTCCCCCATGCTGGTGGCTCCCCCGCTCCCCGCCTCCAGCACCGTGTCCATCCCGCCCTCCGGTCTCAGCTCCACCTCGGCCATCCCGGCTGTCCTCTCACCCGGCTCCATCCTGGCCTCCACGCAGGGCAGCGGCGGGCAGCAGATCCTCCACGTCATCCACACCATCCCCTCCGTCAACTTGCCCAGCAAGATGGGCAACCTGCAGACCATCCCCGTGGTGGTGCAGTCCCTCCCTGTCGTCTACACCACCGTGCCCACGGACGGCGTCACCGCCATTACCGTGCCCCTCATCGGGGGGGACGGCAAGAACGCTGGCTCTGGTAAGGGCACCTGGGGGGAACGCTGGAATCGGGGGGTGGGGGGTGTGTGTCCTGCCTTGTGGAGGGGCACCCTCGAAGGGGGATCTCATTTTTCGCTGTGGAGCGTCCCTGCCACCGCCATGTGCCACTCTCATGCAAAACCTCTCAGCCCCCAGCCTGTGCCCCCCAGGGGACATGGGGAGGGCAGGGACACACAGGGCATGGCACTGCCTGTTCTCCACCCATCCTGCTGCTGGCAGCCTGCCCTGCCCTTCCCACTGGCTGCCTGCTGCCAGCAGCTCTGGTTTCAGCTCAGCTGCTCCCTGTGCCCCCCACAATTCCCCTTTCCCAGGACATTCCCAGCTTCCCACCTTATCCGGGGTGGAGGACCTGGATCTGCCCTGCTCTGGGCAGGAGCAGGCAGCCCAAAGTGGTGCCCCCGAGTTGTTTGCTCCCTTTGGGGGTTCTCCCTCTGCCCACTTGGATTTGATTCTCTGTAGGGACGGGCTGTGCCAGGAGCTCTGCAGGAGCAGGGAGGAGGCTGCACCCTGATGTGGGGTGGCTGTTTTGGGGATGTCTCTGCTCTGTGCTCACCCCTTGCCCCTTTGTGCCCTAAAGCTTTCCTTTCCCGGACCCCTCCAGTGAAAATGGACCCCGGCTCCGTGTACCCCATGGACATGAACAGCGACAGCGAGGACAGCGCCTCCGAGAGCGGCCCGGCGCCTTTCCAGGACCTCCAGAGAGAGTGAGTCTCCTCCTGCCTGTGCCTCCCCACCCTTTATCCCCCCAGCCCCCCGTGGGCTCTGTGGGCTGCGGGGCCGTGGCTCCAGCTCTCCCTGCTCCCGCAGGCCGGCGGCGCGGGGCCCCAGAGCCGATTCCCCGGACCTGAAGAAGCGGCGCATCCACCAGTGCGACTTCGAGGGCTGCAATAAGGTCTACACCAAAAGCTCCCACCTCAAAGCCCACCGGAGGATACACACAGGTAGGGGTGGGATCCGTGTCCCTGCATTCCCCATGGCATGGTGCCGTGTCCCTGGGTGGCCCTTTGGGAGTGCTGTGTGGAGGTGCTGAGGGATTCCCCGTTGGGAATTTCTGTGAGGGCTTTGGGGGCTCGTTGTAGCGGCGCTGACCCCTCGGTGCTCCCCTGCACAGGCGAGAAGCCCTACAAATGCACGTGGGAAGGCTGCACCTGGAAGTTCGCCCGCTCGGACGAGCTCACCCGGCACTTCCGCAAGCACACGGGCATCAAACCCTTCCGCTGCTCGGACTGCGACCGCAGCTTCTCCCGCTCCGACCACCTGGCCCTGCACCGCCGGCGGCACGTCATGATGTGAGCGGTGCCCGCGGCGCTGGGAGCCGGCAGCGCCTCCCTCCCTCCCTCCCTCCATCCATCACACCCCGCGGCTCTGCGGGGCGGGGCGGGGACCGCGGCAGCGCCGGGGCCGTGCCCGCTGCAGGAGCCCCGCCGGCACGGCACGGGACGGCAAACAATGGATTCTGGACTGCTGCCCTTCTCTCTTGTCCCCAGCTGTTTTTATTCCTGGGTTTGTCCTCGCCTGGAGGCTCCTTGACTCCTCACCTGGAATTCACCCAGCAGCTGCCTCCGGCTCTTCAGCCTCCTGCCCGTTGTTGTCCCCGTGTGCTCCCTGTCTCCGGCCCCTCCAGTGCCTGGGGGCCGAGGCAAGGACGGGGGGCAGGTGATGGGGTGATGGGCCCCTGTGGAGGAGCTGATGGCCATTCCTGCTCCATCCCCAGACTGTCCCAGCAGGAGAAGGGACATCACCTCTCTCTGCGTCCCTCAGCACATGCTGGGCTTCATGGGAAGTGCTGGGTGCACAGAGAGCCAGGAGGAAAAGAGGAATCAAGAAAGGGGGAAACAACCCAACAGTGACCCACAAACAAGACCATCACCACCACACAAAGGGAAACTTTGTGAAACATGGAACTTTTATTTTATGGAATTCTACAGGGGGTGGGACAGGGTGGGGGGGACGAGGGCCAGCAGCTCTCGGGTTTTTTGGAAGGCTCTGGGCCACTTGAAGTGTTTCTAAGTTAAACCAGCGGCTGTGGCCACACGCTTTGCTTTTTAATAATGGTTTTTGAGGAGTGTTTCTTCATCCCTCCCAGCCAACCCCCTTGGTTGCTGAGAGGGTGTCAGGATTTGGGGTTGGGTGGTGGGAAGGGTGATGGGGACCATGCTCAGGGCAGTGCCTGCAGGGAGTTCCCAGACTCCCTCTGAGCTGGTGCTTTGCCCTGGCTGTGTGGGGATGGTGAACTGGTGTGAGAGGGGCTTGGGGGGCACTTCAGCCCCTGAAAACAACTCCCAGCTGCTTGGGGAAGTGCTTTTCCTCAGCTTCCCATCCACCACCCAGGCTGTGCCATGGGCAGAGCTTGTCCCTGGCCTGAGGTAGTCCCTGACCCCCCTGGCCTGAGGGAGAGGCTGGCTGGGCACAGAGCCACTGCCCCTGGCCACGGCCACCCCACCCTGCAGGCCTGGGCAGAGTGGCTGAAAGCTGCCACGTGGGGAATGTTTGTCTCTTCAGATCTATTAATGGCAGGAGGCACCACGGATTGGCCTGGTCAGGGCGAGGGTGTCACCTCCCACAGGGGACAGGGACCAGGCAGAGCTGTTCAAGGCATTCTGTGTCCAGAGGAGGGACTGAGGGGGTCCCAGTGCCCTGAGCTGGACCAGCAGGAATGATCTTGAATGAACTTGAGCAGGATCTCCTGCTCCAGCTGGATCCCTCCAAATCCCTGTGGGACCTGGTGGGATTCATCTGAGAATCCTCCAAGAGTTGCTGTTGCCATCACAAAGCCTCTCTTGATGATTTTGAATGGTTTTGGGACTCCAGGAGGCCCCAGCTGGCTGGAAACTGGGGACTGTTGTCCTGATTTTCCAGAAAGGCAAGAAGGAGGACCCCAGAACCCACAGGCCTGTCAGTCTCACTTCAGTGCCCAGTAAAATCATGGAAAACATGATTCTGGGAAGTACTGGAAGACACCTGGAGAACAACACAGTTATTGGTGACAGCTCCATGAGGGGAGAGTCCTGCTTGTCCAGCCTGATTTCCTTCCACAGCAGGGTATCCCACCTGGCTGATAAGGAAAGCCAGGAGATGGAATCCTTGGACTCCAGCAGAGCTTTTGATCCTGTCTCTCCCAGGCTCCTTCTGGACAAACTGTCCAGGCTGCAGCTGGATGAACACATGGGATGGGGAGCAACAGGCTCCTGGGTTGGGCACAGAGGACGACAGAGTGGGGTGACACCAGCCTGGCACCTGTCATTACTGGGGTTCCACAGAGCTCCAGCCTCATCCCAGTTCTCTTCATCATCCTGATGAACAACCCAGATCTGGGACTAAGGAATAATAAGGAAAAAAATCTCCAAATTCTTCAGTTGAAGCTTTTTGGGGATTTTGCACGAAAGGTGTCCTATTCCAGAGAGAAAAATTACCAAAAAAGGATAAAAATACTCCTTACAGAAATGAAAAAAATCCTACTTTTGGAGGATTTGAGAATTCTGTCACCTTTTGAAAGGCCCCGCGGCGCCACCTGGGCTCGGCCGAGGGTAGAGCTTCTTCAAGGGCCCGGCTGGGTCCCCGCGGGGGCACCGGGCACGGCCCCACCCGCGGCACGGCCAGCGGCACCGAGGGGCAACCGAGGGACGAGCGGGACCCCCAACCCCTCCGCACCCCGCGTGGGGCACCCGGCATGAGGCCAGCACGGGGACCCCCTGCCCAAACCGGCTCCTCCTCGGGGGTGTCACTGGGGGTGCTGGCACCCCCAGGCAGAGACTGGGGGTCCCTTTGGGGGCACAGGGTGCTGGCAGTGTGTGTCAGGCCCGGGGGGTTTCCTATGGGCGTGCTCGGGAGGTGCCCTTTAGGGGGACAGGGCGCTCTTTGGGGGTGCTGTCACCCTGTGTTAAGGTTCAGGGTGGCACTTTGGGGCACTGGGGCTCTGTGCTCGCCCTTTTTGGGGTGCTGGGGGAACCGTCCCGTCCTTCATTCCCCGGGTTGGTTGTGGGGTGCCGCCCCCCCTGCCCGCCCGCAGTCGGTGAGCGGGGCTGGAGCCGGGCGGTGCCCGGGGCGGCTGGGCCGGTCCCGCGGGCGCTGCTGTCCCCAAGCCGCGCTGCTGTCACCCGGCGGCCGCGCTCGGGCACCCGGTGGCGCCAGCGGCCCGCGCTGGGCCACGGCCGGAGGAGGAGCCCAGGGATTCCCGGGAATCTCCCCGAGCGCCCGGGGGCCGCCGCGGCGGCGCTGATCCCCCGGGGCTCCCCCGGTTCGGGTGAGAAGCCCGTGGGGAGGCTGCACCTCGGAGTTCCGCAAGCACGGGGCCATCAAAGCCTTGCTGCTCGGACTGCAGGTTCTTGTGCCGGCAGGGACTGCTGGCACAGGCTGGGCTGGCAGGGGGAAGGGGGGACAGCCCCCAGGCCTCGGGAGGAGCTGCAGAGCTCTGGGGGTCACGCAGGGCCCTGTGCCAAATGCACAAAGGGACAGCGGTGTGTGGGCATCACCCTGCGGCTGGAGATGATGCCGACGCCCTGCCACACAGGAGCAGGTGCCAACCCCTCCCCAGGGGCTGGGGCTGCCATCCCGGGGTCCCGGCTGTGCTCCCTCCCAGCCCTCTCTCCTGGCTGAGGCTCTGAGGGCTTTTAACTGCTCAGCAGCCCCACTTGAGATCCCCACCCACATCCCTGGGCCCATTAAAGCTCAGCCTGGGGCCCCCAGCTGCCCCCTGGGCTGTCCTGAGCTGTCTCAGCCTTTTCCACAGCCACGGCCCCCCTGGCTCTGACCCTGACCTGCCCCATCCCTGTGACCTGGGACTGTCCTGCAGCTCGTGCCAAGGGCAAGGTGAACCCCAGGGAGGGCTGTGCCACCCCTATTCTGGGCAAGGTGGTCCCTGAGCTTCAGCAAAGCCCCTCTGGCAGTGGCTGCCAGACCCTGTGGCATGAGGGGCACACCCAGCTCCACATCCCCCGGGAATTCTCCAGTGCCTGGGGTTGTGCTTGGTGGGAGGCCAGAAAACCTTCCCAGTTGTTTTCCAGGCTCGGCAAAGGTCCAAGGTGGGGTTTGGGGGGAAAGAGACCAATACCAGCCCCCTCCTCCAACCCTGAATTTTTGTCCTGGGAATGCACCTCAGTCTCAGGCCCTTCTGCTTCCTCAGCTCCCTCCTCCTGTCCCAGGAACCCTGTAGGAGCTGCTCCATCTCCCTGCCGGGGGCTGTGGTGGCCCCAGTTGCTCCCCCACTGCCTGACTGGGGGTACTGGGGGCCTCTCCATTGCCTCTGGGCTCTTTCCCCATCCCCTGCCTGCACTTTTCCTGGCTGGCAGAAGAATTTAGCAATCCCCAAAGTGCTTCCCTGTGAACGAGCAGTGACTGGGAGGGTTCTGCAGCCTGCTGGGGGGTCCTGCCGGCTGGTGGCCCCCCGTGTCCTGGGGTGACAGTGTCCTGGCTCTGGGATCCCCGTGGTCCCTGCGGACGGTTCCTTGTCCCTGTCCCTGTCCCTGTCGGGGGTGCCGGGGCCTCTCCACCTGCCCGCCCGGCACTGCTCAGACTGGTTTAGCAAGTGGATGGGACGGGGCGGCCGCTTTTCTTTTGAAGGGCTCCCGGGAAGCATTTGATGGCTGGAAACCTCCGAGGAGGAGAAAGGAAAAGACAAAAATAGGTGGTTTTGGGTTTCGGTGGGGGAGCGGGGGAGGCGCTGGGCTGCTCCGGCAGCTTTGCAGACCTTTGTGTGCCGGGCGTGGGGACAGGCGAGCGGGGCGTCCCCGGCCAGGGAGCCCGAGCAGCGCCCGGCCCGACCCGGGGCGTCCCCGGCCAGGGAGGCAGAGCCAGAGCGGCCCGGGGATGTCCACCACGGCCCCGAGAGAGGTGGGTGCTCCGGGGTGGCTGGGGGGGTTCGGGGTGGCAGCAGGGAGGGGGGAGCTGCTGCAGGAGGGAAACAGGGCCAGGGACCCCCAGGCAGGGCCTGGCCCCTTCCCCAGCCCCCCCTCCTGGGTGGGAGCTGAGTGGGGGCTCTTGGGGGTTCCTTGGGGTGAGGGTGGCTGTGGGGATGCTGGGGCTGCCTCTGCCTGTGCTGGGGTAATTTGGGGAGTGGGAGCTGAGGTTTGCTTTCCAGTCTGATCCGGGTTTCCTCAAAATTCAGTGCCTTTCTTGCCTTTCACCTCAAGTCTGTAATCCGGGGCTTCACCTGCCTCCTGCTCCCTTGTGAGAGGAGGACCTGGCTGTCCTTCCTCCCCATTCCCATGGACCCGGGATCAGGGGCTGGCTCCCCAGTTCTCCCCCAGCAGCCCCAGCCCCTGTGCTGGGAGCCCCTTTCATCTCCGTGCGGCCCCTCCATCCCTCCCTGCACAGGAGCTCTCTTCCCAAACCCCCTCCAGCCTCTCGCTGTCGGCTTTTCAGAAGGGAATTCTTTTCAGAAGGGAATTCTGCGTGCGACAGGGAGGAAAACGTGAGCGATGTCGGGAGGGGAGCGCGCTGGTGGCCGGGTCACAGGGAGCCGCCCTTATCTCTGTGCCATCGCGGGTGGCACGTGGGGACACACCGGGACCGGCGGGACCTCGGGGCAAAGGGCCGGTGGCAGAGAGAATCCACGATTCCCCAAGGCCGTTCTCCCGGGGCAGATAAGGGCGCTGCCTGGGTTTGGCCCATCCCTGCGAGGAGGGGCGGCTCTGCCTTGGGGAATCGTGGATTGCTCCCTGCTGGGCAGGAGCAGCCTGGAGAGAGCCCTGCCCCTGGGATTCACCCTGCTGCGCATGGGATGGAGAGAAAGGAAACACGTTTGGTTTTTATAATGGAATCATGGAACGGTTTAGGCTGAAAGGACCTTAAAGCTCATCCCATCCCAACCCTGCCATGGCAGGGACACTTCCCACTGCCCCAGGCTGCTCCCAGCCCCAGTGCCCAGCCTGGCCTTGGGCACTGCCAGGGATCCAGGGGCAGCCACAGCTGCTCTGGGCACCCTCACCACCCTCACTGCAAACTTCCCCTTTCCCCGTGTGGCCCTGCAGGGCTGGTGACACATCCCCCTGTCCCTGGCAGCCCCTTGGAGCCCTGGTGAGAGTTCCAGCAGCAGCAAAGCTTCCCTGGAGAACAAAGCCCTGCAAGGCCTGAGCTGTTCCTGTGTTTGCTCTCCCAAGGGCTCACAGGCTCTGCTCTCTGGGATGCTCAGCCCCCCCCTGCTGATGTTTTGGGTCCCTGGTGTGGGGTGGCAGCTGTGACACCAAAGCTCTGCTGTGGCTCCTGCTTTGAGCAGTCACAGGTCCCATGTGAGGGCCCTGGAGTGGCAGGAATGCCACGGGAACAGGCATTCATTCCCTGCCCTGGCAGCACTGCTGCTTTCCCTTTGGCCAGCGGGTACAGTAGCCTTGGCTACTCCTGTGGTCCCCTGGAGCTGCTGGGATGTCCCCAAGGTGGTGACAGCAGCGTCCCTGCCTGTGTGGGATCCTGCCTGGGACACCCAGGGAAGTGGGGAATCTGGGGCTGATTTGGGATGGGTGATAGCTGAACACAGTGAGGATCCAGGGGAGGGGCTGGGGACAGTTGGGGCTGCATTATCTGGAGCAGAATGGGTCTTTTTTTTTTTCCTGTTCTTTGCCAAAAAGGTGATTTTTATTCCCTTGTATCTCTGGATCTTTACACTCCTTCCTTTCCAGAAGTGAAACCCAAACACAGTTGCCTGGTGTCTCCATATGAACCTTGTTCCCTCCTACCTGTCTGTGCTTTTCCAACTGTTGCTTTTCTTTTCCTTCAGTATTTGTCCCTTTTATTTTTGATCCTTTACTTTTTCTCCCTGGGAATGAGAAATGTGAACAAGGAGGAATTTCCTCTCAAAATTAGTTTTGATGCAAAATTGACCCATTCATGTAAAAATGGCATTTTCTTATTGAAAAGTACCCATGTCTGTAAACAACTAGAATGTCCCCCTTGTTTCAGTGCAGGGGACTCAGTCTGGGGACACTGGCCCAGCTGGGGGGTGTTCCAGGTCTTGGGGTTGGGGACTGACCCCTCCATCCTGGTGGTGCTGGAGCTGGTTGGGCCCCGTGGCTGATGAGGCTCCTGGAAGGGCTCAGGGACTGGGATTGAATCCTGGAGTGCTGGAACTTCCTGAGCTCCGTGTGGGAGCATGGCTGGTGACAGATCTGGCAACCTGCTCAGGGTTGGCATTGGGGTTAAATCCTCGGGTTTCCTGAGCATTCTGTTGGAGCATGACTGGTCATGGAGCTTGGGTTTGGGATTGGGGATTGAATCCTGGAGTGCTGGAATTTCCTGGGCTCTCTGTGCGAGCACTGCTGGTGACAGAGTTTGGGGTTGGGATTGGGGATCAAATCCTGGGGTGTGGGATTGTCCTGAGCTTGATGTGGAAGCACGGCTGGTGACAGAGTTTGGGGTTGGGGATCAAATCCTGGGGTGTGGGATTGTCCTGAGCTCCGTGTGGGAGCATGGCTGGTGACAGAGTTTGGGATTGGGGATCAAATCCTGAGGTGTGGGATTGTCCTGAGCTCGATGTGGGAGCACAGCTGGTGACAGAGTTTGGGATTGGGATTGGGATTGGGATTGGGATTGAATCCCGGGCTGTGGAAGCTTCCTGAGCTCCCTGTCGGAGTGTGGCTGGTGACAGAGCCTGGGGTTGAGATTTGAGTCCTGGGGTGCTGGAGCTTCCCAAGCACGTTGTGGGGTCACGGCTGGTGACAGAGCTCCCGGTTGCCTGCTCAGGGTTGGGATCGGGATTGAATCCTGCGGTGTGGGATCTTCCCGAGCTCCCTGTCAAAGCACACCTGGTGACAGCGCTTGGGGTGCTGCAGCTCCCGGGGCTCCCTGCCGGAGCTCCTCTCGCCCTTTTATGCTCGGTGTCCCGGCGGGGCCGGCGCCGGGAGCCTGATTGGCTCCGCATCACCGCGCCGCTTCCCGGTGCCGTTTCCTCCTCCCGCGGCCAGGTAGAGCCTCCCGCGGCCAGGTGCAGCTCCGACCGCCGCCGGCCTCCCCACGCAGCTCGCTCCGGCTCGCCCCGGGGCTTTTTCCCTTCCCCTGCCTTGTTTCTGCCCTTTTCCCCGTTCCCCGGGCCGGGCCCGTCCCGGTGCGGGCGCGGGGGGATGAGCGGCGGGCTGGTGGACGCCGCGGTGTTGGCACCGCTCAAACCCGTCAGCATGTCCGGGGAGCCCAGCGAGGACAGCCCGGTCTTCGAGGACATCAAAGCCCCCTCGCGGCCCCTGGAGACCCCTCCCGAGCTGGCGCAGGTAAGCGTTGGGACGGGGCCGCTCCCGCCCGCTCAGGTGCTCCCGGAGCCTCGGGATTTGGGCTGAATTCTGCTTTGTTTCTCCCGTCGTTGCTGCGACACCCCCGTGGCCCCGTCGGCTCCCGCTTCCCCCCGCGCTGGCTTTTCTCACGGGCGTGTTGGGTTTCGTTTGGGAATTTTGGTTTGGGTTTTTCGCCTCCCGTCTGCCTTCAAAACTCGCCGGCGTCCGTGTGGGGTTTGCTCCCACTCCGGGGTTCAGTCCCTGTCCCCTGGGGTGGCAGGCCAGGGGGTGTCCAGGGGCTCTCCCACCGGGAAGGGTTTTGGGATCTGGATTGCTGTGCCTGCGTGTGCTGGATGGGACACGGGACCTTATTTTCCATTTTATTTTATTCTCTGTACTTTTCCGCCACCACGGCGGAGAAGGAATGCTCCTTGAGATTCCCTGGCAGCGTTCCCCCCAGATAAAGCCCGGGATAAGGCTCTGGGGTGTTCCTGCAGGCCCACCCCTCTCCCGGGCCCTGCTGCCCACCCCGTGTGGGGGGACCAGGCTCCGTGTCCCACCCAGAGCCTCCAGCCGCTCTTCCTGGTGGGAAGGAGGGTGAGGCAGGCCGGGCCGCACCCTGGAGCCGAGGTTTCCCCTTTTCCCGCTCCGTGGGGCGCGGGGTGCCCGGGGTAATGATTAACCCCAACCCCACGGCCCCAGCGCCATTTTGGTCGGGGCGGGAGCGCTGCGGGCCCGGCCCCGGGGCCCTGCAGGGACCCCCGCCCGGCTGCCGCTCCTCCGGAGACCCCCGGGAGGCCACCCCAGCCTGGGGGGCACCAGCCGGGCTCGGGGCCACGTCCCCACTGCCCCTGCTCTGGTTCCCACGTCAGGGGCGTGCCAAGGGCCATTTTGGGGCTGTGTCCCGCAGAGGGAGGTGAAGGCCCTGGCTCCATCCCTGGATTTCCTGGAGCTCCGGGATCCACTGGGGCTGGCAGTGGTGCTCCTGGGTGTGGGCTCCTCCCTCCCTGTGGGCTTCCTGCTCCTCCATGGGGGTTCAGGGATCACCTGGATCGGAGCTGGGTGCTGGTTCTTGGAAAGCTGGGGTTTGTCCCCAGGGCCTGTCCCCGGGGAAAGCTGTCAGCTCCCTCCAAACCCCCCAAAACGGGCTGGGGAGGGTGAGCTTGGCTTCTTGCCTTTTTCCATCCAGGTGGGATGAGGCAGTGCAGCCATGGCTGGCCCTGAGCCACCTCCTGTCCCCCTCATGGGGACACCCATGGCTGGGGACACCCATGGCTAGGGGCACCTTCACCCCACCCCACGCTGCTGTGTTTCCAGGGGAAAGGCAGTTTCTGCTCCCAGTTTGATCCCACTTTGCTCTGGGGTGGTAGCAGCTGAGGGGTGGCCTTGGAGGTGTCACCCTTTGCCACCGACCCTCCTGTGTCCCCTTTTGGGCAGTGGGATCCTGGGACAGCGGCTGTGGAGCCGAGCAGGTCCCATGGATCCCGTGGATCCCCAAACCCTCGCAGGGAGCAGGGCTGTGCTGGGACACCCCAAGAGCCCCGGGCTGGACCCCAGAGCCCCCGGGCAGGAGCTTCCACGGCCTGGCCGCTGTCTCCCGGCGCGTTCCAGAGGCTGTGGCGCTGTGGGAGCCCTGCCTGGAGGCTGGAGGAGCTGCAGGGCTGCGAAGCCTTTGCTCCAGAGGGTTTTATCAGCTTGACAAGGCTGGTGCCAAAGGCTGTGACCTGTCAGGCTCCAGCTCGGGGCAGTTCCCGCTGCTCTGGCTGCCCGAGCTTGGGAAGAGGCAGGAGCAAATCATCCCTGTGGTTTCAAAGTCCCACTGCCATATATCCCTGTAAAATTGCTTTTCAGATGGGAGCTCTTTGCTGTTGAAAATTTTATTGAATCGGGCTCAGGTGGAAACAAATCCTTTGTGGAATTTCCAATCAAATTTTCCCTTTCTTTGTCTTTTCCAAAAAACCCAAACCAAAACCAAAACAAAAACCCACAAACAAACAAACAAACAAAAAACCTGAGAAAAGAGGAGGGAAAACGGCTTGTGAGAGAAAAGGACTTTTCCTTCCTCATTTGAGTCAGATCAGTCAGAAAAAGCATTTTCCTCTTTAAATCTGCAGTGGCTCATGCTGGAGGGAAAAATAATAATAATTTTATAATTAATAATAATAATCATCATCATAAAAACAAAGGCAGTAAATAATAATGATGATAACAATAATAACAATAATAACAATAATAATAGTAGTAGTAGTAGTAGTAGCAAAGCAAAAGTAATGTCCAGGAAGCATTTCAGGAGAGGAGGAGCTGATCCTTTGTGTGGCTGTCGGGTTCCCTGGATGAGTGAGGGCCCTGGGGGATTTATCCTTGCTCCCACCTGGCTGCCACAGCATTCCTGGGCACCTGGGGCTGGAGAAGCACCCCGGGATCACCCGGGGCCTGGAGGGACAGGGCAGGAATTGGCTCCTCCAGGCTCCCCGGTGGCTGTGGAGGTGTCACAGGGCTCTGCCACCCCTGTCCTTGAGGGCTTGGGAAGACAATCCCTGTGTCCCTTCCAGCTGGGAATTCTGGTGTTGGAGGCTCCGGGGCTGTTGAGAGAGGGCAGGAGCTGCTGGAAAGAGACAGAAGGACAAACCCCAACCCTGTCCCTCGGTTTAACCCCTTCCTGCCTGTGCCAGGCCCCAGGGCAGTTGTGGTGGTGAGCTCCCAGTGGGGCTGAGGCTGTGTGGGAAACAAGGAAGGTGCTGATGAGTGGGGAAAGGGATTTTCCTTGGCTGCAGGCTGAGGAACAGCAGCAAAGGGCTCCCTTTGTGTCCCCTGATCCCAGTTCCTGCCCCACAGGCACTTCCGCACTCTGTCCTTGGCTCCCTCTGGGCTGGGGGGTGCTCAGGAGGAATAAAACATCTCCAGCATCTGGGAGGTGCTCAGACACATCAGATGGCATCAGGAAAGTGCTGTTCCCAGAGCTTTTCCTGGCACTTCTCCTCCTCAGGGCTGGGAATGGCACTGCCAGAGCCTTCCAGCAGTGTGGATGAACTGTGGAACAGGGTGCGAGTGCTGGGGGGCTCCTCTGACTTCACCTTGGATCTTGGCAGGGATTTTGCTCCTGGATCACAGGAGAAGCTGGATCCAGCATTTTTAGGAATGCTCCAGCTTTCAGGGGGTGTTTCAGTCCTGCCCTGTCCCTGTGCCACATCCTGCACCTCCTTTGGTGCATCCTGCTCATGAATGTGGCTGTGGTGGCTTGAGGGTGGCTGTCCCTTGGAGCAGGGATGGCTTTTCCTGCTTCTTGGTGCTCCTGTGCCTTGGAACCAGGGTGATGGGTCCTGGTCAGGGCCAGGAGAGTCCTGCCTTCCATAAATAAAGCTCCTTTACTTTTTAGGAGAGATGTTGGAGTGCCAGCACAGCTCCCAGGGGATGATTCATTTCCTTGGAATCTCAGGAGCTGCAGGCAGGGAATAAATTTGGCTTTTCTGCAGGAAAGAGGAGATGGCCACTTTGAAATTTTGCTCTGGACCTGGAATGAGATGCCTGGGGAGAACTCCCTCCCTTGGGGATCCTCCTGGCTTTGGAGAAGGGTTTAGAAATTCCATGGAAGTGTGCAAATCCATTTCCAGAGGCGCTGGCATCCTGGGCAGGCTCCAGGGAGTGCAGGAATGGGGTGGGAGAGGTGGGAAGTTAAATGTTGCCAAGGAGGAACGGGAGCACCTGATCCCTCTGGCACGAGGATGGGTTTGGGAGCTGGTGGAGCCTTGCATGAGGGATCTCCAGAGGGAGGGATCCTTCCCTCTGTTTTGCTTTGGATGAGCTGATCCCAGTGTTTTGGGACCAGCCTGTGGATTTGCAAGTCTGATGAGCTTTGTGCCTGGCAGGTGTCTGCAGGGCCACAGGGAACTGGGAGACATTCCCAGAAAGGATCTGTTTATCCCTCTAATTTTTTCAGAAGACCCCAGGAGAATCCCCAGCCCAGGGGTGTGCCAGGGGTTGGTCCCACGGCAGAGCAGCTCCAGAGCCTGCAGGGAGCCCTGGGTAAAACCAGTGAGCCCAAACCCGGCACACCTGGGGGCTTCATCCACAACAATCGGTGTTTGATTTTTCTGGAGGCTCCAAACCCCACCGAGCTCCCTGGGCGAGGGCGGGATGGAAGGAGAGCGGGATGGAAGGAGAGTGGGATGGAAGGAGAGTGGGATGGAAGGAGAGCGGGATGGAAGGAGAGCGGGATGGAAGGAGAGCGGGATGGAAGGAGAGCGGGATGGAAGGAGAGCGGGATGGAAGGAGCAGAGAGATGGAAGGAGCAGCAGGATGGAAGGAGCAGAGGGATGGAAGGAGCAGAGGGATGGAAGGAGCAGAGGGATGGAAGGAGAGCGGGATGGAAGGAGCAGCTCCTTGCAGCAGAGCAGCTCAGCCGAACTTTGAGCCGCGGAGCTGCGCGGCTCTGGCCCGCTGGGACAAAGGCTGATTGTTCTGCTCGGGAAGGAGGGAGCGAGGGAAGGGATGGGGATTCCAGGTGTGCCGTGCTCGTCCTGCTCCCTGCTCCCTGCCATCCGCTTGGATTAGCAGGAAAAGCGCCTGGCGGTTGGTGTTTTTTTCCTTTTTGGAAAGCGGGGAAAGGAGGGAAGGAGCGGGCGCTCGGGTTTCCCTCGGCGGCTCCTCCCGAGCGCTGTGTGGGAGGCACACGCCGTCAGCCCAACTCGCTGCCCGGCTTTGGGGAATGCATTTCTGGCCCGTGCATCACCGCCCGGGAGCTTTCCCCCTCTCAAACCTGTTCGGTCACCTCCCGGCGCTGTTTTGTTCTCCTTCCCTGCTCCACTGAGTTCTTTTATCCAACCCATCCACTGCAAATAATCGCACTTACGAGCGTCTTGTGAGCTCGATTACAGTGTTTGCTTTCCTCGTGCTCCATTGGCGAATTCCCGCAGTCACAGGGTCCGGCCGGGCTCTGGGGATTGGAGAACTCGTGTTTACAATTCAGATGTTCTCAGAACTTGAGCTAGCATGAAAACCCTCCAAAAAAAGCCCCATAGGCTGTTTACCACATCAAAGAGCTTCAGCCCCGTTCAAGCTCGGCTTGAAACTCAAACAAAGAATCTTTCATTGAGTTCAGAAATGCTGCGAGAATTCTTGGAAAATTATTGTTTTCTCAGCGTGATGGGGAGGGGCCTTCAAGTTCCCACCCAGAGCAGGATTTTCAAGTATTAAAATGCATTTCAGAACCTCGCTCTTTGTAGGATTTTCAGTGCAAGCAGGAGAAGGGAACCGCAAGGAATTCATCCCAGTGTAGCTGCTCTGAAAACACAGGTTCATCCCGAAAAAGCAGGGTATTATCCATCCCTTATCAGATCCCTCACACCTGAGGTGATTTATCTCATGGGTCTGAACCCATCGTGGAGAGGCCAGAGCATGTGGATCTCTCCAGTCCATCAACCATGGGACTTTTTGTTGTGTATTTATTTACCCAAAATATTTTAATGTTGTCTCTACAAAATCATAATTTTGCTGTTCCTCAGGGACATTTCAGGGAGCCAAACCCAGGAATGGCTGTATATATTAAAATACCTCACAATGAGCAGGTTTGGTGTTCTCTAAGGTGTGGAAAAGCCCCACATTTATTGGGAAAATCAGGACATCTCCCCAGCTGCTCATCCAAAACACTTCCGAACGTTTTGTTCTGGGCAGCTTCCAATATTTGGGGGTTTTGTGGTTCTGTGGTGTGGGAGGAACTGCATTAATTTGGGGTTTGCCATACCTTGGGGGATGCCAGGAGTGTCCCAGTCCTTGTGCTTCCCAGGGCTGGCAATGCCCAGCCTCCCAAATGCTCCTGCTGGAGCTTCTCCAGGGCTCGGAGCCTTCTCCTGGGAGCTGCTGTTGGCCTGTGCCATAATCAGCTTCCCTTAATTAACAGCGACTGGGGACTCCTTTATACACAGGTGAAGTGTGGAAAGGGAGGGTTTGGGTGGAGGGCCCTGGGTCTGGAGGAAACTCCAGATTTCTGCTCCCAGCACCACACCAGGAGCACAGAGCTCCCTGCTCGTGGCAGGGGGTGGAATGAGGTGATGGTTGAGGTCCTTCCAACCAAAACCATTCCATGATTCCATGAAATACTGAGAACACGTGGCAGGAGTGGACCTGCTGCAGTGTCCCCCCAGTCCCTGTTCTGGCAGATCTCCTTGGCCTGGGACGTTCAGCCTTGGAAGAAGGGCTGGCCCAACCCAAGGCTGCCTCGGGGTGTGTTTTGTTTTCCCAACTGCTCTGGGAGGAAGTTGGGGCTGCAGGGATGGGGGGAATTTGCTGTCTGCACGTGAAACCTGACCTTGCCCGGGGTCTGCCCGGTGGTTTGCCTGGGAAGAATGGGATTTGTGGCCTCTTTGATGGGATCTGGATGCCAGGAGGGCTCCACAAGCCCAGGCAAGCAACCAGTGACTCATTCCATTGTCAGCCCCTGGGAACGTGCCTTGGAGAGGAGAGTGAGCTGCCACAGGGGCTGAGGGGGCAGAGTGAATCCCACCAGCTGGGGATGATCCCTGGGAGCTCCAAACCTCTCCCACAGCACCGTCAGGACTGGGGCAGGGATGTGGAAACGGGGGAACTGGGAGGCTCAAAGACAATCCCAGTGTCCTGTGGGCAGGGACAGGTGGATAAATCTGTCCAGGTAATCCTGGGCATTGTGGCATCCAAGAGTCAGGGAGAGGCAGTTCTGGGCTGGAGCTGAGTCCAGAAGGAGCAGCGGAGCTGCAGGGGGCCCCTGCTCCTGACTAATTCCAAATCCAGCACTGATTTGTGCCCGTGGAACCCAGGGTTCCTTGAGTGTTTTGGCTGAGGCTGGAGCAGCTCCAAGCTTCTCGATCTTCCAGGAGGTGAAATGACATTAAATCATTTCATTTTTCCCAAAACGCCCTCCAAGGGGCTGTAGCAGCTCGCACCAGGAATCAGCCCAGGTCAGCCTCCAGGAGCTTTGATGGAAAACCTCCTTGATTGCCTTCAAATGCTTCACCTCAGCCTTTGCTGAGCAGGAGTAGCCCAGAAATCATGGAGTAGGAATATTCTGAAAGCTGTGGAGGTCCAGCTCCCTTAAATCCTCATGTCCTCCCTTCCCACGCTTTGGGAGTTGTCCTCACACTGTGTGCAGCGATGGGAGAGGGGAGAGGCCATCCCTGATTCCCACCTTCCTTCCAGCTCCATCCAGGGCTCAGGTGGCTCTTGGTGGTTCTGCAGAAGTGGGATCTACCCCAAAAATGTGAATCAACCCCAAAGTCACCATGAGACCCCCTCCACCCTCACCTCTGGAGATGCTCCTGTGTCATTCCCTTCCTGCTCCGTGTCTCCAAGGTTTTGTTATTTTTCACTCCATTTATGGTTTTGTTTTTGAAAAGGTTTCTGCTTGCTGCTGGAGCCTGGCTGTTCCCAGCTGCTCCTCTTCCTGCCCCTTGACCTTGGAGTTGGATGAGGCTGTTTTCCCTGGCTCCCTTGGCCTTTGGGATTGTGGCATGATCCCGGTGATAAATTCCTGAGCTGGATTGCCTTTGAGGGAGCCTTTATCAGCTGCTGGAGGGAAGGAATTGCAAACACAGCCAGCAGGTCTGGGAGTGGGGCTGCCTGGATGGAGATTCCCCGCTTCCCTGGTTCCTGGGAAGCCATCATCTGCTCAGGGAGTTCCAACACAAGGGCAGGAAAGAGCACTGGAATAACCCTCCCCATCTCCTGGGTCAGCCATGGGCACAAACCTGGGGAATGAATGAAATTCCATGAACGATTTGGGAGCAGCACCTCATCCTGGAGTGCTCTGAACACCCAGCTTTGGGCAGGATGGGGTCTGACATCCTTTGTCTGCAGGGAACTGGGGCAGGAAAAGGGGAAATGTCTGGGGTGGTGATGTAAACCTTGGGCTTGGTCACCTCAGAGGTGTTTTCCAACCCAAATAATCCACGAATGCCTCGAGGGCAGCCCCTCACCCTGGAGCTGCTCAGAGCCCATCCAGGGCCTCCCTGGGCCCAGCACATTCCCACGGGAGCTCGGATTCCATCTGGGACAGGCTTTGTTGTTTACAGCAGCCAAACGTTGGGCACTTGAAAGGAAGAGTCCCGGGGCTTTCTTTGCTAATCCCGTTTTACAGAGAGTTCCAGGAGACTTGAGGAACAAACAGAAAATAACGTCGATCCAGGTCGGTATCAAACCCAAATGATCAGAGGATCAAATATTTACCCAGGTCAATATTTAACCAGGAGACAATAAATGCTGATATTGAACCAAATCTGGATATAAATACAGGCTATTTATAAAGTGAGCCTGCAAAGGGGCACTGCCAGGGCCGTGCCAGGGGGGTTGATTGATGATTATCCTGCCCATTGTTTGCTGATTCCCTTGGAGGCTGGAGTTTCGTGCAGGTGCACGGAGGAGAAGGAGCCCGGGCTGGGTTGTGGCACGGCCGTTGTGCCACACCTGTGCCCCGGGGTCCCTCACCCTGGGACAGGCCCCCTTCCTGCCGGAGCCACCTCCTGCTGCTCCCCCATTCCTTGCACCCCCAGGTCAGAGAATCATCGAGTCAGGGACTCGTTTGTGCTGGGGGGACATCAGAGGTCACCCAGCCCTGACACCTTCCGCTGTCCCAGGCTGCTCCCAGCCCCAACCCGGCCTTGGGCACTGCCAGGGATCCTGGGGCAGCCAGAGCTGCTCTGGGAATTCCATCCCAACCCCTCTCCACCCTGCCAGGGAACAATTCCTGCCCAATCTCCCATCCATCCCTGCCCTCTGGCAGTGGGAGCCATTCCCTGTGTCCTGTCCCTCCATCCCTTGTCCCCAGTCCCTCTGCAGCTCTCCTGGAGCCCCTTCAGGCCCTGGCAGGGCTCTGAGCTCTCCCTGGAGCCTTCTCCTCTCCAGGTGAGCCCCCCCAGCTCTGCCAGCCCGGCTCCAGCCCTGGAGCAGCTCCGTGGCCTCCTCTGGATTTACTCCAGCAGTTCCACATCCCTCTGATGCTGGGCCTCAGGGCTGGATGCTCTTGCCTGCCAAGCATGGACACTGGTGACATTTCTCCTGCCCCCTGTCCCCAAAGCTCTTTGCAGCCCCCCACGCTGGGGGCCGGGTGTGAGCAGGGGCCTGGAATCTCGCACCTGGGAGATGGGCTGGGGGCTCTGGCCAGGCAGGAGCGGGCTCAGGGCTGTGAAACACCCCCAGCCCTCCTGTGCCCGCTCAGGGCTCGGTGCTGTTTAGCAAACACCGATTTCCCTCCTGCCCCCCTGCCCGCCCGGGAGGTGACAACGCCTGATGTTCCTCCTCGGGCCGTTTGTCATTTATCACCTGCAGATTAGGAGGTGTTTAATCAGGGGACAGCCAGTCCCACCCCGGCCCCAGCCCAGCTCTCCGTGCTCGTGGTTAATCCGGGTTTATCTGGGGCCTGCCAAGAAATGTTTGTGTTGGACTCTGCTTGAATCGATCTCTGTGCTGATAACAGCTCCCCCAGGCTGGGACATCTGATCCAGGGATAAACCCCAGGCTCCTGCAGGATTTATGGGAGCTGCCAGGGCTGGAGGGGCTCATGTCCACCCCTGTGACCCTCTGGAAAATCCTGCTCCTGGAAAATCCCCTCTGGAGAGGTGGGATGGCATTGCTCTCTTCATGGAGCCACTGGTTGTACTGGGGCTGGGGGATTCAGCTCTCCCAGGGGCTGCTCCTGAGGTTATCCCATCCTCCAGGGAATTTTGGTCACCAGGTTTGGGTGTGCTGAGTGTAACACTGCTGGCCCAGAGACACGAACTGGTGTCCAGTGGCCTTTCTGGAGTGGACAAAGTGCTGGTTTGTGCCTTCTCCTCGTTTTTAATTTGGTTTTCTTTCTCTGCCAAGTTGAGGAGATGCTTCTCCAGGGTCAAACTTGGGTGACTTTGCGGGGGAAAATCCCCCTGGAATTCAGTGCTGTGGCTGTGTGAGGAGTTTCTTGTTGGCTTTCCCTTCCTGGGCACTTAAAGACAGCTGCACAAAAGAGGAGTGGGTTTAGGTGGGATTTTGGGAAGGAATTCCTGGCTGTGAGGGTGGGCAGGCCTGGCACAGGGTGCCCAGAGCAGCTGGGGCTGCCCCTGGATCCCTGGCAGTGCCCAAGGCCAGGCTGGACAGGGCTGGGAGCAGCCTGGGATGGTGGAATGGGATGAGCTTTGGGGTCTCTTCCAGCTCAAGCCATTGTGGGACTCTGTGAAGGATCCCAGTCCCTCTGGCCTCCCAGGTTTGTTTGTGTTTCCTCTTTTCCCTGAGCTGCTGGTCCCAGCCTGTGGCCATGCAGTTGGTGTTGTTTTGTGCCTCCTGCCCTCATCCTGGTCCCCAGGGATGGCCTGGCCATGCCTGTGAGGGAAACTGGGCCTGTGATCCCACTGAAAACCTGCTGGCTCTTCATCTGCAAGGCTCTGAGGCCTTTGCCCATGAGCCCACATCTCGTGCACTGTTGGGATGAGCTGAGCACCCTGTGTGTGGGATAACTCAATCCTGCCCAAAAAGAGCCAGGAAATGGCTCCTCCTGGAGGGGGATGGGCTGAGCATTCCAGGTCACTGCTGTCCCAGGAGGGGGACAGGCAGAGCATGTGGGGTCTCCAGCTCTGAGACCTGAAACTCTCCTGGCAGTGAGCAGGAGAGCCATGTGGAGTGAGAAGGAGCCCACAGGAGCCTGGCAAATACTGGCTTGGGATTTGGAGGAGTCCCAGATCTCTT
The DNA here is from genome assembly GCF_036417665.1 of Passer domesticus. Lineage (NCBI taxonomy): Eukaryota > Metazoa > Chordata > Aves > Passeriformes > Passeridae > Passer > Passer domesticus. The sequence continues at coordinate 18,403,287 of NC_087480.1, forward strand.
CCCCTCTTCTTGGTGCTGGAGGGCTGTGGTCTGTTTGGAACACTGACCTTGGAGAAAGGATCCGGGTCTGAGGGATCTGGGAAGAGCCCTCAGCCCTCTCTGGGAATCTGGGAGAGGTGGAGGCAGAAGGGAGAGGTGCAGGACATTTGTGAGCTTGCTGTCATCTGTGTGGGGGGGTGATAAAGGGATTTAAGGTGCCGTGCCTCAGTCTCCTTGGGACAGCTCGGTGCTTTCCATTTGTCTCTTCTTCCCAAAGAGGCTTCTCTCCTCCTCCTTGGACAGGCTCCAGCCATGGTGGGAAACCATCAACCCATGGTGGGCAACCAGCTGCTTCCATGGCATGGGGTGTGGGGTGGGAGGAGATGCCATTGGCATGGGGGACACCTGGAGACCCGGGGGGCCCTGGGAGGCTCTGGGGGTGCTGCCCTCCCTGGCCAGGGGAATTTGGGGGGTCCATGGAGTGGCCAAGGCAAGGAGGACACCCCACTAACCCAGCCCTGCCTCCCACAGCTGCACCCCATGAGGATGGACCAGCGGATGCCACCGCTCATCCTGGAGGTGAGCAGCTTTCCTCACTCCTTCCCCTGCATCCTCCTGCTCCTGCTGGGAAGAGGAAACACAGAAGTCCCCAAGAGACTGAGCTGGGACATTCCCCACTCCCTCCTTCCATCCCCTCTTCCAGCTGGGACATGTCCCTCCCTCTCTGCCCGTCTCCCGAGTCAGTGTGTCACTGTCACCTCCGTGACCTGTGTGTCCCCATGGGCTGTGACAGGAGTGACAGCCAGGAGCACCCGAGTGCTTGAGTGGCACTTGGGCACCTCAGTTGTGCTGGTCTGAGCTGAGGACTTTGTAGGATCATGGAATTGTTTAATTTGGAGAAGCCCTCTAAGGTCATCCAATCCAACCATTCCCCAGCACTGCCAAGGCCACCACTGACCCATGTCCCTAAGTGTCACATCCACATGGCAGATAAATCCCTCCAGCAATGGGGACTCCAGCCAGGGCTGGACAACACATTGTGGGGGAGATTTTCCCAAAAATCCACCCTGACCTCCCCTGGCCGAGCCTGGGGCTGTTCCTTCTCCTTCTGTCCCTGTTCCCTGGAGCACAGCTCGACCCCCTCCGCTGTCCCCTCCTGTCAGGAGCTGTGCAGAGCCACAAGGGCCCCTGAGCCTCCTTTGCTCCAGCCTGAGCCCCTTCCCAGCTCCTCTCCAGGCTCAGCCCCTTCCCAGCTCCTCTCCAGGCTCAGCCCCTTCCCAGCTCCTCTCCAGGCTCAGCCCCTTCCCAGCTCCTCTCCAGGCTCAGCCCCTTCCCAGCTCCCTCAGCCCCTGGCCTGGCCTGGGCACTGCCTGGGAGGTGCTTTGGGGTCGGAGGTGCCAGCACCCGGCCGGGCAGGGTTTTCCAGGGGATTCTGAGCCCCAAACAAAAGGTTCCTGCCCATTTGTCCCTGTGGGAGGGACGCTGGTGCTGGGGCTCCTGCAGAGCTGTGGCTCGGTGGGGCATTCCCTGGGGTGGGATTGTTGTTCTGCAGGTGCTGCACACACACAGAGCAGTGGGCAGGGATGGTGTCCTCTGTCTGGTGACAGACACTGCTGTCCCTTACCACCCCTTTCTCCGGGAATTCCCCTGAGAGGGAATTACTGTATTTTTTTAAATGGAAAGACCAGGAAAAGACAGTGCTCTACAGGGAGGGGTGGTCCTGGAGGAAGGAAGGTTGGGTGATGCCAGACAAGGGCCCTCCATGGAAATTTGGGCCCTTGATGCCTTGTGGAGGCTGCCCTAAAACAGAGGCTGGGCAAAACTAAGAATAAAGTATGGATTTATTAAAAGGATCTCCTCCATGGATCCACCTTGGGCAGCACAAGAGCCCAGCCAGGGCTGCACCCAAGATGAACCAAAATGGCCACAAAATGCACAACTGGTCACAGGGTCTGTCACTTTGACCAGTTCTGCTCCATTTGCAGATTGGGGTTAATTGTCCAATTCCAGCCCCAGCCAATGCAGTCCCATCCTTTCCCTTTTTCTCTCTTCAGCCCACATTGTGCTCTTGGGCCTGAATTTGGATCATCTGTCCTTGGTCCCCAGCTAGAGCAGGAATTGTTTTGTCTCCCTGCTCTGTGCAGAGAGCTCACCGTCCCATAATGTGAAGCCCAGAGCCACACACTAAAGCAGCACAGAATCTGAAAATATAAAAGCTAAAACCTGAGGCATCACCCTCTATGGAAATTTGGGTCTTCCATGGATTCTTTAGTTTGGAAAGGCCCTCTGAGCTCCTCACCTTTCCCCATTTCTCTCCTGCCTGGTCCCCTCCGGCAGAAGGAGCTTCCCTTGGGAACTGGGGGTGAGAAAGTGAAATGCCAGAGATAAGGGAAGTGTGAAGGAAAAGGCACCCAGCACTGCCCTGCCCCTGCTCCTGCCAAGTGGGGCCGATCATGGCTCAGGAATGTGCGGCATCCCGAGCTGCCCGGGGCGAGCTGATTCCCAAGGGAACGTGGCCCGTGCCAGCCCGGGTGCCAGGAGTGCCCAGGGCTGGGCTCCAAGGCTGAGCCGTGGCTCTCCCGAGGGAGGAACCCGCCCAGCCGGGAGCAGAGGGGTTGGAGCTCTGCATGGATGGAGTGAAGCTGCAGATCTCCGAGTCCCTTCCCTTCCCTGCTGATGCCTCGGGGTACAGAGGGACAGCAGACACCGGGGACAGGCCCCAGGGAATGGCTAGAGCTGTGCCAGGGTGGAGATCAGGGAAAGGCTCCTTATCCAAGGGTGCTGGACACCGACCAGGCTCCCTAGGGAATGCAGCTCCAGGAATGTTTGCTCAATCAGGGTGAGGGTGTTGGGGTGCCCTGTGCAGGACCAGGGGCTGGACTGGATCCTTGTGGATCCCTTCCAACTTGGGATATCCCATGAGGCCACAAGCAGCTTTAGGCTCTGCCTGAGCCGGGTTTCCTTCTCCAGAGGGGCTTTTGGGCTTCCTTTAACCAGGACAGGAACTTGCAACACCACCATGTTTGAGGAGGTCATGTCATGGCTGATGCCCTTAGGGGTGTTTTCCACACGTGACAGTTCCCTGACTGTGCAGGGTTCCCAGCAGGCTGTGTACACACAGCAGCCCCAGCACGGCCCTTCCCAGCCCGGCCTCCCGAGCTCCTTCCTGAGTGGCCCAGGCTGGATTTGTGGCTGTCCCCGTGCCTGGGTGACAGCCAGCTCAGCCATGTGTTGCCAGCACGGCTCCCAGAGGTGCAAAGGCTCTGAATGAGCTGGAAGCTCTGTGATCCTTTCCCTGGAAAGGGCGAGGAAATCTCTTGGCTCCCACCCAGCTTTGTTAAGAGCCCTGAGGTGGCAGCAGGGCTGACTTTGGCCCATGGCACTGTGGTGACACAGTTCAGGGCTGGAAACCTCGGCTCAGGGCGTGGGCTGAACTCAGCTCCCGCTCCTGGAGTGCGCTCCGGGCTCTGCCAGGGAAACCTGGGCCTTTTCCAGCTGCTCTCCATGGGAATGAGGGCTTTGACACTTGGGGAGCCGTGCAATGAAGGCCTGGAGCTCTGCACGAGAGCTTTAGTGCTGGGATCTGCAACCACAGCGAGTAGAACCTGAGTCACCCAGGGCCAGGAGATGGATTTCCTCGAGGATTGCTCCATCAGGGTGCTGGATTGTTGGGCCTGGATCCAGTGGGATGCCCCAGCAGGCAGGAACCAGGAGGGGAAGGAGCCAGAGCCAGAGATTCTGGGAGCTTGGAGCTTGTAAAAACAGCTCTGTAAAACCAGAACTAACACAAAGGTTAGGCCAGGCTGAGTCACTGCCCAGGTGAGGCAGGAAGGCAGGAACTGTTCCCATTTCAGGCTAAGAACACACTGAATTAGTGGCAACATCACTTAGATTTCTAGGCCTGAATTATTCCCAATTAATTAAAGATATTGTCCTAGAATTCCTCAGTTCATTAAAGAGACTGTCCCAGAATAAAACACTCCTCAGGCTGCTGAGTTAAAAGGAGACCAGAGCCAGCATGTCCAGGGTGGGCTGCAGATCCAACGTGCCTGAGGTGTGATCCTGGCTGCATTCATCCCATTCCTAGTGCTCACTCCTTCTGCTTGCGTGGCCAAAGCTTTGTACCCAAAGCTTGCTTCCCTTTATCAGTTTGATTTCTGTCCTATCTGCATCCTCTCCTGGCTGCCATGTGTTATCAGGGAGATAGGGAGGGGGGAAGTGGGGCAGAGGATGCTGATTCAGCCATGGGGAGTCTGGGTGAGTCAGAGCCGGAGCTAAATCACCTCAGCTCAGGTTCCTGGGCCGTCACCACTGCTCCTCCACTTCCTGCTCGCTCAAACGCCCGCTGGGCATTGCCCCCCCCCCCCCCCCCCCCCCCCCCGCTGGCTGTCAAGGTCAGCTGTCCCAGCTCCCGTGTCCGTGTTTCTGCCGCAGGCACGCTCGGAGATGGACAAGTACCTGTCCAGCGAGGTGCCGCCCGTGCCGCTGCTCCCGGACAAGAAGTACCGCCGGGAGAGCGCCTCGGTGGTGGACGAGTTCTTCTCCACGGAGAAGCCCAGCTCGGCGCCCTACAGCGTGAACATCAACGTCATCCTGCCCGACACCACCCACCTGCGCACGGGGCTCTACCGGCCCCCCAAGCCCATGGCCCCCTTCCCGCAGATCAAATCTGAGCCCGGCACCGGCTTCTCGCAGCCCTGCTCGTCCTCCTCGGGCCCCACGCAGACCCTGCCCGACTTCACCAGCGTGTTCAGCATGCCCCAGTCGGTGGCGGTCAACAACATCTTCATCAAGCAGGAGATGCCAGCGGAGATCCCGCTGTCGGCCCACCCGCAGCAATCCCAGCTCTTCCAGCTGCCCCTGGGCGCCGCCAGCGCCGACATTCCCACCCTGGCGTCCTCCTCCAGCAGCACCACGGCCATCAGCTGCCTCAGCGGGGTCACCATGTCCACGGGCTCCGTGGCCAGCGTGGCACACAGAGCCGTGCAGCCAGCAGGGCCCCTCAAGCAGTACCCTCACGTAGCCCAGGGACAGGGGAGCTTTGGGAACATCTCCGGGCAGTTCTACCCCGCCCCGGGGGTCACTCTGCCCCCCTCGCCCCCCAACTCGCAGCCTGGCAGCCCCGAGAACCAGCCCGAGCTCATCAACACCATCTCTCCGCCGCCGTCCTACGAAGCCACTTTTGGACTGAAGCTGGTCCAGTCGTCCCAGATGCCCCCGGGGCCCACGGGCGTCGGGGGCCTCTCCCAGGGCCACGTTGTGATGCAGCCCCCCAAGTACAACCGGCGCAACAACCCCGAGCTGGAGAAGAGGAGGATCCACCACTGTGACTACCCAGGTGTGCTCGCGGGGGACTTCGGGGGTCTCTTGGCACCCTGAGGATGGGCAGGAGCCTCCAGGGAGGATAATCTGAGATCCTTTTGGGGTGCAGCTGTGGATGGAGCCCCAGGGAAGTGGGAGGGAGTAGAAGAGGTTGATCCCACCAGCATGGTGTGGTTCCTGTTTTGTCCCCTTCCCTCTCCTTTGCACACTGGCAAAAGTGACTCTGCAAGGTGGAGAGCTCCTAAGGCAGGGGGGCTCCTGGGAATCTGCTCCTTGGAATCTGCACTTGGGAATCTGCTCCTGAGCTCTTGCTTTGCTCTGGTCCTTCCCAACCCCGAGCAGCCACATGAAGCCACTTTGCCATTCCCACTGAGCCTTTCTTTTCCTCTCTCTCACAGTGGGTGGAAAACCAGCAAGGAATTCCCACCAGGAGCCCTGCTGGACTCTCTCTGAGAGTTCTGACCTTCCAAAGAGCCGAGGAACTGAAGATCCCTGTGCATCCTTCCATGGCTCCATGTGCTGCAGCAGGAGCCGTGCAAGGGCATTCATGGAGTGCTTTGGCTTGGAAGGGATGTTTAAAGGCCATGTCATCCCACCCCTGCCATGGACAGGGACACCTTCCTGTCCCAGTTTGCTCCAAGCCCTCAAGCTGGGGATCGGCCCAGAGCAGCTGTGGCTGCCCCTGGATCCCTGGAAGTGTCCCAGGCCAGGCTGGACACTGGGGCTTGGACACCCTGGGACAGGGGAAGGTGTCCGTGCCATGGCAGGGGTGGAGCTTGGATGAGCTTTTCTTCCAACCCAAACCAGTCTGGGATTCCATGGCACACACCAGTGAAGCAAATCCCATTGAGAGATGCCAGAGAGAGCCACTCCCAGGCCAGGACACACCTCCCACTTGCTGGGCTGATCCTCAGGGCTGGCCAGCTGTGGGTTAGCAAACAGCTTTCCAGGGGTGTGTGAGTGACAAAAGTCACTTCCTAACTGCCTCAGTGAGAGTCACTGACCCTTTCCCTGGCATGGCAGTGGCTGGAGGCCAGCCCAGAGGTGTGCCTGCTCCAGATCCTGTCCCCAGCCATGATGGCAGGAGCTGCATAAGGACAGGGATGTTGAGAGAGATCTTTCTGTGCTTGCACCTTCCCACTCTGTGGCACCCTGTGGATCAGGGACTTTCTGAGCCACAAGCTGCCAGTGCTTGATGGCTTGTGCTGAATTTTTTACCTTCTGCTGGTCATGGTGAGGACATGAAAGGTGGAATTAGACCTGAGACACACCCCTCGTGCCTGATTGCTCAGAGGCTCATCCTGCAGGATCTGCACCAAGGCAAAGTTGCTTTTAGGAGGATTTTGGTCTGTGGTGAAAAAAAAATCCCCCAGTCTTTGCTGAATAAATCCTGGGTCTGTACATGCAGAGATGGAGCAGGGACCCATGTGATCCCTCCCTCAAAGGTTCAGCTGGAGGTGACTCTAGTCAGGAATAATGGTGAGGGAATCTCACCAACCTGGTCTCTGTGAGGAAGTGAGGGGGGCTTGGAGACTGCACACCTGGAACCAGGTGAACATGGGAGACCTGTTGGTAAAGCCCCATCCAGAACCTTCCAGGGCCTAGAGGGGCTCCAGAAGAGCTGGAGAATGACCCGGGACAAGGATGGAGGGACAGGACACAGGGAATGGCTCCCACTGCCAGAGGGCAGGGCTGGATGGGATATTGGGAATTAGGAATTGTTCCCTGGCAGGGTGGGCAGGCCCTGGCACAGGGTGCCCAGAGCAGCTGTGGCTGCCCCTGGATCCCTGGCAGTGCCCAAGGCCAGGCTGGATGGGGCTGGGAGCAGCCTGGGACAGTGGAAGGTGTCCTTGCCATAGGATGGGAAGAGCTTTGAGCTCCCTTCCCACCTAAACAATTCCTTCATTCTGTGATCTCTCTCCCAGATGTGAGGGGCTGCCAAAGCTTCAGAGCCCCAGAAGCAAAACTGAATGGGGCCCCCACCCCTTGTCCCCCTGCCAAGGAGGGGAAAAGCAGCTTCTGCCCCTCCTGAGCAGGACAGGACCAAGGGCTGATCCTGAGCAGGAGGCTCCTCTGGGCTGGGTGGAAACACTGGGATGAAAAATATCCCCATGCTGCTTGTGCAGGTCATAAAAATGCAAATTCGTATTTGAATGTCCTCATCAAAACACAAAGCAGCAAGGCCACAAAGGGCAGCAGAGGCTTCCTTAAGCTTTATCCAAGTTAAACTTCAGAGGAGTTAAACGGACTCCTTTTGAGATACCTGCTGTTGGAACTGTTCCCCAGTCACGGTGTTTCTGTTAAACCCTGTCTTTGATGAAACCTGTTCATGCTGGTCTTGTGAAAACACTTCCCCCTGGCTCTGCTCTGGGACCTGGAAGCCAAGGTGTGACTGTCCCTGGCTGTTTCCTGCTTCCTGGAACACTGGTACCACGTCTGCTGGGCCAGGGCTGTTACAAAACCCAGCCTTGCAAAGTCGTGTCAGCAGTGAGACAGGGCAGCACAGAGCCAGAATCGTGTGGCAATCAGGTCTTTTCATCCTGCTGGTGGAAGGGGGGCTGGAACCTCTGTGCTTGACTGTCCCCCCGCCTGATTCCCAGCACAGTTCCCATGGGTGGCAGGAGAAGGTGTTAAAGTCTCTCTGCCTCAGAGCAGACACTCCTTAGTGCTGAGCCCAAGCCAGGCTTGTTTGCATGGCCCAGCTCTGTCCCTCCCCTCAAATCTGAGTTTGTTTGAGCAAGGGCCCCTTTCTCACAGGGAAATTGTGCTTTTTTCTGTCCTTGCAGGTTGCTCAAAGGTTTACACCAAGAGCTCCCACCTGAAGGCACATCAGAGGACTCACACAGGTAAGAGCAGCTCCAGGAAATGCTGCCAGCCTAAGGTACCAAAGCCCCTCAAAAAGGGCAAGGTTAGATGGGATATTGGGAAGGAATTCCTGGCTGTGAGGGTGGGCAGCCCTGGCACAGAGTGCCCAGAGCAGCTGTGGCTGCCCCTGGATCCCTGGCAGTGCCCAAGGCCAGGCTGGACACTGGGGCTGGGATGGTGGAAGTTACCGTGGTGCAAGATGGGCTTTGAGGTCCTTCCCAGCCTGATCTGTTCTTTGATTCTTTAATTTTTTTGTCACTCTGAGCTCTTCCCTTGAGATGTCCCAAATCCTACCTGGGGCTGATCCTGCTGATCCCACAGGAAGGCTGCATAGGGCCCGTGCTGCATATTTAGGATCTCTGAGGAGACCAGGGCATCTCTTCTGTGTCAGACCCCCACCCCAGGGCTCCCAGGCAGAGGGAGGAACCCCTCGTGTCTCCCTGAGTTCCACTCCCTCTGAATCCCACAGGGAAGGGCTTCCAGTCCATGCTGAGGGTGCCACAGGGAGCCCAGCTCGCAGCAGCCCCAGCACAGCTCCCCTGGGCTGATCCCAGCTCCGTGACACTCTGCATTCAACCCCGGCGCCCTCATTAAGGCATTTATTATACCTGAAACATTATCAGATCCCCAGGTAGTCCAGGAACCATCAGTGCCCTCATAAATCTCTTTTATAGGAGGGCTGATCTTTACTGAGAGCAATTAAGCCAGGCCCAGAGTTCACTTCTCTTTTTTATGAACAACGACCAAACCCCGTTCTGTGGCTGGGAATTGCTTCTTGCTCTTGGCTCCGCTCCTTCCTCCCCTTATCAGCCCTTCAAACAAAGAATTTTGCCTTGTGCGTGAGCCACAGTGTTTCTTTGGCAGGGGCTGGGCACGAGGGGGCTGGAAAACAGCACGGAAGGGGTGGAAAAAAAGGAACAGGAAGGATGTCGCCCCAGAGCTGGGTGCTGATAGGGGTTTATCACAGTCTGGAATCAAGGCTTTAAAATGAAATTAAATGTCTCTTGTCCCTTCTGTTGGGAGCTCTGTGCCCAGGACAGGATCCATGAGTTGGGCACCTCCTTACCTATCACGTATAAAGATGTACCCAGGAAAACTCAGTGGTTTCTCCAGGTTTCCCAGTAATCAGGCAGGAAATCCAAGTGGCTTTGCCTCCTTTCCTTCCCCTGCTGTTAGAAGGAAGGGTGGAGAGGTGAGGGAAGGTGTCAGGACCCTGGTGGTGGTGGTGTGGGATGAATAAAAAGGAAGGAATCCAATCCAGAGCCATCTTCCAGTCCTGGCCCAGGATCTCTGCATCCAATGTTTTTAAGCCTCGTGTTTTGCTTTGGTGGCCTTATCCTTGCTGAGGTCCTCACCAGAGCTGCAAGAGCAAGGGCTCACCTCAAATCCTGCCTCAGCTCCACCACCCAAAGAGTTAAAAATGTCCCTTCTCCCTTTCCCTGCCTGCTGTGGGAGCCCTTTCCTTGTGGTTTCCGTTGCCATGGCCCGCTGTTTTCCTCTGCTGGAGCCACCATTCATTTCCTGGGTGCCATTGTGAGGTTAAACATAAACCCCCGGGGCGGGAATGCCACCTCGGATCCTTTGTTTGAGCCCGCCCTGCCGTGCTGTCCTGGGAGAGGCAGCCAGCTCCGGGACAATGGGAAAGCCGGGACAATGGGAGACCTTGGGTTTCTGTCCTGGACACCCACCTGGCATTGTTTGGAAGCAAAGGGCTTCGGTGGGCTTGATCCAGCCCTGGAGGGGACAAGGTCTGGGCTGCAAGGGGCAAATCCTGCCTTGGGGAAAATCCTGCTTTGGGGAAAATCCTGGTTTTGGGAAAATCCTACCTTTGGGAGAATCCTGCTTTTGGGAGAATCCTGCTTTTGGGAAGATCCTACCTTGGGGCAAATCCTAACTTTGGGAAAAATCTTGCCTTTGGGAAAATCCCTCTTTTGGGAAAATCCTGTCTTGGGCAAATCCTGCCTTCAGGAAAAACCTGGTTTTGGGAAAATCCTAACTTTGGGCAAATCCTGCCTTTGGGAAAATCCTACCTTGGGACAAATCCTAACTTTGGGCAAATCCTGCCTTTGGGAAAATCCTACCTTGGGACAAATCCTAACTTTGGGCAAATCCTGCCTTTGGGAAAATCCTACCTTTGTCTTGGTATGTCCCAAGTCCCATAAAACCCCCAGCAACTCCTTGTAAATCCTCTGCAAGTGCTGTGTTTACCTGAGCCATAAAAATCCCTCTCCCTTTCCCATGGAGCAGCATCCAGGGGTTTTTGGAGGAGCAGGATGTTCTCGTGCTGCTCTGCCTCCTCTAGGTCCCTGTATCCATGTTTTTGTGTTTTACTGCAGGCAAGGCACTGGAGACCTTGCTGTGGCTGATTTCACTTCCCTGGCCAAATGTGGCATTCCCAGACTTGGAATTGTTCAAGGCCAGGTTGGATAGGACTTGGATCTAGTGGAAGGTGGAACGTGGTCTAGCAGAACCTGGTCTGGGGAAGATGGGCTTTAAGGTCCCTTCCAAGACAAGGCATTCCAGGATTCCCTGGCTCTGTGGAGCAGCCTGTGGGAGGAAGGGCTCCCTGGGAGCAAGGAGAGGAAGGAATCCCTAGACACTGATGTAGGAATCCCTGGAAGTCGGTGGAAGCTGGTCTGGGCAGGGTGGAACACAAAGGGCTTTGCGGTCTTTTCCAAGCTGAGCTGTTCCAGGATTCCCTGGTTCCGTGGAGCAGCCTATGGGAGGAAGGGCTCCCTGGAAGCATGGGACAGTCTCCCTGGAAGCCTGGGGAGAAGGAATCCCTGGAAGCACGGCAGGGCAGGGCACACATGCCCGTGCACGCGTGCTGCGTGCGGACGTGCGCTCCCGCCGCGCCGCTGCGCCCCGCAGTTGGCCCCGGGAAGGGTAAATATTTGAGGTCGGGAATGTCAGCACATTCCCTGAACTCTGCCTGCCTGTTCAGGCTGTTAAGAGCAGCACTAATATTTGAGAGCACCACGCCCTGCGTGGGGACAGGGCTGCAGGCAGGGCTCAGCCCCGGGGCCCGGCTGGAAGCGGCCCTCGGCTTTTCCAGCCCAGTTCCCAGCTGGCTGCGAAGGTGCCCGGTTGAATGGATTTCGGTTGGGAATGGGTGTGTTTGGGAGGGGGGGGAGAGGGCACGGGGATGACATCACCTGAATGCGCTGAGGGAAACACAATAGGTTGTGTACTGAGCTGCTGGCAGGGGAACTCGGAGGTGTGGAGCATTAGGTCATGGAATCCTGGAATTGTTTGGCTTTGGGAGGGGTCTTTAAAGGCTGTCTGATCCTTCAGGGACATCTTTCACTAGAGCAGGTTGCTTCAAATCCCATCCAACCTGGCCTTGAGCATTTCCAGGAACTGGCTGGCCACCAACATTGGATGGCAGTTTCAAAAAAATTTAGATTTTTCAGATTGAAATTTAGATTTGGAGCCCTGTCTTCCTCCTGGTGCTTCCCACCACTCATAGCTTCCTTAGGAATTTCTGGGTATTTATTTAAAAAAACCCAACCTAATTTACAAGTTGTTTTTAGCCAGAAATGCTCCAAAATCCAGCAGGAACTTGAAGAGCACCAGAAGGCAAAGAGGGGCAGGACGTGGTTGGTGCAGCTCAGTCCCTTGGTGGCGCTGGGCTGTGTGCCCTGGGGAGCCCTGGCAGTGCCAAGGAAGTTGGGTGTCTCCCAGAGGCTCGGGGGTGTTTTTGGGAGGCTGGGCAGGGGCTGAGGAGGGACAAGACCTGTGTGGTGCACTCACGCTCCCTCAGCGGCCCTGGGCTGTGCGCACTGGGGAGCCCCGGCAGTGCCACTGACGGGGGGCATCTCCAGAGGCCAGGGGGGTTTTTGGGGGGCTGGGCACACGCGTGTGACCTGTGCTGTCCCCCGGGCAGGTGAGAAGCCCTACAAGTGCACGTGGGAAGGCTGCGACTGGCGCTTCGCCCGCTCAGACGAGCTGACGCGGCACTACCGCAAGCACACGGGGGCCAAGCCCTTCAAGTGCCTGGCGTGCGGCCGCTGCTTCTCCCGCTCCGACCACCTGGCCCTGCACATGAAGAGGCACCAGAATTAGGAGCTGCCTCCCTTCCCCGTTCTCCAAGAGCAGCTCAAACTCTTCCCTTCTCCCAGGGAAGGACGTGTACATAGGAACGACCCCGTGCCGCCGTCGCCGAGGCGGCAGGAGAGCCCTGCCAGCCCAGCCTGACATTGTCTGGTTTTACCAGAGACTGGAACCCACCCAGCTCACCTCAAACGAGCCCTGATTGCAGACTGAGCTCCTGACGAGGCTCCTGGTGGCACTGGGGTGCTTGGATGCCCAAGGGCTTTCTTCTGGCAGTCCTGCGATTTATTTGTCACTCAGGAGCGACTTTGTGTCTCAAACCTTTGGGATGGGTTTTGCCATTTTAGTGAGGCCCAGGAGGATGTGACAGCTTGGCTGTGACAGCTCTCACTTGGACTCTCTTGGACAGTCCCGTGGCATAGCCATGGATGTGACACTGTGTGACCATGGACGTGGCACCTTGTCCCATGGAGTGACCATGGGTGTGACCCTGTCCCCCATGGTGTGACCATGGATGTGACCCTGTCCCCCATGGTGTGACCATGGATATGGCACTGGTGCCAGGGTGTGACCATGGATGTGACCCTGTCCCCCATGGTGTGACCATGGACGTGGCACTTTCTCCCATGGTGTGACCATGGATGTGACACTGTCCCTATGGTATGACCATGGATGTGGCACTGGTTCCAGGGTGTGACCATGGATGTGACCCTGTCCCCCGTGGTGTGACCATGGATGTGGCACCAGTGCTGTGCCAGAACAGGGGCCGTGCCCAGGACTGTTGGCAGTGACAGTCCCAGTCTCTGTGGGGGCACAGAAGAACTGACCTGTGACAAACTCACCCTTCAAATAAGGGGCAGCACAAAAGCAGGTGACAAAAGCATCACCTGTGTCCCACTGAGCCCATTCCTGGCAGCCAGCTTGGGACTGCGAGCACCTGCCCTGCCTGCCAGGTTTTTGTGGTTGTGTCCTTAGCATTTCTGTTTCCAAGAGGAATTTGGACTCCAGGTGTCTCTGGGAGGATCAGCGTGGGTTTGAAGCCACCCGGGGGACAGCATAGGAGCCACTGCTGAAGCTCTGGTGTCCCAGAATCCACCAGCAGTGCCCTTCTCCAGAATCTCACAAGGACTCGGTGGCTGCTGGTCCCACCAGGCCTGTGCTCTTGCCATTCCATCAGATGGGGAAAAAACCTACACCCAGGGAAAAAAGCATCTTGGAAACAAATTCCAATAAATCCTGCTGTTCAGAGTGGAATCACATGACTACCTCACAGGTTCACCTCCTCTGGCTCCCTAAGCTCCTTCCCCCATCCCGTGGGATGCACATCCCCATTCTCCAAAGCCTTCCAGGGGTTAAATTTGGGCACAACAAGAGCCAGTTCCAAGACCAGCTGTGAGCTTTGTAAATGAATCAGGACCACATAATGGGTCTGCTGTGTCCAGCAGAACACTGATTTGTCCCACACCCTCCTCTCTTGTTTCTCCGTGGATAAATTGGGGTGACTCACAGGTTGATGTGTGGGATGAGGGGCCAGGCAGGACCGTGGCATGGTCAGCTGGAATTTGGAGACCATTCCTCTCTGCTGTTGCCAGAGCCACTGCTGGGTTCCTGCTTGGCCTTTTCCTTGGATAAACAGAACCAGTGCCATGGGTCTGTTTGACAGCAGAGGAGGGCAGGGAGGATTTGGGGTCCGTGGTGTGCTGTTGGCTTTGGGACGGACGCTGGTCCAGCTCTGCAGTGACTCCTCCCTGTGGGTCCTCAGCCAGGGAGGGTGGGAATGCAGGGGGGAAAGGCCACGGAATTGTTGGACGGCTTTCCCAGCAGTGGGAACAGTTTTGCAGCCCTCAGCACCAACCTCCACAGTCCAAGGTGGTTTTTTGGGGTGTCTCTTGTGGTTGGACCTCCCCAGTGCAGGAGCCAAACCCCGAGGCACAGGGTCCCCACGTGTGTCACCATCAGCCCCACCCATGGCCCTCTCAGAGGGTCTCTTCATCCCCCTCTGCCTTTGGAGAAGGAAACCTCCTCTTCCCATCCCTAATTCCCCTTTCCCCCCACCCTGTGATGCTGATGGAACCCAAAAGCAGTTTGCTAAAACCCAGTACAAAGCCAAAACCACCAACAGGCAGCTTGAAATCCAAGGGGAATTGGACATAATTTTCCTGCTAATCTTGGGAATCTTTTTCCCTACAGCCTCTGCTTGTCCTCCCCTGGACTCTGTGTGTGTAAATATATAAATAAATATATATATTTTTTTCTTTTATCTGATGAGGGGCAGAAGTGTTTTAGCACCCACCCGCTGCTCTGTATGCAATCTCCTCACATGCAAATGCTTCTCTATGCAACAATATTTTGTTTTTAAAAATGAAAACCACAGCAAATCCTCAGCTTTTATTATTTTTCTATGGACAGAGCTCTGGGTTTGTATTAGTGGCCAAGGGCAGCTGTTTTTGGGGAGAAATCTGGGGAAAGGGGAGTGGTGCTGCTGGAGCCACGTGACACTCGTGACAAATGAAGGTCCCTCCATCCCCAGACCCCTGGGACATTTTGGAAACGTCCACCCCTTTGCAAGGAGTGGATCAAACGCTGGAATGTGGGTGCCTCATCTCTCTTTGATAACGGGGAGAAAATCGCTGTAAATAGGCCAAAAGTGCTGTGTGACCTCGTGGGTTCTCCCAGGTGATCCTTTATTATCCAACATGAACACAATGGGGAAGAAATTGGGACCTGGAAAATGGGGGGAAGATTTCTTTTCCAGGAATATTGATCCATCTCCTATTTTGTAATAAAATTTTATCACCTGCAGACCTGGTCTGGCTTCTGGTCCTTCCTGCTCCAAGAGCTTTTCTTGCCTTCATGCCCTGCCTTTCCTGGTGTGAGGAAATGGGGGATAAAGCTTTTTTATTGGGGGAATAAAGCTTTTTTATTGGGGAAATGGGTGTCCAGGCAGGGAAGGATCCATGGACGGTGTGAGCCTGGAGTTGTCCGTGTCCCAGTGCCATAAAGGGTGGGGGGGCACAACCCTTGTTTTTGATCCCCTCACTCTTATGTGCTCCCATTCTTTATCCTGAGAAGGGAAATGGGGCATCCACAGATCCCGGAAGGAGCTGGAGCAGAGCCAGGAGAGGGACAAGCCAGGGACAAGCCACCTGAACACTCCATGACCCCTCCTGTCCTTGGGGACACGGCTGTGCCACCGGGCTGTTCCTGGTGAAGTCACCAGGACAGTGAATACTGGGGATGCCAGCGAGGTTTGGGGGTGGCTGTTTGCTTGAGAACCTGACGTGTCCTCCCAAAACCCCAGAGAGGGCCCCACTGCAGAGGTGTCACCTGGCTGAGGTCCCTCTGGGCCAGCTCCTCCCTGGAACGTCCTCTGAGCAGTGCCGGATCTGGGACAGGGCTCAGATGGAAGTTCAGGCTCACCCCTCAGCGGGGTCTCAGCAGAGCAGGATCCCAAAAAGCCCTGCTCCCTTTCCCACCCCTGGCTCTTCTCCCCGCAGTGTCCCCCTGTCACCGTCCCTTCCCGGCCGTGTCTGTGCCGATGGTGAGGCCGGGGCTGTAAAAACTGGCCCGATGCACAGACTGTTCCTGTTGGAGCTCCAGGAACACTGAGATCCCGCTGGTCAAGGACAGCAAGGGAAGCAGGAGGGAGAGGGAGGGGTAAAATCCTGGGGGGAGCCTGGAGGAGGCTCACAGGGCACGGCCAGGAGGTGACAGCACCAACGGGAGACTCCTCCCGGCTTTCTGCTTGGAATTCAGAAGGGAGTGATGCTGATGCCACCACGCCGTGTCCAGGACCTGGAGAACATGGAAGGAGCGTGGGGATGGGGGGAGGCTCTGTCCTTCCTCTGCTCCCCGGGTGATTCCAGAGGGAGAAGCTGGAAGGTCCCACGGGACAGCGAAGGTCCTGCTCAGTGCCACCCTGTGCCCACGGTCTGCTGGGACGCAGGGGCAAAAACCCAGCCCAGCTGCCCTGGGGATCTGGAAGGGCCCTGGAGATGCCCCTCCGGCCTGGCAGTGACTTTGAGGGTGGCTTTAATATTGAACTTTACTGTCCCGACATCTCCGCGGGCAGATGTGGGCTGTGCTGTTTGATGTGCCCACGGCCCGGGCTGTAAAGTTATCCATTGACTCGGGAAAACACAATGACAGCGGGAAGGAGCGGCCGGGCGGGTCCTGCGGTGTCCCCGGGGCTCGGCAGAGCATTGTGGCCCCGGGACACGCGAGTGGCTGCGGCAGAGCCACCCTCGGGCTGCGGTCCTGGCTCCCAAAAACCCCGGGGAGAGCTCCGGCAGGTGAATTTTGGGGAAGCTGGCACAGAATGTTCCCGTGACAGCGGCCACGAGCGCTGCCCTTCAAACCCTGCCCTTATCTCCCGCACCCCGAGGACTATCAACCCCCGAGCCCCCGCGGCAGCCGGGCCATTAAAGTTAACGATTACCCAAAGTGAGTGTTTATTTGGGATAATCCAGGCCCGGGGGAAAGTGAGGCACGGGGAAGGAAGGCTCTCGGTTCTTTTCTGCGAGATAGCGCCCGTCCTGCGGCGCTGAAGTGGTGCTTGAACAAGATGAATGCTCGAATAACACAGGGCAAACAGCGCGGCGGAGAGCTCCGGCCACCGGGACACCCGGCCCTCCTGTTCCTTGGGACACTCAGCATTCCCATTCCATGGGGACACCCGGCACTCCTGTTCCTTGGGACACCCGGCACTCCTGTTCCTTGGGACACTCAGCATTCCCATTCCATGGGGACACCCGGCACTCCTGTTCCTTGGGACACCCGGCACTCCTGTTCCTTGGGACACTCAGCATTCCCATTCCATGGGGACACCCGGCACTCCTGTTCCTTGGGACACCCGGCACTCCTGTTCCTTGGGACACTCAGCATTCCCATTCCATGGGGACACCCGGCATTCCCATTCCATGGGACACAGCATTCCCAATCCATGGGGACACTCGACATTGCCATCCCTTGGGGACACCCAGCATTCCCATCCCTTGGGGACACCCGGCATTCCATGGGGACACAGCATTCCCATCCCTTGGGGACACTCATAATTCCAATTCCCTGGGGACACCCAGCATTCCCATTCCCTGGGGACACCCGGCATTCCCATCCCCAGGGCAGACTCTCCCTCTCGTGGGGATTTTCGGTGCCCCCAGTCCGTGGAGGGCTTTGTCTCCTGCCAGTGATCTGTTCAAGCTTTCCCTGAGGTTTTTTGTCACCTTTGGGAGGAATTCTCCTTTTCCCGATGATTTTTCCACTCTGTATCTCCAGCCCTGCTGTATCCCCGCCCTGTCCTGCTCCCTGCTCCATCCCCGTGCAGAGGCAGCAGTGGGAGCCGGGACAGGGAACATCCACATCCAGGCCCTCCCCTGCCTCCTGGAGGGGCCTCAGCCACCTGCAGCTCCCGAGCTGACCCACCCCGGGCAGAGGGATCCCAAATCCCAGCCCTCCTCCACACCACTCACCGTCCCAGGGTAAAACTCCTTTTTTTCCCCTCCCAGAATTTCTCTCCTCTCCCCGGAGGCGGGGAAGGGCAGGGACACCCCAAAGCTTTTCAGCACCAGGATCTGACCCCAAAGGTGCCCCCAGCACTCGGACAAACCCTTCCCCCCAGCCGTGCCTGCTCCCTCCTGGGCTCGGAGCCTTCCCAGAGCGGGCCGGGCAGGAATTGTGCCCGGAGTCCCGGATCGCGTGCGGAGGGAGGGCTCACCTGAGCCCTCTAATCCCCTAATCCGTCACCAAGGAGACCCAGCGTCACCTGTGCGAGCAGAGGGGCCCCGCCGAGGGACAGCTGCTTCTCTCGCGTGCCAGCTCCCTCTTGGGCTCATCCCAAGCCCCTTTTTGGCTCGTGCCGGTGTTCCAGGGCTGCGGGTGGAGCAGGGAACTCTCTCCTTGCCGCGTTCCCACCCAGTCCCCCCAGCTCAGCCATCGGGGGACCCCTGGGATTTCTCCATCCCTGCCTTCCTGAGCACCCCCACCAGCGAGGGTGGGGAGGGTCCCCGTGGCACGTTTGGAGACAATGGGGACCCCAAACTGCTGCTGGGGGGACAGTGGGGTGTCTGCTCTGCCCCGACCCCAGCGTGGGTGGGCTGGAGAGACACGGGGACAGGCACAAACAAACTGGGTAAAATTTCATGAAAAATGAAAATTTCATGAAAAATTCCCTTTCTGGCAGCAGGGAGAGCGTGAGGGCTCTAAGCCAGATGGAGAATTGTCCCAGTGAGGCTCCAGCCTGTCCCAGGCCCCGCAAAGATGGGGACAAATCCTGATCTGGAGGGATCAGAAGGCACAGGACATGGGATGGGGGGTGTTGGGTTTCCTACATCCACCTGGAGGGGCACGTGGAGACCTGGACAGTCGCCGAGGGTCCCTGCGGGGCCAGCAGGGGACAATCCAACCTCTCGTGCCACCCTGGTCACCTTCTAGACACCCCGTGAGTGGGAAGGGTGAAGAGAGCGAGGGGTTTCTCTGAGAAAGGCTGAATTCCCGCAGGGAACACCGTTCCTGCTCCCTGCAGGATGTCCTGGAGCAGAGCTCGGGGCTGGGGGCACCCCCGGGCTGTCCCTGGAGGGTCCCATCGCCTCCCAGTGCGCTCCAGTTCGGCTGGGACCTCATGGCTCGGGGGGGTGAGCGGGATCTTCCCAGCGGCGCCGCCGATCCGGGTCCGTGCCGGTGCCTCCCGCTGCTCCGGGAACGTCCTGGCCGCCCGGAGCGCGCCTGGGGACACCGGGAATGGGGGACATCCCGCTCCGGGACATCCCGCTCCAGGATATCCCCGATCCAGGACATCCCCGCTCCAGGGACATCCCCGATCCAGGACATCCCTGATCCAGGGACATCCCTGTCCAGGACCATCCCTGTCCAGGGACATCCCCGCTCCAGGGCTCTGGGAGCTCGGCTTGTTCCCGGGGGATGTCACCTCCTTCACCCAGGACACAGGCTCTGAGCAGCCCGGTCCAGTGGGAGGTGTCCTTGCCCATGACCTTTTTGAGGTCGCTTGCAACTCCCAAAATCCGGGATTCTACAAACTATTTTCTCCTGAAAACGATTCCGTGGCTCTCTGACGGCTCAGGAGGAGCCGAAGCATCCGAGGGGCTCTTCCTCCCTCCCACACCTCCACCCAGCGCAGGGGGTGACCCAGACCTTCATCCGGGATCCTTTCTGTCCCAGAACTCCTCTGGCTCCATCCCTCCCAGCTCATCCCACCTCTCCCAGCCCCATCCTGTGTGTTTTCCAGCATTCCCATCAGCATTCCCATGCCCAGGGCACTCATGGGGATTTCCGGTGTCCCCCAGCCCATGGAGGGCTTTGTCTCCTGCCAGTGATCTGTTCAAGCTTTCCCTGGCTTTTTTTGTCACCTTTGGGGAGAAATCCTCCTTTTCCCCATGATTTTTCCACTCTGTATCTCCAACTCTGTTGTATCCCGTCTCTCCCAGCCCCATCCTGCCTGTCTCCCAGCTCCATCTCTCCCATCCCCTCTCTCCCAGTCCCATCCCATCCCAGTCCCATCCCAGTCCCATCCCATCCCATCCCATCCCATCCCATCCCATCCCATCCCATCCCATCCCATCCCATCCCATCCCATCCCATCCCATCCCATCCCATCCCATCCCATCCCATCCCATCCCATCCCGTCTCTCCCTCGCAGCTCCCGGGGCCGGAGCCGCTCCTGCCCGGGTCGAGCTTCACCCGGCCGGGCTCGGCGGAGGCTGCGGCCTCTCCCACGCCGTTTCCAGGTGTTTTTCCTGCCGCAGAGCCCGGGAAGTGTCCCCGTTTCCCGGCAGTGCCGCACATCCCGGCGCTGCCCTGCCAGGGCCGCTGGCGGCCGCTGTGGCTCTTCCCGGTGCTCGGGGCTCCGGGATTTTTGGGCGAGAAGGATTTGTGTCCTCGCTCCGCGCTGGGAGGAGCCTTCCCCGGGCTGGCCGTGCTGTGGGTGCCCCAGTCCACCAGGAGCAGGGGCAGGATTGCTCGGGAAGCGCCGTTCCATGCTCTGCTCCCGCGGTGTCCCCGCTGGAACCAGCGCCGCCCTCGGCTGCAGCGCCTCGCTGAGCCCGGGACAACCCTGCAGGGCTGGGGAGCTCCCAGCCCTTTCACCCTTTGCTGGGAGGGAATGGAGCCCGATTTTCCCTGGGGAAGAGCTCCGGGGTGGGGAGGGGGGGTTGTCGCACACCCCGTGCCAGCACCACCATCCCACAATCCCAAATTCAGAGCAGGGGTGGGGAACGGGGTGATTCTTAATCCCTCCCATCCCAATCCAGTCTCTGTCCTTCCCAGTTTTTAAGGAAGGAGCAAATTTTGGAGAGAGGTTCACAGGTGCCACTTGTCCTTCCCACCCCAGGGACACAAACTCTGCTCCCACCCACGGAATCTTGGATGGATAAAAAACCCCAGTCCCCGGAGTGCAGGGGATGAGCTCCAACAAATTCCCAGTGGCAGAAACTCTCCCCTGCTGGTTTTCACTAACACTGAAATATTAAAGCAATCTGGTTTTTATTTGGGAATTTTTATTGGATTTGTCAGGCTTGGGAAGCCACAGTGACAAACAAACCTGACAGAATCCTATTAGCCCCATTAATCATTATTAAGTGCTAATATCTGTGTTCTCCCTCCTTGCTGATATTAATTAGCACAACCAGAGAGGAGCAGAGCTCCAGCCCCGACCCTGGAGGAGCTCTCAGCATTCCTGGGAAGGGGCTGGGACTGCTCCAGGCTCCTCATGACTGCCAGAAAATCTTCCACCAGCACCAGCCTAAAATATCCTCCACTCCGGATATCCACCCCCAGATCCCAGGGCAGCACCCCCACAGTGCCTCTCCTTCCCTGCCTTCAGGGGCAGCTCCAGCAGCTGGAATAGAGGCTGCCTCTTCCCAGGATTTCCTCTGCCCCTCTACAGCCCCCAACCTTTGGGGTTGGGGCTTTTTGGGGTGTAGAACTGGAATTCCCAGCCCGGGAAGTTTTTCTCACAGTGTAGGGACAGAGCTGTCCTGTTCCCAGAACTGGCAGGATCCTGGGAACTTAATCAGCGTGGAGGTGGCACTTGGGGACATGGTGGCCTTGGCAGTGCTGCAGGAGAGGCTGGACTTGGTGATCCCAGAGGCCTTTTCCAGCTTAAGTAATGCCATGGGTTTATAAGGTCCCTTAGAAGCACTGAGCAGCTCCAGCTTTTCCCTGGAGAGGCTGGGGAGAGGAGACCCTGGAGGCTGCAGGGTTAGGGATCAAAGCCTTCCCAAAACTTCATCCCAGTGGGAGGGGGAGCAGGGAGGGCACAGGCAGCAGCAGCAGCAGCAGCTGTGTGACCTTTGCATCCCGGGCAGCAAAATGCCAGCCCCAACAGGAGGGATGGCATCCCACCCTCCCTGTGCCAGCCCCACAGCAGGGATGGCATCCCACCCTTCCTGTGCCAGCCCCACAGCAGGGATTGCATCTCAACCTCCCTGTGCCAGCCCCACAGCAGGGATTTGCATCCCAATTCCTGTGCCAGCCCCACAGCAGGGATTTGCATCCCAATTCCTGTGCCAGCCCCACAGCAGGGTTTCCACCCCAATTTTCCCTGTGCCAGCCCAACAGGAGGGTTTCCATCCCAACCTTCCCTGGCTCCTGCTGCTCCTCCAGCCTTGATCTGACCCCACTCTTGGCTTGGTTTTAATTTATTTTTGGATTTGTGCAGAGAGAGACAGAAAGAGGGAGCAATAAATAAATAAATAAATAAATAAATAAATAAACACATCAATCAATCAATAAATCACCCCTGCCCCCCCCGCAGCATCCCAGCTCCTGCCAGCTCCACAGGGGGATGGAAATCAGCTCCATCCTTGCTGCTCCTCCTGCTTCTCCCTCTCCAGGCCATCCATCACTCCCTGCCCAGCCCGGGAGCAGGAGCTGTGGGGTCAGAGCCACCCTCTGCTTCTCTTGTCCTGCTGATCCCAGACACCCCTGGCTGGCTGGGTGCTGGGTGGGAGCCCTGTTCCAGGGAGCTCTGGTCCAGATGGGGAGGGAGAGGGAGAGGGAGAGGGAGGGATCCACACCCCTGGAAGTGCCCAAGGCCAGCTTGGATGGGGCTGGAGCAGCCTGGGAGAGTGGAAGGTGTGTCTGCCCATGGCAGGAGTGGCACTGGGTGGGCTTTAAGGTCCCTTCCAATCCAAACCAGTCTGGGATAAAACATAAAAATTCCATGGAGCTGCTGGAATAAATGCAGGGGAGGCCATGGAGCTGCTCCAGGGCTGGAGCCCCTCTGGAGCCGGGCTGGGAGAGCTGGGGGGGCTCACCTGGACAGGAGAAGGCTCCAGGGGGAGCTCAGAGTCCTTCCAGGGCCTGGAGAGGGACTGGGGAGAAGGGATGGAGGGACAGGACCCAGGGAATGGCTCCCACTGCCAGAGGGCAGGGCTGGATGGGATATTGGGAATTAGGAATTGTTCCCTGGGAGGGTGGGCAGGCCCTGGCACAGGTGCCCAGAGCAGCTGTGGCTGCCCCTGGATCCCTGACAGTGCCCAAGGCTGGGGCTGGGAGCAGCCTGGGATGGTGGAAGGTGTCCCTGCCAGGGCAGGGGTGGAATGGGATGAGCTTTTCTTCCCTTCCCACCCAAGCCATTCCAGGATTCGGAGGCTCCTGGCACCACCCCAGCACTCCCCAGAGCAGCTGGAACCTCCCCTCTCCCGACACCGAGTCCCAGCCGCTGTCACCGCCGGGGATTTATCACCCCGAGCCTGCAGAGTGCGCACAAAATGCGGGAAAAGCCGGGAAAATCCCGTCCGTGCTGCTGCAGGGGAGCGGAGCAGAGCTGCGTGCCCAGCCTGCCGCACCCCCGAACGGCCCCGAGCAGCCCAATTAACCAGCACTAATGAGCTGCCCGGGAGGAGGCAGCGCTCAGCCTCGCCCAGGGGAGGTTTCTGAGCAGGGCTCGGGGCCGGAGCGGAGCTGCCCGAGGCTCCTCGTGCAGGCCGGGGCGCTGCTGCCATTAACTAACAAATGAGTGGGTACGAGCGGCACTCAGGGCTCGTCCTCACGGGGTTAGGCAGCATTCCAGGGGCTGGGAGGGGACAGGCTCCGGCTGGCACCCGCGGGGGTGACTCTGCCCTCCCGGAGCCCCGTCCCTGTGTCCGGGACATGGGATGGGGCCGGGAGCAGGGGGGAGCCAGGGAGGATGAGGGTGGAGCCGGTGGGACAGGTGACAGTGCCACAAGGGGTGGGAGAGGTGACAGTGCCCTGCAAGGCGTGGGGACCATGGCAGGACCTTCCCAAACCGATGGGAGCAGTGACAATGCCATCCCAAGTGAGTGGGAGGGGTGCCAGTGCCATCCCAAGGGGTGGGAGAAGGGACAGTGCCTTCCCAAGCCGGTGTGATAGTGCCAGTGCTATGCCAAGGTGCTGGGAACAGTGACAGTGCCGTGCCAAAGTGCTGGGAGTGGTGCCACTGCTATGCCAAGGTGGTGTGATGTTCCAGTGCCATCCCAACCCCTGTGATGTTCCAGTGCCATCCCAACCCGTGTGATGTTCCAGTGCCATCCCAAGCCCTGTGATGTTCCAGTGCCATCCCAAGCCCTGTGATGTTCCAGTGCCATCCCAAGCCCTGTGATGTTCCAGTGCCGTGCCGAGGCGCTGGCAGCGGCTCCCGGCTCTGCCCCAGCAGAGGAACCCTCCCGAGCAGCAGCCGCCCCATAAATCCGGGATTGCGGATCCCTGCGGCTCCAGCCCCGCTCTGCCCGTCCCCTCGGCCCCTCCCGGCCCCTCCCGGCCCTGCTGCTCAGCCCGGAGCTGCGCTGGCCCTGGGAAGTGCCCCTGTGTGGGCACGGATGGCTCCTGAGGGGAATCTGGGAATTCCCGACCTGCTCTGCCGGGAACAGCGCTGGTTTGAGCTGGGTGTGGGAGATAGGATGGTGAATTAGAGGAATATTGGCTGTGGGAAAGGTGATCCCAGGATAAATGAGAAAATATTTGCTGAGGGAAAGGCTTGGAATGGGCCCAGAGCTGTCAGAAATCCGGGAGAGATATGGACACAGCCTGGGGTTAATTGGTGTTTTCTGGAGTTATTAAATCCACAAAAATCCCTGTTGGGTGGCGGGCTGTGATTAGAGCTTCCCATTTTTAGGGGACAGGGATGTGTCAGGTGTTTGTGGGCTGATAAATCCCAGTTTTCCCTCAGGTTTAAAGTAATCCTGCCCAGATTCCCCCTCAGGCTGGAGCCATCCACGGGTGGATGGTGCTGGAAGTGCCAGGTCCCTGCCCATGGGTGGATGGGCTTTAAGGGCTCTCCCAGTCCCACATTCTGGGATTCTGGGGTTACCAAGGACTGTGAGTGTCCCAGGTTGAAGGGACAGGGTGAACTGAGCCATTTCCTGCAGAAGCTCAGCCTCATCCTTCAATAAATCCACCCCAGTTTTCCATCCTGCAGAAAGATCCTCAGAGCCAGACAGAGGGAAAAAAAGTTTCCACATTCCACATTCAACATTTCCACAGCAGAAATTGAGGTTTTGGGACTTTTTGCACCTCTGGGACAGGGAGGCTTTACCATTTTGTGGGATGTCTGGGCACAGTGAGCGTTCCCCACACACAAATCCATCATTTTGGGGCTCCCAGTGCATTCCTTGGAGCACAGTCCCTTCCCAGGGAAAGAGAGGAGCAGCAGACAGGAGAACATTGGGAAGGGTAAAATGAAGCTCTGTCAGTCAGGGACGCTCCTGATCCCAGCCCCAGATGCATTTTGGATGGGCTGATGGGTGCTGGAGCCCTGGAGTGTGAGGAGGAGCAGCTCCAGGATGGATCTGAACGTGGATCCCACAGTGTGCAATGGAGAAAACGATTGAATCCATCCCATCAATCTTTCAGTGCCACCAGAGGAGCGTTCCTACCTGGAAAATCAGTCTGCTCCCTCCCTGGAGCAGCAGGAAACACATCATCCTGTGGAATCCTGGGATGGATCCTGCCTGGAGACAGCCAGAGCACGAGAAGCCTCTTTGCTGCCCAGCTGTGGGTGTTCCATCCCGGAATTTGGGATGTGCAGGAGGCCACACCTCCCAAAAACTGGTCTGCACCCTGCAGGAGCAGCCGAGCTCATTACATGCTCACTCCCAGGCTGTGCAGGGAGCTGTGTCTGGGAAAATGGAGACAAATCCCAGTCTGGAAGGAGATGGAGAAGAGCAGAACGTCCCTGATCCCACCTGGAATCACGAGGGCTGGCTCTGAGCAGGGGGTTGGAAATCCCTGCACTGGAACTCCTTTGTTCATTAACACTTGGCACAGCCCCCAGAAAGAAATTTTGCTGTTCCATGATCCCAAAGAAGGTCAGGAATTGTTCCCAGCCCGGGATAATGCATTCCCTGAGCAGGCAGAGCCCATCCATCAAGGCAGGAGCCGCCGTCCGGACGTTTGCTCTCCTTGGGGAGCTCAATTCCACCCAGAGCTGCTCCTTGTGCAATATCTTCCCAGGAGTGATGGCTCAGTGCCCAAAAAAAGGGAGGGAAGGTGATTGATCTGGATCTGTTAATCTGGAACAGCAATCACGGGGCTGGGCAGGAGCAGCAGGATTCCAGGGAAACACACTCTGTCCTCCTGGGGAAAGCTGAGGGACATGGAGCTGCTCTCAGCTAGCTCCAGAGGCTCTGGGAAATCCCTCCCTGCTCACACACAAACTGTTCCAGGTGCCTGACCCCGTCTTCCACCGGGATAAAGTGGAAGAGGTGTTGGGAAGGCCCAGGGATCACAACCTTGGAGCATCTTCTGGGATGGATGGAACCATGCAGAGCCGTGCAGAGTCTGCAGGGATCCCGAGGTCTGAGCTGGACACATCCCCCAGGGACGAGTTCATCCCAGCAAACACCTCCAGGGAGCCCTGTCTGCTGCCAGCACTCTGGGCCCTCACAGAATTCACAGAATCACTGGGCTGGAAGAGACCTTTGAGATCGAGTCCAGCCCAGCCCCAGCACCTCAGCTAAACCCTGGCCCCCAGTGCCACATCCAGGCTTTGTTACACACACCCAGGGATGGGGACTGCACCACCTCCCCGGGCAGCCATTCCAGAACTTTATCACCCTTTATGTGAAAAACTTTTTCCTGATATCCAGCCCATATTTCCCCTGGCACAGCTGGAGGCTGTGTGCTCTGGCTGTGTCAGTGCTGCTGCAGAGAGAGCCCAGCCCCAGCTGAGCACAGGCACCTTCCAGGAGCTATGCAGGGTGAGGAGGGCACCCCTGGGTCTCCTTTTCTCCAGGTGAGCACCCCCAGCTCCCTCAGGGGCTCCTCTCAGGGTTTGTGGAAGCAGGGGATGGAAGGGGAGGGTTTGGGGCAGCCTGGGGACAGCTGAGTTGTTCCTGAGCACAGCCAGAGCATCTCCCGCTGGCTGGAAGGGGAATTCTGCCTCTGTCGGCACTGGGGAGCAGGGACAGGATCTCTGGGATGTGGGGTCGTGTCAACGCTTCATCCCTAACTCGTGTTTACTGGGAAAGGCAGAGTTTCCAGGCTGCTCCCACACCTTCCCCATCCCCCTGCTCAGGGGGTGCAGAGGTGTCACCCACGGATCTTCTCCTGTGTCTCCCTCTCCTTCAGCACTTGGGTCTCTCCGAGATGGGCAGAGGGTGAGGGACGTCCGTGTGCCACCCCCTGCTGCCCTTTCAGCCAGCACGGAGCCGGGAATGCTCCGCAGGAGCTCCGGGATGTGCAGCTCCTGTCCCCAGCTGCTGCTGGGAGCTGTTTGTCTGCGGCTCCGGGAAGCGTGAAATCTGAGGTGGCAGCTTGACATGGAGCAGCAGGAGGGAACGACCTCCCTCCTTCCATCCCTCCCCTCCTTTCCTTCCTCTCTCATTCCTTTCCTTTCTCCCCTTTCTCCCTTCCCTTCCCTTCCCTTCCCTTCCCTTCCCTTCCCTTCCCTTCCCTTCCCTTCCCTTCCCTTCCCTTCCCTTCCCTTCCCTTCCCTTCCCTTCCCTTCCCTTCCCTTCCCTTCCCTTCCCTTCCCTTCCCTTCCCTTCCCTTCCCTTCCCTTCCCTTCCCTTCCCTTCCCTTCCCTTCCCTTCCCTTCCCTTCCCTTCCCTTCCCTTCCCTGTCCCTCCATCCCCCATTCCTCCCTTCCCGGCTCCATCCCAGCTGTCCCTCTGTCCTGCTGCCCTGACGCAGTGCCTTGGGCTGCCCTATCCCAAAAAGCCCCTCCGGGCGCCTCTCCTGCCCCCTTCCCAGGGCAGCTCCGGTCCCCCGGCTGTGGCTGCTGTCCCCAGGCCCTGCTGGCACTGGCAGCAGTCCCTGCTCTCCCCAGCCATGGATTTTTCCAGGAAAAGCCATTGAATTTCACACGTCTCTGGCACAGGGCAGGCTGTGCTCCCCGGCAGGAGCTGATCCTGCTGGAGCTCTGGGGAGGGCCAGAAAGGTTCTGGACTTTCTTCCCGAGCCTCTGGAGCAGGGGGAGGCTTCCCAGACAAGCACAGGTTTGGGAAGCAGCAACCAAAGGGCTCAGGGAGGTTTTGTCCTGCCTGTGGGATCAGCTCCCGTTCGTGCAGGATGGGAGGAGCACTCTGCTCCTGCTTGTACCTTCAGGAGTACCTGGACTAAAGCCATGGCAGAAACGTCCCAGGAAAGCCTCTCCGTGTTGTATTTGTGGGGACCCTCGTGGCAGGAAGGAATGATGAACCTGACTCCATGTTCTTGAAGGCTAATTTATTATTTTATGATGCTATAATATATTAAAGAATACTGTACTAAACTATACTAAAGAATGCAGAAAGGATACTTACAGAAGGCTAAAAATATAATAATGAAAACTCGTGACTCTGTCCAGGGCCTCAACACAGCCTGGCCCTGATTGGCCAAAGAGTGAAAACAACTCACACCAGAATCCAATGGAACAATCACCTGTGGGTGAACAATCTCCACACACATTCCACATGAGCACAGCACAGGAGAAGCAAATGAGATAAGAATTGTTTTCCTTTTCTCTGAGGCTTCTCAGCTTCCCAGGAGAAGAATCCTGGTGAAGGGATTTTTCCAGAGAGTATGACTGTGACACTGTGGGATGGGAGGAGCACTCTGCTCCTGCTTGTACCTTCAGGAGCACCTGGACTGAAGCCATGGCAGAAATGTCCCAGGAAAGCCTCTCCCCTGCTCATGCCCGCCTTAGGAGCCAGGATGCAGAGCAGCAGCCACGGGGGGTTTGCCCTGGCTGTTGTGGGTTTTTCCTGGGACACAGTGCCTGGGCAGAGGGAGGTCCATGGATCCTTCTCTTCTCCAGGCTGAACAATCTCAGCACTCTTGTCCTGTCTCCACAGGACACCCCAGAGCCCTGCCAGGGCCTGGAGGGCCCCAGGAGAGCTGGGGGCGGACTGGGGACAAGGCATGGAGGGACAGGACACAGGGAATGGCTGGATGGGATATTGGGAATTGGGAATTGTTCCCTGGGAGGGTGGGCAGGGCTGGCACTGGGTGCCAAGAGCAGCTGTGGCTGCCCCTGGATCCCTGGCAGTGCCCAAGGCCAGGCTGGACTTTGGGGCTGGGAGCAGCCTGGGACAGTGGAAGTGTCCCTGCCAGGGCAGGGGTGTGATGGGATGAGCTCTAAAGCCCCTCCCAGCCCAAACCATTCCATGACCCCATGACATTCTGCCCCGCGGAGACACTGATCCCATCTTTTGGAGCCCACATATTCCCAGTGCCCCCTGCAGACCCTTCCACTGTCCCCAGTGTGACAAACCAGGGCAGCTCCCAAGGCACTGCAGAGCTCTGGAATACTTGCAGGGAATGCTTTCTGTGGATGATGAATGTCCCTGAGGTTTGTCTGCTCTGAAGGGCACCCACGGAGCTGATAAAGGATTTAATAGAGGAATTTTATCTCTCCCGATAAAGTTCCCAGCTGGGCTCAACCTTCTGGCAATTCCTCGTGTCCTTCCCATGCTGTGACTTTTCCAAAGACCTTTTGGTGGTGACACTTTTGGCTCTTTCATCCCAAATCCTTGTGCCCTGTCCCACTGCCCTGGAGGGGCACGTGGCCCCATTGCTGCCCCACATCTCCAGACACCCCAATCCCAAATCCGCCCTCTCCAGGTGTCCCAGCTGTGCTCCCCAGGGGCTGGGAGCCTGTGGTTCCACCTGCCAGGTTCATCCCAGTCTCTGGAATATCAGCTTTGTCCCCACCCCATCCGTTTTGTCTCTGTCTGGATCACTCCTGAAATAAACCCCAACCTTTTTTCCTCCTGAAATTCCCCTCTGTGCCTTTTCCCTCCTGCCCAGAGGACTCTCCGTGGGGCTCCTCTCCTGTTCCTGCTCCCACCATCTGCTCCATGTCCTTGCCAGGGCAGCTTCCTGCTGGAAAGCCGAAGGATCTTGGCTCTGGATCCTTCCCTGGCACACTCAGGGCTCCTCCTCCAGCACCCCAGCTCAGACATTCCCTGTTCCTACATTCCTGCAGTGTTTGTTTTGCAGAATGTTGGGAGATTTCCTCTTTTGTCTTTAAAAAAAAAAAAAAGGCAAGAAAGATAAAAAAAACCCAATAAAATGATTTTAATTTCCCAGGAGACTGAAATTTCATCTTTTCTTCATCTTTGAGTCCCATGGTTTCAGGGATAATCCAGAGCTTGATGGGAGTTTTGGGAGCTGCTCCAGACTCCTGGTCCCAGTTTTCCTGCCAGAGAGAGAGTTCTTTATCATTTTTGCCTGGATTTTGATTTCTTTGGCTCATGGGATGAGTTTCCTCCTTGGGAGCTTCCCCCTGAGCTGATTTCTGGTGCTGAAAACTTCCTGGCAAGTTTTCCATGGCTGCTCCAGAAATGCTTCCTCATCTTCTGAGCAAGCGTTATTTAATTACTCTGCAGTGGGGCTGTTCCTGCATTTTAATGGCAGCTGGATCCCTCTGCACCTCCCCATCCTGATTTTCCTGCTTTTTTCCTGTGGGAGATGTGGAATAGCTGCAGAATTACACAGCACTAAGCAGGAAAACAACCAGGTCCAAGCAGGATCCGGGGTCTCTGTCCCTCCTCAGTGGCTCTTTCCTCTGCGGGGATTTTTCCAGCAAGGAAACTCCTGAGGAGCAGCCATGGGGAGCCTTGGCATGGGGCTCCAAGGCTGGTGCCCCAGTGAGGCCTTTTCCACAGGGAAATGGGGGCAGGAATCAGGGAAGAGCAGGAAACCCTCTGGAGGGGCAGAGGGAAGCTTTGGCCTTGGCCTGGAGAGGCAAACCCCAGGAAAGCAGGGCTGCTGAGCACTAATAAAATGCCTTGGAAAAGCTACCAAACCAGCTTCATTTCCCTGCAGACTTCAGCAGGGGGTTCATTATAACCCATAATAAGTTTTCCTTATGTAGGCAAAGTCCCAGTGGATTTTCCGGGTGTTAATAAAGCAGGAATGAAGTGATCCAGTCCCTTCCATGCAGACAACAAATCCCTCAGTCCCCTCTGCTGATGGGCTCCATCCATCATCCCCAGAGCTGCCCGCAGCCACAGGGCCCTGCTCCTGCTGGGCTTCCCCTCCTGCCTGCAGGTGCTGCTCAGAACTTGGGAATATTTTGGAGATTTCTGTTCCCTGTTCATTCCCATGGCCCCGTTTGGGCTCAGTGGGTTCTCCTTCCCCACCTCAGAGCCTTTTCCTGCCCATCTGGATCACATCCAGGCTTTTCCCTTTAACACCAAGTTCTGCCCTGATTTAGAGTTCCCAGAAAATCCATTGACCCTGATCTTCATCTCCCAGTAACTGGAAAAGAGACATAAATCAAACTAATTGCAGAAGAGTTAAAAATGGCTTTGTTTGCCACAGCTCAGGCTGCAGACTCCTGCTGGGAGAACATTGGGATCAATGAAATCCCCGGATGTGTCAGAGCAGAGCAGGGACCCTTTCCTCCTCCTGGCTGCTCCAGGAATGAATCTGATCCCGTCCTCTCTTTGGACATGAGAATAAACAGTTCCAAGGTGCTGGAACATTCCAGGGATTTGCTCCTAAACCATTCCTGCTCTGGCTGGGGCTCAGGTGGCACCGTGGAGAGGGATCCTGGAATGCTTTGGGTGGAAAGGGATCCTAAAGTTCATCCCATGCCACCCCTGCCATGGCAGGGACATGTCCCCCATCCCAGGCTGCTCCAGCCCCGGTGTCCAGCCTGGCCTTGGGCACTGCCAGGGATCCAGGGGCAGCCACAGCTGCTCTGGGCACCCTGTGCCAGGGCCTGCCCACCCTGCCAGGGAACAATTCCTAATTCCCAATATCCCATCCATCCCTCTGGCAGTGGGAGCCATTCCCTGTGTCCTGTCCCTCCATGCCTTGTCCCCAGTCCCTCTCCAGCTCTCCTGGAGCCCTTCAGGCCCTGGCAGGGCTCTGAGCTCTCCCTGGATCCTTCCCTTCCCCAGGTGAGCCCCCCCAGCTCTCCCAGCCTGGCTCCAGAGCAGAGAAGGACCCAAACAAACCCAGTTTTTCCTCTGTCACCTCCATCCCCTTCTCACCCTGCTGCCTTGGGCTGGCTCCAGGTACCAGGGAGAAACGTCCTTGAGGAAGAGTCTGAGGGGGATAAAATGCTGTGAACCCAAAATTGCTGCCCCCGAGCTCCAGCCCCAACTTTTCCTTTAGAGGATGGATTTTCCTGCAGGCAGCTGGAGCTTTCTGGAGCCTGGAGGAGGGACAGGAACCCACAGCAGCCCTAAAACAGAGATAGGAGATCAGAGATAAGAGGCAGGCGTTTGGCTCCCATGGAGCTGTTTGGAAACAGAGATATTTATCCGGGGGGATCCTTCGGAACGATCAGAATTCCTTTTCCTACCCCATCTGCCCGTGTCTCCCTTCCCTGGAGCTGCTCCAGCCTTTCCTGCCGGTTTAAAATAAAATCTAATCCATTTCCAATCCGCGCTGCCGGCCATTCGGGCTCTGAGCACGGTTATTATCGCCTGGCATCCCGAGGGATTGGGATTTAACTCCTGCCGGGCTGGGCCGGAGCATCCCGGGATCCCGGGAGCAGCCGTGGCCCAGGGACCCCAGGGATGTCCTGTCCCCTCTCCCAGAGCTGCCGTGAGCCGACAGGCTGCAAACGTGCTGCTTGCAGGGAGGTTTTGTCCGAAATGCCAAAAAAAGAAGGAAAAATTGGGTTTTATTCCTTTTGGAAAGGCAGAACTCCTAAAGGGAGCAGAGGATCCAGCCCCCGGTTTGGGGGGTTTCTCCTAAACCAGCAGGCTGGGAAGCTCAAATCTGCTCCTGAAATTCGTTCAGATCAGAAAGAAACAAAAATTTTTCCTTTTTCCTGCATGAAAATTCCACCAAATCCAGATGCTTCACAGCCAAGTGAGGCCACCACTTCTCTCCCCATGGAATATCCCAATTCCTTTGTGGGATCCTGTGAAGGAGCTCTGAGCTGCTGGGATTGCACAGCTTGGGATCCACGGGTGATGCCAGAGGGAAGCAGCTGAGGCCATGCTTGGAAAGCAAAACCCCTCCAGCTTTCCTGCAGGGATTTGGTTGGAAGGGGTTTTTCTTTCCCCACAAACCCCAAGGGAAATAAAATCCCTCTTGTTTCCTCTGCCGGACAATTCCTGCTCGTTATTATTTGGGCCATATTTAAATTATTCTGTCTGCAGCAGCCGATGGCATTTGCTGCGTGCCATGCAAGTTCCAGGTAATTAATTGGTGTTTAATTAATTAAGGAATAATGACATTCAATTAAGGGAGCACTGTCACTGGGTAATTAATGGCTTCCTGCTGCTCCAGGAAAGCCGAGGTGTTTGTGGGAAATCAATCCAGGGGGAAGTGGGGGGTTCATTCCCCTGGGGAGGAGCTGTGTCCCGGGCATCTCCCGTTCCTGCCCCTCCCAGGACAAACTCATGGAAGGAAGCTCTGCATGGATGTAGTTATGATATTTTATGAAAAATCCTCTGCTAGGATTTTCCCCTCCTGAGGCGCTGAGGGCCTCAGGAAAGAAATGTAAATAATCACTACATACTGTTGTGGAATGCAGCAGGTGTATTTTCTATTAATCTGTGTGAATTGTTTTCACTTGATGACTAATCACAGCCACTTGTGTTGAGGCTGTGAGCAGTCACAAGATTTTGTTATGCATTTTATTTTATTTTTGTTCTTTCGAACCTTCTAATCTTTTTTTTTTCTCTGTTCTTTTAATATAATTTCAATGTAGTATTTTAATATAATATATAACATAATAAATCAACCTGCTGAGAAAAATAGAATCAAGCCTCGTGTCTCCACACTTAGATAATTCACCTCAACACATGGACCTGTCAGGAGCTGTTCCCACCTTCAGCAGTGGGAAACACCAGGGGAAGTCTCTGGGAAGGAGGAGAAGACACCTGGTGTTCCCAGCATCACACGAGCAGGAATTTCCCACTGCCAACCCCTGCCCAGGGCTGTGCTGGGGCAGCCAGGCCCTGCCTAAACTCGGGATTCCTCTCCCTGATGTCCAGGATCAAAGCCTGGGACCAAATGGGGCTCTGTGTCCTCTTGGCTTTGGAAGGGAGCGCTGGACAAAGAGGAATTTCCTGGGATGTGAAGATAAATGAGAATAAATTCCCCAAATCAGAGGGAACCGAGCCCCGTCCTGAGCGAAGCAGACAAATATTGAAGGATGGACAGGAAGGAGTCCCTTCCCAGCTGCTCCTGCCCGTGGGTGAGCCCTGGGTGTGACCATCCCAGGCACCTCTGGCAGCCCCTGCAGGGCTGAACGGCACAGGGCCCTGGGGAGGGGCAGCCTGAGGGGTCCTGCTGGTCCTGGAGAGCAGAGGATCATCCAAGAAAGATTCCAAACTATTCCACAGCTCCTCTCCAAGTGCCAGTTGTGTTGGCTGCTGCCCAGTTAAGGATTTGTAAATTTAATTTTAATTGTCGCTGCATTTTTGAGAGCGTGCAGCTCTCAGGTGCTAAAATGCTTTAGAGTTCAGCGTTTGTCACCTTCAGGACCATGGGCACCATCCAGGAAGGAATCAGAAGGAATTCCAAGGCCTTCTGCCAGGAACAT
This sequence comes from Passer domesticus, assembly GCF_036417665.1. NCBI lineage: Eukaryota > Metazoa > Chordata > Aves > Passeriformes > Passeridae > Passer > Passer domesticus. The sequence continues at coordinate 18,437,416 of NC_087480.1, forward strand.
CCTGCTCCTCCATCCCCAAGTCCAGCCTGGCCCTGCAGAGCTGCCCCGTGCAGCTGGGGGCTGACGCAGGCAGGGAGAGCCTGGAGCGTGTCCCTGGGTGGGAGAAGCTGTAATTCCCAAATCCTGAGGAGAACAGGGCTGCCTGCAGGTGCCAGATCCAGCTGGGAATGTTTGCCAGCTCCTTTTGGCACGGGCGGTGTCTCTGCAGCTCGTTCTGCTGAGGAGCCTCCAGAGAGCCATGGACAGATTCCAGCTCCAACTGCAGCTCTGGCTCAGCCCCTTCCCTGCTCCCTGAGCTCCCGTCTGCCTGTCTCCCCGGAATGGGGGATCCTGTGCAGGGAATGATGGGGATTAGAGCCTTTTCCTGGCTGCCAGCTCTGCCCAGGGCCATCTCACACTGCTGTGCTCGCCATGTCCCTGTGAACACTTCCCTAAAAGCTTCTCCAAACACTTCTCCAAACGCTTCCTTGAACACTTCCCCAAACACTTTACTGGCCTGGCTCCATGTAAAAGGAATAAAAATGTAGATCTGGTCTCCCCCTCCACAGCCCCAAACCCAAGCAATTCAGGGAACTCCATCTCCCAGCCACTTGTAGGGTTCTGAAGAGCCAAATTCCCACCTCTGCCCCGAAGCCACGAGGAGACTGGAGCTCATTTTGGACACCGACTCGATTTTATTGTTTGAAATGCCAGGGAAACTCAGCCTCAGAAACGTGGGAATTTCTGCTGGTGCTGAACACCCCCCTGGACATCCTTCCTTGTCCTACCCCCTCCAGCTGTGCCTGTGCCTGTGCTGTGGTGGGGACAGGCTTGTGACCCCTTCAACACCTGGATGGGCTCCAGGAGCCCCCTCTGCTCCTCGTTTTGGGAGCGTGGAGGAGCCGCCACCAGCCTGGGGAGATCAGTCCCTGCAGCCAGCCGGGCTCTGCTCTCACAGCTGGTACTTCCTCAGCAGCTCGCTCTGCCACTGCCGCTTTTTGTTGGGAAAGGCGGCCGGGATCCTGATCCTGCGGAACTCCTCGATGCACTTGCCCAGCTCGGACTGCAGGGCCCGGCGCTCCTCGCTGCTGGCCGTGGCCGTGCCGGTGGCTGTGGTGGTGGCCGTGGTGGTGGCCGTGGTGGCCTCCAGGCCGTTCTCCCTGGCCGCTGCCCGGTCCCGGTCCCGCCGCTGCTCCTCCAGCCTCCTCAGGGAGCGGCACAAGTCCAGGGTGCTGGGCCGGGCTGGGCACTCCTCGGGAGCTGCTGGCCACGGCTGGGACTCGCTGGGGCTGGGGACCTTCCCCTCCGGCTGAGCCACCCTGCCGGGGACGGGCTCCGGGGATGGGGCCGGGAGGGGCTCCGGGGATGGGGATGGGGCCGGGATGGGCTCCGGGGATGGGGATGGGGCCGGGAGGGGCTCCGGGGATGGGGCCGGGATGTGTTCCGGGGATGGGGATGGGGCCGGGATGGGCTCCGGGGATGGGGATGGGGCCGGGATGGGCTCCGAGCCGGGGGCCGGGATGCGCTCCGGGGATGGGGATGGGGCCGGGATGGGCTCCGGGGATGGGGCCGGGATGTGTTCCGGGGATGGGGATGGGGCCGGTCCGGGCTCCCCAGGGCCGGCGGGTCCCGCAGCGCTCCCGGGGCCAGCTGGGTCCCGTCTCCTCCCGGGGCTCTCCCTCGGCTCCGCAGCGTCCGCGAGGGCTGGGAGGGAAAGCAGAGAGGAGTGTGAGGAGCGGGACATGAGGGAGGTGAGAGACCTGCTGGGAATTCTTTTTAAAATACACCTGGTGGCGGAGATAGAAAACAAGGAGTGAACCATTCCTATTTAAAATCCCCCACCCTACATTTCGTCCCCTGCACAGAAGCAGAAAACGGAATCTTCTTTTTCCTTGAAGACTTTTGTAAGGACAGAGTTGGAATTTCCCCCCCCCCCCCCCCTTTCCTTCCTCTTATTTTTTTCCCAGTTTGACATTTGCTGAGCAGCTCCAGCTCTGCAGTTGCTGGAGGTGGAAGCAGGAATGTCATCCATCAGCGAGCAGAACCTCGAAGGATGGATTTTCTTTGGCAAATCTCTCCGGGAAGTTACAGGAATGAATCTTTGCCCCAAATTCTTTGAGTGATGGGATGAAGTCTCAAAGCTGCTTTAATCATCTTATCTGTGAACCTGGGAGCTGCTTTTGGGAGATGTGGAGCTGAGGCTGGAGAATTTAAGCACCCAAATTCCCAGGAGGAGCCTCTGGCTGAGCTGGGGAATGAATTCAAATCCTTCAGTTCCTCTCCAGCATCCCAGCTCCCAGAGCATCCCATGACTGTGGCTGCTTCAGGATAACATTTATTTTTCAAAGTTTTCCATTTTATATCCCATTATTCCTGTCTGAGGCACTGTTCAGGTCACCAGACTGAGAGCAAATCCAGGTTTCCAGGGAATGGCTCCTGAATATTTCTCCTGTCCCATGTCCTTTGGGTGATCTGCCAGGGCTGGTGCCGGGCTACAAACTCACATCCCTACAAATTCCCTGCTCCTAATCTCAGAATCCTGGAATGGTTTGGGTGGGAAGGGACCTCAAAGCCCATCCCATGCCACCCCTGCCCTGGCAGGGACACCTTCCACCATCCCAGGCTGCTCCCAGCCCCAGTGTCCAGCCTGGCCTTGGGCACTGCCAGGGATCCAGGGGCAGCCCCAGCTGCTCTGGGCACCCTGTGCCAGGGCCTGCCCACCCTCACAGGGAACAATTCCTTCCCAATATCCCATCCAGCCCTGCCCTCTGGCAGTGGGAGCCATTCCCTGGGTCCTGTCCCTCCAGGCCTTGTCCCCAGTCCCTCTCCAGCTCTCCTGGAGCCCCTTCAGGCCCTGGCAGGGCTCTGAGCTCCCCCTGGAGCTTCTCCTGTCCAGGTGAGCCCCCCCAGCTCTCCCAGCCCGGCTCCAGAGGGGCTCCAGCCCTGGAGCAGCTCCGTGATCTCCTCTTTCCTGTAGCTTTGGACAAGAATCCCGTTTTGCTCCTCAGGTTTATCCTCCCTCACACTTGAGCCCACCACACTGCGGGGGTGTGGCCCTGGATGATCCAAGGACACCCACAGCCCCGAGTGTCCCTCCGGCTGTGCTGGGAGCAGGGACCGGCCTGGCTCGCTGCTCTGATCTTTCCTCCCACAGATTTTCCTTCCCCGGCGCCACTTGTGCTTTAGAGCTCCAATTAAATTCAGCAGCGACACTTCCGAGCAGCCCCGCGGAGCCGCTGGAATCCTGCTGGGGGCAATTACCGGCTCCTGGGGGGGGGAAGCACACACTGTCCCCACTCCAGGGAGCACACACACACACTGTCCCCAGCCCGGGGAGCACACACACACACTGTCCCCAGCCCGGGGGGCACACACACACCCGGGCAGCACACACACACTGTCCCCACCCCGGGGAGCACACACACACTGTCCCCACCCCGGGCACACACACACACTGTCCCCAGCCCGGGCAGCACACACACACTGTCCCCACCCCGGGCACACACACACACTGTCCCCAGCCCGGGCAGCACACACACACTGTCCCCACGCCGGGAAGCACACACACACTGTCCCCACGCCGGGAAGCACACTTGCTGCATTTGCTGCCCTCCCACGCTGCTTCCATCCCAACAGGGATGTTGGAAGGTCCCGGCATGGATGGGAGGGAATAGGACATTCCTGGGTGATCCCAAATTGGAGATCTTAAAATTTCTTCCAGCCTCTTAAACTTGGGTGATGTGGGCAAAAATAAAGATGGAAAAAGTTTCCAAATGAGCTGGAAGAGCACCTTGGGTTTGGGAAGTGTGGGAAGGGGGTACCAGGGTGCATCCAGAGCATCCCCAGGGTGTCTCCTCAACATCCCAGTGCCCAATCCAAACCAGCTGTTCCCGTGCCAGCTGGTGGATCCCATCATCTCAGGACTTGACTCTGCATGAATTGTTCTGTTTTATGGCATTAATCCAGCTGGGAACAGCATTGGGAGCTTCCCGTGCCAATGGGCTCTGGTGCCCAGGCCCTGGCACAGGCCCCTGGCAGTGCCAGTGGTGCCAGCTGGATCCCCAAGGAATACTGATCCCTTGGCAGGGGCACCAAGCTCAGGTGCAGAGAGTTGTTGGAGCCCCAGACTCATGACAGAGATGGCAGAAAACCCAGCTCGACTCTCCCTGGATTCTCCTTTTGTAATCCATTCCTGCTGTTGGAAAAACTCAGCAAAGAAGCTGAGGGGAAAAAATTCCAAACAGCAAAAGGCACCTCCTAAAAGACCTTGGAGCCCTGGGAAGGAAGGGCCTTCCTGGGAAGGAAAATCTGGAATAATCCACACTTCCCTGTGTGGTACAGGAGCTGCCAGGAGGAGGCAAGGTGGGGTCAGGGACTTCAGGGATTTTTCTGAGGGCTGGGTTCCTTGGAGGGGAGGTGCAGCTCCCTGGGCTGGAGGAGAGCTGGGCACTGGTACCTGCTGGCGTTGGTTCCGTGTGTTCCAGGGATTGTCCAGCCCCTGGAGTGTCCCGTGGTGGGCAGGAGCTCTGCTCCCCTCTTCCTCCCAGGCTGTCTGTGAGAAAAAGATTGGGAATTGCATAAATTATGGAGATGTGCTCACAAACATCACCCTGTGGGCATGGAGCTCACAATTCCATCTTTTATAGAAATCTTGGGAGTCCTGGAGTGATTTGGGTTGGGAGGGACCTTAAAGCTCATCCCCTGCCATGGCAGGGACACCTCCCACTGTGCCAGGCTGCTCCAGCCCTGTCCAGCCTGGCCTTGGGCACTGCCAGGACCAGGGGCAGACCCAGCTGCTCTGGGAGTGTGTGACAGTGTTATAAGGATGTTCGACTCTGCGGGATCTCGGTCCATGTAGGGATAATGTGATTGCAGGAAATGCCCTGGAGATCCTTCATCTAAATTAAATCAGTGTTTGCTGAGTGCCTGTGGATATCCACAGGCTGCAGGAATGGCTGGAATGTGGGAATGCCTCCAGCCTGGAATCGAGGCTGCATTGCCTCATCCCTGGCAGCGTCCCAGGCCGGGCTGGAAGGGGCCTGGAGCAGCCTGGGACAGTGGAAGGGGTCCCTGCCATGGCAGGGGGGATTAGGTGACCTTTAAAGTCCCTTCCAACCCGAGCCACTCTGGGATTCTGTTCCATGACTCCTGAGCATGGGATGCTGCTGCACAATTCCGACCTTTTTAGCCTTTAAATCCGCGTGTCTGTCGGGCCTGACAGATGGAGATCTAACTCCAGCCACCTTTTGTTATCCAGGACTTCAATCCCTTGGAGCTGGAACAAACCCGTCCAAGGTTTTTGTGCCTTTAATTCCCGGCCAGCTCCCGCCGGGATCTAAATCGGCCCTCACCACCCCACCCCGTCCCCGAGCCGATATCCATCAGCACCTCGTTACTGTTCCCGTCCATCCCACAGCGCCTTTCATCTCCAATTCCTCCCGATTTTCCTGGTTTCCTGCCCTCCCTGGAGCTGGCAGGGCCCACGCCCCAGAGCTGAGAGGGGAGCGGTGTCTGGGGCTGGAATTTTGGCTGCCTTCATCACAGTTGATTCCTGCAATTCAGTCCATCCCCTGTGCAGCTGTTCTTGTTTCCAAAACATTCCCTTTTTTGTTTTTTGGGAGCTCTGCTGTCAGTTTTAGGTGGTTTCCTGTGGATCTGTGCAGTCCAAGTATTTTTTCCTGCTTATTTTTATCCATATATGTAAAATAGACACATTTAGCAGTGGATATTCCCTGTCACTGATTAATTTAACATCTGCTCCAGTTCTGGCATTCCCAGGAAAACAGAGAAAAAGAAACTACAAATCCCATCTCCAAAAGTCTCCCAAATTCTCTCTCTGAGGGTCTCCCAATCCCCTCTCCAAAGGTCTCCCGACTCTCTCTGCCTTCTCTCCATGGGCAGAAGTTTTGCTTTTCCCAGAGCCGGGATGCTGCAGCTGCCTGCCCAGTCCTGTGGGATAGCATGGCTGGGATGAGCAGGAGGAGCCGGGGGCTCCTCTGGGAGTGCAGCCAGCAGAGGGGGAGTGAAGGACAGCAGCTGTCCCGGCCAGGGCTTTGCGTGGCTCCCTCTGGCTTTTCCAGAGCAGCGCCTCCAGCTCGATGGGAATTGTGGTGGATTCAGACACCAGAGGTGGGATCGCGGTGACGGCGCAGGGGCCTGGGCTGGTGGAGCCATTCTGCTTTGTGCCAGCAGAACTTCTGCCTGGGGTGCAGCAAAGGCAGCTTTCCCTCCTTGCCGAGCCCATCCCTTTATTCCCCAAAAAGTTTTTCCAGGCCTGGCACAGCTGGGCAGGGGTGGTGTCCCCATTCCTGGAGGGGTTTAAAATCCCTGGGGATGTGGCATTTGGGCACATCGGGTATTGCCACACTTGGGAATGGCTGGGCTGTGATCTTAGGGGGCTTCTCCCACAGAAATAATTCCATTGGTGGATTCTAAAACCTTCCTGTTTACTGGGATTAGTGATCCATAGTGTGGATGGCAAAGCTTTGCCAAGAATTCTTCCAAGAGGAGCAGCTCCTGGTGAGCCTGAGCTGCATCCAACCTAGAAGTAAGTGCTGATCCCCACCTGGAAGTGCTGGTTCCCACCTGGAATTTCTGATCCCACCTGGAAGTGCTGACCCCACCTGGAAGTGCTGGTTCCCACCTGGAATTTCTGATCCCACCTGGAAGTGCTGACCCCACCTGGAAGTGCTGGTTCCCACCTGGAATTTCTGATCCCACCTGGAAGTGCTGGTTCCCACCTGGAATTTCTGATCCCACCTGGAAGTGCTGGTTCCCACCTGGAATTTCTGATCCCACCTGGAAGTGCTGATCCCACCTGGAATTGCTGATCCCACCTGGAATTACTGATCCCACCTGGAAGTGCTGTTCCCACCTGGAAGTGCTTCCGCCGTGTCTCCCTTGCGGTCCAGGATGGGCTCGGAGGAGGACATGGGTTTTTTGGGGCCCTGCTCCGGTTCTGAAGGCTCGGGAACGGGAAGGCTGAGCCAGGAGCTTCCTAAAAATCAACACCCAAAGGAGAAAATCTTAGAAGGGAAATGATGCACAGGGAATATGGGAAGAGAACAAAAGAACCTCCCAGAGCACCACGCTGGGTTCCCAGGGTGAGGAATGATCAGGAAAACTCCCAGTGCCTCCCAAACCCTTCCTGGGGTGATCCCTGATCTTTGGGCAGTGCCTGTAACCACATCCCACATTTCCACCAGGAGCTGCTGTTCCGTGCTTTGGTCCTGCTCTCCTGCCTTTTTCTTAAACCTTTCTATCCCTGCCTTTCCATATATTGCCTCATTTCCATGGATTTACAAACAGGGAGGAACACAGAGTGTTTATCCTGAGATTAGTGCTTCAGCTTTCCATCGTTTTCTTCCCTGACATTTCCACACACTCTTCCATTTGCCACACAGCCTGGATGAGCCTCTGGATCCAGCTGCAGTTCCTGCCCCATCCAAGGAGTTTTCCTCTCCATGACTGAGTGTCAGAGTGGGATCATCCCATTGGCACAGAGAGCAGCAAATCCCCTGCATGCTCCAGTTCCACAGCTCTTCCCACCAGGCAGACAGGGAATCATGGAATCATCACCCAGAAAGATCACCCAGGACACTTCCACTGTCCCAGGCTGCTCCAGCCCCAGTGTCCAGCCTGGCCTTGGGCACTGCCAGGGATCCAGGAGCGGCCCCAGCTGCTCTGGGCACCCTGTGCCGGGGCGTGCCCACCATCCCAGCCAGGAATTCCTTCCCAATATCCCACCTAACTCTGCTCTTCCAGGGGGGGGATGAAGACTTTCACCAAGGCCACCCTGATTTGGGATAAAGGCAATCCTGCTCTGCCTGGCCATGGGAAGCAGGGGATGGAACTGGGTGTTCCAGCTCCCAAAACCCTCAGAGCTGAGCAGGATTCTGTGTTCAGTGGTTTCCAGAATCCAGGAGAGCAGGAATTTGCCCAGAGACAGCCTGGCCAGGCTGGACCTCCAGATCCATTTGAGCCCCCAGGAGATCTCAGGATCCCAGCACGCCCTGTGCCCATGGCCTCCCTCATTAGTTGTGATTCCTGAGACAATTCCTGGCTCCTGCCAGGCTCTAACCAGGGTGTCCTGCTTCCCAGGACCACCAGCTTCATCCAGAGGCTCTGTGGTCACTGCCAGTGCAGCTGGAAAGGTTCCATTCCTAATTCCAATTAATATCCCAGAGTGGCTGGTTTTGCACCCAAGTCCCCAAGTCCTGGAGGAGGGAATCTGAGCTGAGCTCCATTCCAGTGGGGTATTCCAAAGCCTTTTGGGCAGAACAACACCTGGACAGCACATGGGGACGTGGCTTGGGATGGAATTCCTGGCACACAAGTGGAAGGGGAAAGATTTTCTGTGAAATAAGAGCAATGCTGAATTTCATTAATTTCATTCATTTCATTTGCACAGCTGAGCTTCTCCAGGCATTCCCAAACATTCCAGCAGAGCTCCAGGGCCCTGGATTCCCACTTCCACGTGCTGACCTGCAGCCCGTGCTTATTAAAGATTTAAAGGCCAAGCTGCCAGCGCTGCTCTGGGGATGGACTTTTCCTCTTATAGCTCTAATTCTAATAGGATTGGAGGAGGAGGCGGAGGCTGGAGCAGTGCCAGGAGCCCAGGGAGGGTTTGCTCCTTCCAGAGGCTTTGCACACCTCGGGCAGAGCTTTCCGGAAGTTTGTTCCTCTTCCAGCACCTCCCGTCGGCTCTCTGGGATTTTGGGTTAATCCCTGGGACAGTGGGAGCAGAGGAGCTGCTCTGTCCTGGTTTTCCCCCATCCCAGGGATAACAAAACCCCCTCCATGTGCTGGCTGTCCTTGCTCTGCTCCGCTGGAAAAGCTGCATTAATCCCATTTTATTTCAGATTTCAGATGGGCACTTGCTGCTTCCCAGGGTTTGGGAAGATTTCAAAGCCACTGGAAAATGTTGGTTCAACTCCACTTCGGCCTAAAATCCATGTTGTCCAACAAACACCCCGGCTTTGGGGACATTCCATGGATGTGGTGAAGGGGTGGAAGCCACCAAGGAGCCACCAAGTGCTGGGACCCTCGGGAATCACAGCCCAAATATTTGGGATTCTTCCTCCCCCACTCCCAGGCTTCCCCCAGGACATCCTTCCCCGTGGATTTACCTGGAAGGCTGCAGTGCCTGGAGAGCTGCCTGGAGAGCACAACAGGACCTGGAAACAAAGGAGAAGGTTTGGTCTGGAGCCATGCTCCGAGATCATGGAATTCTGGTGATCTCCCTCCACACCTCCACACCCACGTGTGGGTCTGGATCCTGCTCCAAAGCCATGGAATTCTGGTGATCTCCCTCCACACCTCCACACCCACGTGTGGGTCTGGATCCTGCTCCAAAGCCATGGAATTCTGCTCTTCCACATCCACACCCCCACCAGAGAGGGATGCAAGGAAAACGAGCGCTGTGGTTGTGTCCCATGAAAAACCATTCCCTGGGATTTTCCCCTTGGATGTGCTATGAGCCCAGCCAGGTTTTATTTTCCAAACTATTTGGGCTCCTCCCAACATTTCCTGCCTTTTGGAAGTTGGGAAACCCCTCAATCCATGGGAAAGTTCTCCAGCTCAACCCCATCCCAATTTCAGCAAGAGTTGCCCCTGCACCAGCAGAAACTGGGAATGGTTGGAAAGGGAATTTTGATCCCAGATGTCCTGTAGGAACAGGGCCAAAGCAGTGTCCTGGTGCATCCCCTTCCCTTGGATTTGGGATCAGATCAAGCCTGGGCATCAGAGCAGCCCAAGGTTTTTCCACCGGAGAAGAGAAGGAGCCACCCTCGTGCTCCTTGGAAGGCTGAGGAATATTCCCTGCTCTCCATCCCGGAAATCCTCAGCTGAGAAATGGGATCAACAACCTGTTTTCCACTCTCAGGGAAGGGGGGGAAGTCTGGAGTCATTCCCAAATGCTTTATTAATTCCATGGCTTTTGCTGGAAGCAAAGGGGGCTGGAATGAGGCAACTCTGCCTGGCTGGAGCTGGTTGCTATTGGAGTTTTTCCTGGAAATCCATTAACACAACGTGGGGAGGGAGGTGAAAATTACCCTTAATACCGAACTGTTGTTGGAAAGGGGGAAATTGGGATATTCCATGTAGGAGATGAAGGAAAAAACACATTTTTTATCAAAAAAAAGGGATTTTCTGCACTATTTCCAGCCCTTTCTGAGAAATTTGCACCTGGTTCCAATTAACCCTAAAGCTTCATTAATGATCAGTTTGGCACCAGTCATAATTAATCACAAATGTGCATTTTTCCATGGAATAAAAGGTTTACCTGAGCACATTTGCAATTCCATTTAGGAATTGTGGCTGCATGTTAATTAAACTGAAATCATAATTAAAAGCAGAATTAAAACCCTTCTAATAAATGTGGGGGGGAAATGCTTTGGTTTTATGCTCAGTCCACAAATTTGTGGCTAATGGAGAGCAGTTATTCCATTTTCCTGAGGGCTCTTGGATCAAGGCCATCCAAGAGGCTTTTAAGGAAAGTCTGGAGCCAAGAGGGGATTGTTGAACTTCCAGCATGGATTAAAAGCTTATTAAGGGAGAGAAAAGGAGGGATGGAATCAAGAGTTTGCTCCCAACATATAAATAATGGAATAATGGGATGTCCCCAAGAGGCCAGCTCGGGGTGAAGGGCTTTTATTAGTGGGAAAGTGGGAAAGGGAAAAGGGCCAAGAGGAAAACAGAGGAAATGGAATCACGGGGTGGTGGAAGTTGGTGGGAAAGGACCTTGGCATCAGCTCTGGTGGAGAATCTCCCAGTGGGATGGGTAGAATGACAAACAGGACACAGGAATGTGCCTTGGGAATGTGCCCTGGATGTTTCATAAACCTTGGTGGGGTTTAACTTCAGAGACTCAGGAGAGAGCTGGGAATGTTCACCTGGGGAAGGGAAGGATCCAGGGAGAGCAGAGGCAAGGCCAGGAGGGGGTTTATCCTTATTTTTTTTGGTGGAAGAATTAATCAGGAAATTGCAGCACTCTGGGCTTTAAGGTTGGAGTTAAATCCCTTTAAATCGGTGGCTCCAAGCTCCTCCTATTATTTAAATAATGGCTTGGGATTTTTGTTTGATTTGATTCTGGTCTTCAGAACAAAAAGAGAGAAAAGAAACCCCACAAACAAAATAAGCCAAGCAAAAGAAACTTCCATGGATCAGCAGGGAAGAGCTGCTCTGGGCACACCCGGGATGCTCCAGCTGCTCCCAGCCCCCTCCAGCGCTTTCATCCAAGACACAATTAATTATCTGGATTAATTATTACACGGAGCTGCTGAGCTCATCTGGGATGTCCACGAGCACGGGAGGTCGCAGTGACCACTCCGAGCCCCAGACACTGGATACTGGGAAGGAATTCCTGGCTGGGAGGGTGGGCAGGGGCTGGGCTGGAATTCCCGGAGCAGCTGTGGCTGCCCCTGGCAGTGCCCAAGGCTCGAGGGGGTTTGGAGCAGCCCGGGGCAGTGGGAGGTGTCCCTGCCGTGGCAGGGGTGGCATGGGATGGGCTTCAAGGTCTCTCCCAGTCTAAAACATTCCACAGTCCCAGGCCTGCTCCTGCAGGATCCAGTGGGAACACGAGCAGGGCAGGGGGGACCAGCCCCAGCTGGAAGGGGCAGATCCCGGGGTGGGAAGGAGGGGATGGAGGAAGGTTCCTCTCCCAGGAGGAACCAGCCCTCCCGGCAAACCTGGGAACAGAGCGGGGTACAAACCTGGGTGCAAACCTGGGAGCAGAGCTGGGAATAGACCTGGGAATAGAGATGGGAGCAGACCTGGGAACAGAGCTGGGAATAGACCTGGGAGCAAACCTGGCAGCAAAACTGGGAACAGACCTGGGAAGAGACCTGGAAATAGAGATGGGAATAGAGATGGGAGCAAACCTACCTGGGAACAAACCCGGGAACAAACCTGGGAACAGACCTAGGAGCAAACCTGGGAACAGAGCTGGGAGCAGACCTGGGAACAAAACTGGGAAGAGACCTGGGAATAGAGATGGGAGCAAACCTAACTGGGAACAAAACTGGGAACAGACCTAGGACCAAACCTGGGAACAGAGCTGGGAGCAGAGCTGGGAACAGACCTGGGAACAAACCTGGGAACAGACCTAGGACCAAACCTGGGAACAGAGCCAGGAGCAAACCCACCTGGGAACAGACTTGGGAACAGAGCTGGGAACAGAGATGGGAGCAGAGCTGGGAACAGACCTAGGAACAAACCTGGGGACACGGGGAGGTTCCTGGCCCCCGCCAGGGCTCGGCGACAGAGCCAGGACAGTTTGTCCTTCATTTCCATGACACTGCTGGATGACCTCAGCTCCGGAGGGACAGGAGCTGCTCACGGTGGAGATCCCTGGTGCCAAAACCTCATTCCTCCTCCAAATACAAATTAATCCCGTTGGAAGGAAGCAGCTGCGCTTTCCAGGGGCTGCGGTTGGCCGGGGGGAAGCGGGGGAGGGGACTGAAACCGCTCCGAAATGTCAGAACTGGGAGGAGTGTTTAACATCAGCACCTTATCGCAGCCCCTCAGTGCCTGCCCAGCCTTCCAGCCGGCTGGAAGTGCTTTCCTGGCCCCTTTTGCTGCCTTCGGGAAGGCCGGGAATCCTTCCAAAGCAGGACCTGGGGACTGCAGTTCCCCTGGAGCCAAATTCCGGTTAAAGGCTGCGGCGCGGAGTTAATGGGGTTTTGTGTTCCCCTGGGGGTTGTGTTAAATCCCCTCCGGGCACGCAAAGGACAATAATAATTTGGGAATAAAATGGGAAACGTTGGCTGCCCCTCGCTTCCCTCGGTTAAAGCTGCTCCACTGAAGCGGCCGAAGGCGGTGACAGCGACAGTGACAGGGAAAGCAGCTGGGGGTTAAAAGGTGCAAGAGCTGCAGGAAAAATCGGGAATCCCAAACGCCAGGGAGGCTCTGCCTGCCGCAGAATCCCTGCTGGGATCTCCCGGGGTGATGGAAGCCCGTGGCGGGGCTGGGGGAGCAGCCGGGTCCCCCTCCCCGGACAGGGGCATTTTTGGGCGCCAGGTTTGCTGCTGCACCCCCCAGACGCCAAGGGGATCCCGTGGGAGCCAAGGCATCCCGGGATCCAGGGAAAAACCCCTTTCCTGGGAGCCCTTGGGGTCCGTGGCGGCGGAGAGGAGCAGGGAGGATTTGGTGGCGGGAGGTTGCGAAACAATTTCCTGTTTACTTCTCTCTTTTCTCAGTTAAATGCAGACTCTGCTCCTGAAATGTCACTTGTGGCCTGTCCCTGTCCCCTGTCGTGCCTTTCCTTCTCCCTCAGACCCTGCAGCCCTCCCGGCTCAGCATCCCTGCAGCTGGAAAAGGCCGCTCCCCTGGCTCCTCCATGGCATTTAATCCTTGGAGTTGATTAAAGCGCTCCATTAACAACAAATTAGGGACTAATGGGAATAATGGCTGCGCTCGGGGAGTAATTCCAGGGAGAGGGGACGGCACCGAACGAGCTCTAATCCCTCGTTCTGCCGGAGAGGGGAAGGATTTGGGTTGATCCTGGGTTTTTTTAGCTGGAAGTCTCAGCTCTCAGGAGCTGATCCCAGGTGGGGCCAAGCAGTGAAACTCGGCGGGGTTTTTATCCTGCCTGGTTAAAAACAGCTGGAGAGAGTGGGGAAGTGCCGGGTGGGGCTTGGAAAAACCTGGGGTAGTGGAGGGGTCCCCGCCCATGGAACTGGAGCAGCTCGAAGGTCCTTTCCAGTCCAAACCATTCCAGGACAATATTCCGTGGTTCTCTCTGCCTGGGGGTCCAGATGTGGGCAGGCTGTGTTCCAGCAGAGCAAGGATTTCTGCACACCCCAGAGGGACTCCTCGAATATCCTTTCCATGCTCCCAGCAGAGCTCTGCTCTCCAGAACAGCCCGATAAGGACCTCAAAGGACTCATTTCCTCACGCTGTGCCTGGGGAAACTGAGGCAGGGCAGGCTGGGCGAGGCACAACCCCACTTTGAGGCTGTTTTGTTGTCCCTTTGGGTTCTCCAGCTCCCCAAAGCTTCCTGTGCATTCCCCATCTGACCCCAATAAACACTCCCTGTCTGGCCAATCCCACAGCACAAGGCTGGCCTAAGGAAAACTTTTTTTCCTTTTTTTTTTTTTTTCCTAATTTCCTTTATTTATTCTTTTCATCTTTGAACCTTAAACATTTGGGCTTTGTTTGGGTTTTTGGGGCTGGACCCTCCCTAGTCCTGGAAAGGGCCCCAAACCAAAGCCAAACAAACCTTGATCCCTGCAGGGGCCATTCCTGAAGGGCTGGGCTGGATGATCCCTTTCCAATGTGGAATATTCCATGGCTCTAACTGGATGGGAACTCAAAAGCTGAATTATGAGGGAAAAATCGGATTTTTCAGGCAGTTTTCCTTGTGAAATGGCCCAAAAATCTGCAGCCCCTCATGCCTGCTCCTGCTGGAAGGGGCTGTTGTTCCCTGGGAGGAACATTCCAGGGATTTCTTGTCCAGGGAACAAGCTGCTCCTCCTCCCTGCTTCCCACAGGGATCCTCGGGATGACGGCTCAGGGCCATGACAAGGCCAGGATCCATCTCCCTCCAAAATTCCAGATAATGGAATCCCAGAATCCCAGACTGGTTGGGGTGGGAAGGGGCCTTAAACTTATTCCTGGTAGGAGTTTTTAGGGGTGTGGGGGTGAAGGAAGGATTCATCCTTTAAGGATGCTGGTGGATTTATCCTGGAGGAGGGAAAGGAGGGACAGCAAACACAAACATTTGGGATGCAGAGGTTGTGCTTTGGCTCCACAGTGATTTAGCTGGAATCTGGTTTAGGTTATTTGCAGGAACAGCTTTCCCTCAGATCCTGCCCAGCTCTCCTGGAGCAGGGGGGGATAATTCCCAGCCATCCATCACCTGGAATGAAGGAAAACATTTTGGACTGCCAGAGCCTTTGAAGGAAGCCACCTGGATGTCCCCAAGTCCAGCCTGCTTAAGCTCAGCACAAACTGTCAGGGCAGGTTGAACGAGATTTATTGGGCAAATTCTCCAGCACTCGCCAGAATCCAACACATCCAACGGCTCCCAAAACCTCCAGCAGACCCGGACACTCATCTGCCTTCTCCCTCCTGCTCCCCACAGCCCTGGGAAGGAGGCCCAGAGGTCTCTTTGTGGTCAGAACACAGCAGCTGCAGCTGCTAAACTGAGCCCAAGCCCTTGTTTTGTTAAACCCCTCCTAAACAAAGCATCCAGGCTGCAGTTTCTGCACCAGGAATTGGAAAATTCCCCTGTTCTCCAGTGGTTTTTCCCAGTGCTGGATGTCCATGTTGTTAAAGGGAGTCTTGGGGGTTTATTTTTAAAATTAATACGGTTTTGGTCAGGTTGGAGGGAGCTTGGAGCAGCCTGGGATGGTGGAAGTTGTCCCTGTTTCTGGCAGGGGGTGGGGCTGGACTGGATGAGCTTTAAGGTCCTTTCCAAGCCAAACCATTCCCTGGTTATCTGAGAGAGGAAGAGCTTGGTTCCAACTTCCAGCTGCTTCTCCCCTTTCAATGCTCCTCCATCACCAAATCCTTTCTGTTTCAACATTCCATCAAATCCCTTGGATTTTTGTGGTGTGCTGACCCGGTCTCTCATGGCAGGATGAATTTCAGGACTGGGAATCAGATTTTTGTGTCCCCCTGTAGCCCCCACAGGAGCCTCCTTGTCCTCATCCCCATCCCGTGGGACTGAGCTGCTCCAGGAGGTGGGGGAGCTCAGCTTTGGGGCTCCTCTGCCCCCCAAGGGTGCCCCTGGAGAGGGGCTGGAGCCAGGCTGAGGACATAAAGTGTTTCCAGATGTTCTCCAGGGTGGCAGAAGTGCCTGGTGGAGACAGATGGGATCTGGCTTTTCCTTAAGCTCGGTTTTTGTGAGGAGCAACCGGCAATTTGTGGGCAGTGCCTGCCTGGGAAGGCAGAGCCAGCCCCAGCTCCTGCTCTGCCTCCCTCCCACCAGGGGTTTTATTTTGGGATGGAGGCTTTTCCAGGAATCTGGACATGAAGGCTGGGCTGTGCTGCCCCTGGGAGGGGAGCCGGGAGCTCTCTGGGGGAAGGTTCCCGGGGTGTGCTGAGCTCTGCGGGGAGGGCAGGCGCCTTCGGGGCACCCACCCGGGATCTGGACACCCCCTGGCACCTCAGTGCCTTAAAACCCAGCCCAAACCCAGCCCAAACCCATGCCAGCCCTCAGCTCTGGTTCCCAGCAGGATGAGAAAGGCTGCTGAGTCCTCAGGGCGGGGCAGATTTCAATAATCCCGGGAATCCCTGCCGGCCCTGGTTTTCCCAGACAAGGTGGATAATCCCCCCTGGCACATGCCAGCCAACACTGCTCCAGGTGTGCTCTGCCCACGTGCCCGCCCTCGGGGTGCCAGCATTCCCAGGGACGAGCTGGGGCATCCCAAAGCTCTCCCCCGCCCTGTGGTGGGGAGGATCTCGGGATGGAGCTCCTGGAAAAGAGCGGGATGCTGCCCCCAGCAGCACCTGGAGCTTGGCTCAACCCGGCTTGCACTGGCAGAAAGCTGAAGAGCAGCGTCCTGTCCTCCTGGTGGGAAGGGAAAACCACCTCCAAGTCCAAGCCCAGCAGGGAAGGAGCTGGACAGGGCTGGATTTTCCCTAGGGACAGCCTAGGGGTGGGAGGGGCTCGGGGGGACCACAAGGACAGGACCAGCAGAGCAGCTCTGGGTGATTTGGACAAGCCCAAGGGATGGCCCAGCAGGAGCTCGGGGTCTGGGAATCACAGAAATACGGGAATATTCCCAGGAAAACCAGGCAGCATCAGGAAACTGGCTCTCCATTGTCTCCCTGAGGCCCTGAGAGCTCCCAGCTCACTCCAGCCATTCCCTGCCTGGTTCTTCCCAGCTTGCCAGGATTGTTCAGAGGAGGAGACCTCCAGGAGATGCTTTTCCATGCCACCATTTCCCAGCAAATTTCATCTTATTTATCCAAGGTCTTTCCTGGGGATCAAATGAGCCAGGTTCTCCTCCCAGCCAGGTTCTCCTCCCAGCCATGACAAGGACATTTTTCCTATAAATAAATACATGCAAGGAAAAGAAACAACCCCAAATCGGGTGCATTTTTGTGGAGATGGGATCTCAACAAAAGGATTTTTTCATGAAGCCTCGGTTTCCAGGAAAACCATCGGGCTCTGGAAGGATTCAGGAATAACCCCTGCTTGTGTTTCGTGTGGGGGATCAGCCCTGATCCCAGAGCCTGCCACATCAAAACCCCTGGAATGGTGACTCTGCCATTCTGGTTTCTCCCTCAGGCAAAAATTCCTCTTCCCAGGAGATCAATTTTTCAGCCCAGTTCCAGTGGGGAAAAACATCAAAAGAGCCCCATTTCCCACAAGGCAGCAATTTCTTTTCCCAATCCTATTTAGGAAAATCTCGAGTTCAAAAAGATAAAGCAAATATGGAATGCAGGTCCCCTCCCCCTTTACTTAAAGGTTTTCTTTGTGTGCACACACAGCTCAAGTTCCTTTTTCTTGTCTTTTTTAAAGCCTGTTGTCATTTCCTCTTCCAAAGGTTGTTGGAATGAGGAACAGGACCATGAAAAATGTCAAAATACCGTTTTTGCCTTCCCCTTCTTCAGGAGAGAGGGAGGACCTGGTTTGAAACTTCTGCTGGCCCCAGAGCCCTCCCTCCTCTCTAGGAAGGAGCTGCAAACCTTCCTCCCACATGAATGCCAAGCAGGAACAGCCCCTTGGAAGCTGTCCAGCTGGGGAGGAGATCCTGCAGCTCCTGCTCCAGGAGCTTCACAGGGGCTGGGGTGGGTGGTGGCAGCAGGGATGGAGACAGGGAACAGGGATGGAGACAGGGAGCAGGGCTGGAGGGTGGAGGAGCAGGGATAGAGACAGGGAACAGGAATAGATGGTGGAGGAGCAGAGATGGAGGATGCAGGAGCAGAGATGGGTGGTGGAGGAGCAGGGATGGAGGGTGGGTGCCAGGGATGGGTGATGGGTGCCTTGGCTGGATGGTGGATGTCAGGAATGGGTGGTGTGTGCCAGGAAGGGTGGCAGAGAACCAGGGGACAGGCACAGGCAGCAGACAGGGACATCAGGGATATCAGGCTCATCTCCCCTGCAGGCTGAGGCTGTGTGCCAGAGCTGGGGCTGGGCATCACCCAGGGCTGGGCTTGGGATTTGCTGCCCTGGGATCCTGCCCAGCAGGCACAGGAGGGGCAGAGCAGGGCACAGAGGCTCTGATAACTTTGTGTTCCTTCTTTCCTTCTCCTCTTGGAGCCCCCACCCCAAACCTCCCTGTCCTGTGCCAGCGGGGCACGTGGGCACACGGCCACTCCGGGCTGTCCCTTTATTCTGCATCATCCAGTGGGGGAGAGCAGCAGCAGCTCCAGCCCCAGGAGGGCCTGGACAGCTGGGAGTGGAGACACCTCATGGGAGATCACCAAAATGGCCACAGTTCCCTTTGCTGGGTGAAGTTGTGGCCTGACCACCACTGGAGCATTCCGACCTCATCCCCGTGATTCCCACTGTGCTCCCAAGAAAAAATGAAGGGACTTTTTGGCTGACAAGGCTCCAAGGAGCTGGAGAGCTGTATAAGTATTTTACACCACCGAGCACATCAAGCCTTCCCCGCTCCCCCCCACCTCCCTCACAGAACATCTGCCCCTCCCACCCTCCCCAAAATCCCACCCAAAATCCCGCCCGAGGCATCCCGGAGCCGTGGCGATAGCTCAGCTCAGAGCTGCGAGCACAGGGGGAGCCTCTCCCCTTCCCAAGCGCTGCCAGCCTCAGGCTAAGCTGCTTACAGGCTCCTGCCAATCCAGCCGTGCTGCCAGGCTGCCACTTCCCAACCCCCACCCCCTCCCTGGCTCTGCTTCCCACCTTTCCCATGTCTTTATCCCAAGGGTTCCTCTCTGAACCCCCTTGGCAGGTCCTGGAGTGTGCAGCAGGATCCCGTGGAGCTGCACAGGACAGAGAGCCCAGTCCAGTGTCCAAGCCTATCCAGCTGCAGGAATGCCAGCCCAGAGCAGTGTCCAGCGTGTCCCACCCCTCCCACCCAGCCCACATCCACAGCATTGTCCGAGTCCACGCATCCAGGGAGGGTTGGGAGCGACCGCAGAAGTCACAGAGAGGGAGAAAGGTTGGTGGTCAGCAGCTGCTACAAGGAAGAGCTGGGCAGGTTCAACGTGGAGCAAGGAGGAGGGAAAAAACCCAAGAACCAACTGAAAAGGAGGCAAAGGGAGGACGCCGGGATTCGGGGATGGATCTCTACCTTCTAGGCCACAGCCAGCATGGGACGGGAAAGGGACAGTCAGTGGTTGGTTGGCGGAGGGTTGGTTTTGTGTCACTCACGATAGAAAACATATTCGGTGTAAGAGGTCCAGATCCTGTCGTCCGTCTGCTCGTGGGCGAAGGCACAGGTGCCCGTGGAGTTGCAGGCCACCATGTGGAAGCCGGCATCGGCCAGTTTGTCAAAGGCTTGCTCCAGGAAGGTGAATTTGAGGTAGTACCTGGACGTGTACCTCTCCGGGGGCCTGTCCGGGTCCCTGCTCTCGTTCAAGGTGTCCCCAAAGACCTCCTTGGCCAGCGAGGTCTTGCCGCACACCATGATCCGGGCCACCCTGCGGAACTTGGCGTCCGTCTGGCTGTCCCTGCCCAGCGTGTAGGAGCCGCGGTAGCCGATGGTGATGAAGCCTGCCCGGCGGCCCTCGGTGCCAGCGGCGCCGGGCGGCGCGGCGGCGGCGGCCGAGCTCAGGCTGCGCGCGGTGTCCGCGCCGGGGGACGGCTCCTCGGGGTCGCTCTGGCAGGGATCGTCGCCCAGGGAGTTCTGCTCGCTGAGCTTGGGCACCAGCAGCTTCACCAGCTCGGGCAGCATGAAGTACTCGGCCTCGCGCTGCAGCCGGCCGCGCTCCGGGAAGTGCTCGGGCAGCACCAGCTGCCGGTCCCTCATGTAGTCCAGGATGTAGCGGAACAGGAACCCGTCCCGGTCCACGAAGAAGCGGCCCTTGCTGTCGCGGGCCAGCGAGCGCGCGCTCTTCTGGGTGAACATCTCCCAGAGCAGCGAGCCGGGCACGCTGACCAGCGTGGGGTGCCGGGTGATGTACACCTGTCCCCCCACGTTCAGCTCGATGATGTCAGGGAAGGGGTTGCTGTCCTCGCTGCCTTTAGCACAGCTCGCGGGCTCTGCCAGGGCCATGGTGAGCTCCCTCCTGCAGCACAAACAGGTCAAAACCATGTCAGAACTGCCAGAAAACACAGACCACTGCCCTGCTCCCGGCTGACTGCAGGGCATCCCAAGGGGCCCCAAGCCATTGCTCCGGTCCCAGGTGATTGGAAACGATCCCAAGCCAGATCACACATGGAGTCATAACATTGTTTAGATTGGAAAAGCTCTCTAAGATCACAGAGTCCACCCCAGCACTGCCAAGCCACCACTAAACGCTTGGTTTGGGTCAGCAGGCAGGGGAGGACCAGATCCTTGTCTCTCCAGGAGTCTGGAAATCATCTCTCTTCCCCAATCCCTGGCTCCTGGAACAAGCAGCACTATCCAAAGCCACCTCCCCTACCGTGGCACACAGCCCGTGCTCTGACCGTGCCATCTCCACCTGAGCTCTCCAGGCAGCAGAGGGCTCGGCCCCTCTGCCCAGGAAGGTGCAGGACCGTGGGGCTGCTGTCAACAACAGGAAAGGCAGGGCTGTCACACCCTGGGGACGCGCCAGCCCGGCATCCTGCGGGCAGGAGCAGCTGTGAGGGAGGAGTTCCTGGTGCGGGGGCCCCGCCAAGCCGGGGCTGGAGGGGTTGTGGTGCCACGCAAGGAGCACCCTGGGGCTGGGGAAAAGCGGCACCAGCTCCCTGAAGGACAGAGGGACAGAGCCTTTTGGCACTCCTGCTCTGTCCTCGCTCCTGGAAAGTGCTCAACACGGACTCGCAGCCAAGCTGGGAGATGGCAGAACCTCTCCAAGGGGCTGGGAGCAAGACAAATCCTGGGCTGCTGCTACAGCAATTGCTCCGTGGCAGATGCCACGGATTTATACATTTTCCAAAGGCAAGCCGGTTCTTGGATGTCTCTTGACACTGCAAATCAGCAGCTTACATAAACCTGGCTCAGCAGCCGGAGCCTGGATCCGTGCCGTGCTCTGTGCAGGCATTTGGGAGACCACGGAGGGAAGTGGTTCCCTGGGCTGACCTCCAGCTCTGCCCCCTCCCTGGGTGATCTCAGTGCTGCCCTACATCTGCGCGGAGGTTGGGACCCCCCAGGACTGGTCCCATACCCAGGGAACAGCCCAAGGGCTCGCCCTGTCCCCATGTCCTGCTGCAAAGACTCCCAGGAGCTGCTCCAAAGGATCCCAACACAAATTTCGGAGCAACTAAAGGACAAAGCCAGAACTCTGGGCACTTTCGGGTATGGGGGCAGAGCTGAGCCAACGTTTCACTGCTCCTCCCGGCTCATAGGGAGAATCGCCTTTGAACAAGGAGTGACTTGGGCAACGAAGAGACGGAAGGATGGAAAGAGGATGAGCGCGGTCCCGGCTTCCCGGTCCCCTCCCGCAGTGGCTCTGGCTCCCTTTCCCTGGCGATTCCATGCCCACGGCACAACCCAGCGGGCAGGAGCCGCCCGTGTCCGGAGCTCGCATCCCTTTGTCATGCGAGAGGGGCTGCCCATGGTGGGCTGGGGGGTCGGGGGGAACGGGCAGAGCGGCCCCGCTGTTTCCTTTGCCCGCCCCAGGCGCGGACCCGGCGGTGACAGCGGCGGGGACCTGAGCGGGGACAGCGGCGGGGACAGCGGCGGGGACAGCGGCGGGGACAGCCCGGCTCAGCCCCGCGGCCGTCCCGGCGCTCCCCGGCCGGGGGACCCCGACCCCGCCGCCCCGGTTACCTCGGCAGGGCAGGGCGGCCCGGCCCCTCCGCTCCGCTCCGCTCCTCTCCGCCGCGCTCCCCGCCGTGCCGCTCCGGCCGCGCCGCTCCCGCCGCTCCTCCCCGCCCGCCCGGCCCTGGCCCCGCCGTTTTATGGCCGGGAAGGCGGCGAGCGCCGTCCCCCGCTGTCCCCGGGACCGCCTTCCTCCCGCCTCCCTCCGCCTCCACCCGACCAGCCCCCAGCATCCCCGCATCCCCTGTTAGCACACCCCGTTCCCTGCTCCCCCCATCATTCCCCGTCCCCGCATCCTTCCTGCTCTGGTACCGGGCAGGACTGACTGGGGAATTCCAGGGGCGCCCTCGCCATCGCCTGGGAATGCAGCGGGGCTTGTAAAAAAGGAGGGAGGGGGACTTCTAACGCGGCCAGATGGTGCCAGGACAAGGGAAACAGTTTGAAACTAAAAGAATGGGGATTTAGGTGGATACTGGAAAGAAATTCCTCCCTGTGAGGATGGAGAGGCCCTGGCACAGTGTGCCCAGAGCAGCTGTGGCTGCCCCTGGATCCCTGGAAGTGTCCAAGGCCAGGTTGGACAGGGCTTGGAGCAGCCTGGAACAGTGGAAATTGTCCGTGCCCATGGCTGGGGGTGAGATGGCTTTGAGGTTCCTTCCAACCCAAACCATTCAATGATTCCATAATTCCAAACCAAGCCAGCAAAAACCTTACAGCAGCCAAACTCTTGCTACTCCTTGGATGATTTTATATGGTTGAGCTGCAGGGACTGAAATCCCCTTTCCCAGGGTAGGAATGACACCAGTGGGATCATAAGGAGCTTAGGCTGTTGTGGCAGCCTGTTTGTCCAGGCTGGGAAAACCAAGCAAGGAAAGAAATCCAGCTCTTTTTAGTTTACTTGAAAATTCTGGTTTTATGTAAATCCAGGAAAACATGACAACTCCAAACAGCATCCCAATATTTACATGTTTCCTGGAATCCTTTCCATGGAAAGTCCAATGAAGCTTAAATCCCAACATTCTCTGACAGCAGAGCTGGCCTGAGTTCATCCATGAATTTTTGTCCCTCTTAAATTTTGTAAGAGCAGAAGATGTGATTTCTTCTTCTCCTGCAAATAAAATCCTTAAGTCTGGGTGCTCACATCCAAGGAATTTTTCTGTTTGGGTTTCTCCTTGTTGTTCTCTTGTACCTCAGGGCTGTTTGATTATTTTCCCATAAATTGCAGGAACTGTGTTCTGTGGATATTTTGTGGGACATATTTATAGATGGAGGACACCAATTTTTTGGATGGATGGATGGATGGATGGATGGATGGATGGATGGATGGATGATGGATGGATGGATGATGGATGGATGGATGGATGGATGGATGATGGATGGATGGATGGATGATGGATGGATGATGGATGGATGGATGGATGATGGATGATGGATGGATGGATGGATGATGGATGGATGGATGATGGATGGATGGATGGATGATGGATGGATGGATGGATGATGGATGGATGATGGATGGATGGATGGATGGATGGATGATGGATGGATGGATGATGGATGGATGGATGGATGGATGGAGGATGGATGGATGGATGGATGGATGGATGGATGGATGATGGATGGATGGATGGATGGATGATGGATGGATGGATGGATGGATGATGGATGGATGGATGATGGATGGATGGATGGATGGATGATGGATGGATGATGGATGATGGATGGATGGATGGATGGATGGATGGATGGATGATGGATGGATGGATGGATGGATGGATGGATGGATGGATGGATGGATGGATGGATGGATGGATGGATGGATGGATGGATGGATGGATGGATGGATGGATGGATGATGGATGGATGATGGATGGATGGATGGATGGATGGATGGATGGATGGATGATGGATGGATGGATGGATGGATGGATGGATGGATGGATGGATGATGGATGGATGATGGATGGATGATGGATGGATGGATGATGGATGGATGGATGGATGGATGGATGGATGGATGGATGGATGGATGGATGATGGATGGATGATGGATGGATGGATGGATGATGGATGATGGATGGATGGATGGATGGATGATGGATGGATGGATGGACGGATGGATGGATGATGGATGGATGGAGGGATGGATGATGGATGGATGGATGATGGATGGATGATGGATGATGGATGGATGGATGGATGGATGGATGGATGGATGGATGGATGGAGATTTGCTCAAAAGGTACTTGAAGCATCTTTGAAATTGGCTTGGGGGAAAATTTAGCCACCATGGGCCTGTTTGATTTTTGGGATTGGGATGCAATCCAGTATGGTTTTGTCCCACTTTTCTGGAGGTCTGATCCAATGTAACAGCAAGTTCATAAAAAAATTCCCAGGGAATTTTCAGCTCTGCTGGCTCACAACTCCCTGTCTCAGGGAGACGCTGTGACCCCAGCCATGATCCCAGTTACTGATCCAGCCCAGTGCCTCCATCCTGGGCAGCTGTGACACGACTTGGCAATGAACAAATTTTTCCTAAAATCCAATTTAAACTGATTTATCCTGGAGGCTGTGCTGGGACAGTCAGGATGGGAGATCAGGACAGGCCCAGTGACAGGAGCAATGATGGCACTTCCTATTCTTTTTTCCCTTTCCCTTTCCCTTTCCCTTTCCCTTTCCCTTTCCCTTTTCCTAGCTGCCTCTGTGCTTTTTCCTCACATACCTGAGGCTCATGGGGGACAATAATTGCATCCAAATTGGTGTAAATATTCCCATAAGCTGATGTGGAAATCATGGAAACCATCGAGGCTAAGGCTGATGTGTCCAGAGGCAACTGGGAATGGGATCTCCAGGGAAGGGGAAGATGTTTGGCACCATGGAAGTGACCAGGGGGCCTGGAAACTCAGGAGAAGTTGCCAGGAGGTTTTATAAAGCAGCTTTTACAAGTTCTTCCAAGAAAAATGAAGCAGGAATTTGGGTCCCTCTCTGGCTTCTGAAGACTTTTATCAGCCACAAGAGTGGCAGATGATTCATCCCCATCCCAAGAGAAGGCAGGGAAGGGTTTAGTGAGGGTTTGTTTGTGTCCACTCTGGGACTCCACGGAGTGATTGTGAGGAAGGCCCTGGACTCACTTCCTGGCTGCTATTCCTATGTTCTCCAAGCTTGGACACAAATCCCTTCACCCCATGGTGCCTCATCCTCCTCATCCCCCTCCAGAGAGTCCTGCCCGCTCCCCAGCACTGCTAAAACCCCCTTGTGCTGCCCCAAAACTCATTGAAGGCTCCTTAAATTTGCATTTTTAAGGATTGAGGAGTGTAAACTGGAAATGGGACTCAAATGTTTCCATTGTCTGATTTTTCCTCAGCTAAAAAAGCCCAAAATACAATAAATTGATTGTGAGCCATGAGGATCCTGTGACCCACCACGTTGTTAGGATGCTGCCCCAGAGCCCTGATGCTGCTCCATCCGTTCCTTGTCCAGAGATAACACAGGGAATTGCCTGTGGAGGCAGTACCAGAGGAAAAATCCCCTAATTCATGGGTGTCAGAAGGGTCCACACAGAGGTTCTGATTCCTCGGTGCCACGGCCGTGATTCACGAGCCAGGACTGGAGGCAGGAATCTTTCATCCTTAAACAAAGTGGAGCTAAAAAGTCCTAAAAAGGCAACAGAATCCCTGAGTGCCAGACTCCTGTGGGGCACGGAATTATTTTTAGACATTTGGGGCACTGCATTATTTTTATAGGTTTGGGGCACTGAATTATTTTCAAGACATTTGGGGCACTGAATTATTTGTAATCCCTTCGGGGTCTTCTGGCTATACATCCATCAGTGGGAAAATCCCCCTTTGCAGCATCCCTGCTCCTCCTGGTGCTCCCAGCTCTGTCTCCCTCTTCCCCACCCTCATTCCCCCTTCATTCTCCCCCCGTGCAGGGTTTTCCTCTCTGGGTTTAATTAAAACCGCACCCTGGGGGGGGTGAGAAGAGCTCCGGCCTGAAGGGGCTCTCACCCTTGAATCACTGGCACCGTGCAGGCTCCCAGATTCCCAAAATCCGAAGGAAACTCCTCAAACCCCATGTTTTTCTCTTTCCCTGCACCTGCCTCCTCCCGGAGCCGCCAGCTCTGCCGGCAGCGCGGAGCTCCGGGCGCCTGAGGAGAGGCGACAGCAGCGACATTCCCGCTGTGGCTGTGCCCGAGCCTCTCCTGCGCCTCCGCCGAGCTCCTGCAAGCTCCAGCCGCTGCCTGCCTCTATGCAAAGCGGATAATGTGCTGGTGCCCGGGGCTCAGGTGGCTCCGCAGCCCCGGGGAGCAGCGCACTCCGGTCTGAGCCCGGCGGGTCGGAGCTCCTCAATAATTCACGGCCCCGTCCGAGCCGCGCCGCTTCCAGCAGCGGCTGCCGCCTCGCCTCCGGGTGTCGCGGCCCTCTGGTGACAGATCGGGTTGGACAGGGCAGGGAAAAGGCTCTGCTTTAATTGGCTCCTCATGAGGGGAGCTCGGCCGGCAGCGCTGCCCGAGGCGAGGGCAGGGCTGGAAACTCCTCCCGAGGGAGCCAGGGCTCGGGGGCACCACCACGGGAGGGTTTTCTGCCATGCTCTGATGGGACCAGAATTGTCACCACGAGGATGATGGAAATGCTGTGTCCAGGACCTGCTTCCATCCTGGATTTGCCAGGAGAAACAAAGGAGAGTCCATCCATCCCACCTCATCCCTGGATGGACGCTTTGGAGCTGCTTGTCCCTGAAGCAGAGATGTCCCACCCAGACCTTTCCTTGTGGCCTCTTCCAAGCTGGGCAGTTAAAATCCTGATTAAGGAGCACAGACACCTCTGGATTTCAGGCCAGGGCTGTCAGCTGGAGCAGGGCTGGGAATATTTCAGCCGCAGAGGGAAAGGGGTGAGGAATGGCCTGGCCAGAGCAGGAACACCTCCTGAAAAGCAGTGCGGAGCCAGAGGGACGAGGGACACCACGGCCTCCCAGTTTCTCTGCCTTGCACTATCTGCCAGCATTCTGGAGGATTTTATTCCTCCAAGGGAATTGTCCTCCTGGGAGAAGAATTCTGAATTCTGAATTCTGCTCCCAGAACAGGAGAGCCCAGTGAGTCCAGCCTTTCCCTGGAGCAGGTCCCATGGCCTTTGCCCTCTCACTCCCCTGTGGGTGCTTGGGGCCTCTGCAGGATCCAGGGAAAGCTCCAGCAAACCAAAATGAATGGGTTAAAAAAAACTCGTGCAAAGCCCACGGGGTTTCTGGGATGTGGATCATCCCCACAGCGAGCTGGGAACAACCTGGGCTGCCAAACTCCCCCCAAACACTTGGATTTCCATGCACAGAGGATTTATTTTGGTTCTGTTCAGTAGGACCCAGCTGAGATGGGATAAGAAGGGAGGAGGTGGCAGGTGGGTGACAGGAGGGACCTGTGGGGGCCTGGTGCAGCCAGTCTGTTCCTCAGGCTCTGCCACGGCACTGCCCTGGCATGGAGGTGCCAGCTGGCTGTCAGAGCCAGCCTGGGAATGCTGCTGGGACAGGGAACAGGGGGATCTGTCTGGGCAGCAAGGAATCCCCCAGAGCAAACCCAGCCGTGCCCTCCCCTCTCCCTCCTGCAGATGGGAGGGATTCAGCCTCACAGATCTCCAGGTTTCTGGCTCAGACCAGTTTCAGGAGAGTGCTGAGACCCTTCTCTTCTTCACTCATCTCTTCCCAGGAAGGTCTGCCCAGCACTGGAAAAGTCTTTCCAGGGCAGTGGTGGATTCACATTCCTGGAGGGATTTAAAGGCCCTGTGGATGTGGCACTTGGGGACGTGGATCAGAGCTGGAGGAATGGTTGGATTTCATGGTCCCTGAGGGCTTTTCCAGGCTCAGGGACTCTGTCATCTCCAGCCCAAATGAGTCCATGGCTTGTCCTTCCCACTGCTTCCCATGCCACCCTCACCCCTCAGCTGAGGGTCCCTGTCCCTTTGTCCATGGAGCTGCTTTCCCAGTGTCTCAGAGGGTCAAGGACACGTCCAGAGCCACCCCCAGCCACAGCCAGCCCAGCCCAGCTGGAGCTGTGCTGGGAACAGCAATTCCAGCCCTGCTGCCCTGCAGGGAGGGTTCCCTGCCCGGATCTGCAGCTGGGCAGGGACAGGCCCAGGAGCATCAGTGTCGCTTTGCCAGCCAGGGGTGGATTTTGGAAGGCACATCCCTACCCAGCACCGTGCCAGGGAAATTTGTTGGCCCATTTCCCTGGCCGTGTGCCCCGTGTGCCTCATGGCTCGCAGAGATCCAGCAGTGCCAGCGCTCCCAGGGACACAGGGCTGGGGAGGGAGCATTCCTTGTGCTTGGAAGGGGGTTTGGAGCACAGCTCCCATCTCCCTGGGTCAGCTCCTCAGATCCCAGCCCACTTTGGGATAACTCTTCCCCTGAGGGTGGTTTGGAAGAGCAGAGCCCTGCAGGGACTGAACCTGGCACAGGGACAGAACTCTGGAGCTTCCTGAATGGACAATTTATCCTTTCAAAGTTGAGAGAAGGATCAAAAATCCCCAGATCCTGGATGGGAAGGGGCCTTAAAGCCCACCTCATTTCCAAGCCCTGCCGTGAGCAGGGGACCCCCTTGGAAGGGTGGAGGTGGCACTGGGCTGTGCTGCTGTCCCCGAGTGGCTCCGGGCCAGCGCCAGTACCAGGAGCAGTCGGGGACTTCAGCCCTGCCCTGAGTGACAAAGTGACATTTCACATGTGCTGGGCATTCCCAGGGGTGTTCTCTGACAGTTCTTCCTGGTCCTCAGTTCCCTGAGCCTGCCTGGCTCCTCCTTTTCCTGTCAGGAACGTTTGGAAGTGGGGCAAGGAATCATTTTTGGGGAAATGTCTCCCATCTTCCCTCCCTCTTGGTTCCCTCTGGCCCAGGAGGAGCCTGGGACAGGAGCAGTGCAGGGATTTGGGATCTTGGTGACCCTGGTGGATGTGAAACCCTTTCCAAGGGCTTTCATTCCCAACAGATCTTGGACTTGGCCCCGGATGAGTTTTCCTGGAGGATCTGCAGCATCTCCCCAGGCAGGCTGTGCTCCCTCCATCCTAACAGAGACCAGTGATGCCGTGACAAGGGACAGGATGAAAGGAAACAGCCTCAGGTTGTGCCAGAGGAGCTCCGGGTTGGATATTAGGGAGGATTTCCCCACAGAGAAGCTCGTCCAGCCCCGAGTCCCCATCCCTTCAGGGATTTCCCAGCCCTGTGAGTGTGGCACTTGGAGCCGTGGCCTGGGGGTGGCCTTGGCAGAGTTAATGATGGCTGGAGCCATCATTCCTATTTATCTCAAGAGTCAAGGAGCAAAATCCATGGAATTCCAGCTGATCCGCTCCTGTGGCATTCCCAGCTGACAGGAAATTCGGATGAGCCCCACTTTTCCCTGCATCCAATTCTCTCTCCCCTCCCCCCCAGATATAATTAAATTCAATTAATCTGATTATCTGTACAGTCTATCAGAAAAAGAAATCTTAATAGCCTGCTCAATGTGATGAATTAATAGATATTAATTAGAATTCATGGCATTTATCACCATCTCACTGGGCTGGAACTCTGAAAACATTGGGGGAAAAATTCTCATTTTTAGGTTTATGTCAGATCAAACCTTTATCTCATCTGGGCGTGTGTCACACAAAGTTCCAACCCTTGTGACACTGAGGTGGGGACACACACACACATATCCCCTAAAAGGGCCATAAATGGCTGTGGGGTCACCTGCAGGTGGCCCAGAGGTGGATGAATATTTGAATATTTCTCAGTTCTGCTGGAGGCTGCTGGGGTGGGCAGGGGATCTCTCCGTGTGTGCCAGGCCTCGTTGGGTGCTCAGGGATTTGGGAATATCCCAGTCTGTGATCCCCATCCCTCGCTCGGGCTCACTCTATTTGTTGGTTGTGTTTACTCGAGGGGAAAAATGAAAAAAAAGAGAAAGTGGGGCCATGAAGCAAAAGCAGTTTAAAGCTGTGGCAGCTCTGGCTGTGCGGGACATAAATCAGGAGAGAGGGAAGGGAGGGGAGGGAAAGTGGCCGCAGGACCTGGCAGGGGTGGCGGGGAGCAGGGAGAGCCTTTCCGTGACTCCCAGCACCCTCTAGTGGGATCTCCGCCTCTGGAGCATCCCAAAAACCACCGAGCATCCCAAAAACCTGGCACACGGGGGAGGAGGAGGGTGTGCAGCCCTGTCACCCACCAGTGGCTCGGGATCCACCCCAGGGCTGCTCATGCAGATGGGGGAAGGTCCCTGCAGCATCAGGAGCTTTTCCAGAGGAAGGGATAGCCCTGGAATTGTTCACACTGCAAAGATCACTCCCTCCCAGGAGCTGAGTCCCTCCTGTCCTCTCTGCCTCTGCTCCCTGGGATGTCAGTGGAGCCAGGGGTCAGATCAGAGCACCCTGGGAATGCTCGGGAGTGAAACAGCCCCAAAATCTGGGATGGAGCCAGGGCTAGTTCTCCAGGCAGCACAGGGGATCAACCACAGCGTTTCAGGGTGGGAGATCCCAAATGATGCAGCTTCCCTGCATCCCTGGGCCTGCTTCCTTCCTGGCTGCAAAGAAAGAAACCTGGGGGAGTGGAAAATAATCCTGTGGGAATTTGCCATTAAAGAATATGAGGCAAAACCCCATTCCTGCTCTTCCCTGGAACAAAGCAGTGACTTCTTGGCCTGATTTTTTTAGAATGGAAAATGGAATTGTGGAATGGTTTGGATGGGAAGGGACTTTTCTTAGGTTGGAAATACAAGATGTTATTGGTGTGTGTGTTCTGTCCCCACCTGCCAGAGCTGGGCAGCTCTCTGCTGTCCATGGGGCAGTTTTTTCTTTATCTCTGCCACAGCCAATCCTCCCTCCAGGAGATCTCTGCTGTCCATGGCCAGGGAGTGTCCCCGCAGGGCTGATCAAATTCCAGCATCCCATGGGGAGATGCTCCGCCCAGGGCAGGAGCCAAGCATTCCTACCTGGATACAATCTGAGCCTGGAGCAGCACAGCAGCCTTTGCCCCCTGCATTCCCAGAGGAGCAGCTTTCTCCTACCCTGCATTCCCAGAGGAGCAGCTTTCTCCTGCCCTGCATTCCCAGAGGAGCACCAGGCCCATCTCCAGCAGCCCTGGAGCTGCAGAGGAAAACTCCCCCCTTGTGCAGGATCCCTGCTCCAGCAGGAGCACAGCTGGCACTGCAGGAGGGCTGAGCCCCCATGGGATGGGACTGTGCCACCACCCTGACACACAGGGGGTCAGGGCATGTTCTGACTCTGGCAGTGGTGGGGTTTTTGTATACTATTACATTTGTATATTAATTTTTCCTTGTAAAGAACTGTTATTCCTACTCCCATACCTTTACCTAAGAGCCCCTTAATTTCAAAATTATAACAATTCAGAGGCAGGGATTTTACATTTCCATTTCAAGGGAGGCTCCTGCCTTCCTTAGCAGACACCTGGCTTTTCAAACCAGGACAGGACTTTAGAGCTCATCCCATCCCACCCCTGCCATGGCAGGGACACCTTCCACTGTCCCAGGCTGCTCCCAGCCTCAATGTCCAGCCACTGCCAGGGATCCAGGGGCAGCCCCAGCCTGTTTCCCTGACTAGACCTGGATGATCTTCCAGAGCAGAGGCTGCCCATGCCGGGATCAGCAATTCCAGCTCTCCTGGGTTATCCTTTGGAACACTCCAACCAGCTATCCCAAAGTGTTGGAGCCATTTTTCCAACTGGAATCCTGAGGCTGTGGCTTCCCCAGGGCAATTCCATGTGACCTAAAAAGCTGCTGCTCGGTGTGTTTTAAAGCTTTGCCTCTTCATTTGCAGAGTGGCTTTTGTCCCCAAGCACTGGGTGGGGGGACAAATAATTCCTGAGGACTTTATGGGGTATGGAACAGAACAAATGGCTTCTCCTAAAATGTTTTCTATCTTCCATAAATCTTGATTCTGCTGCTCTATCATTTCCTAACACAAAGCAGCTCAAAACCCAGGAAAAAAATATTGATTGGTGATGTTTTTATAATCCCAGGTGTGATTCCTGTGTGGCAAAGACGAGAGGGCAAAAATTTGCTTTCCTGGGATTGCACATCCAGATCCCACTCAGCTGCTGCTGCCTCCAGCCATCCTCTCTGGGAGAAGGGATGGGATAGGAGTAAGGCCAGGTCATGCCTCATCCATCTCCTGGCAGGGAGCTGCTTCCTGACCTGATTTCCCATTTCCAGCTGCCTCCAGGCTGTTGCTGCACAGCCTGCGAGGAATCCCCCAGCAGTGGCTTCTCCACTGCCCTGCTCCTCATCCAGGGTCTGGAGGGATGGGCAGGAGAGCTGCAGGGCTTGTAAAGCTGGGAATGTCAAGAGAAGATAATGGGAGCCTTTACATTACCCCAGTTTGAGTTTTTGGATCTTATAATCATGGAAAGGTTTGGCTTTGGGAAGGAATATCATCTATTTAATCTGTTTCCACCCTCCCAGCTTTTCAGAGCTGTCTGCAAGGTGGTTTCACCCAGAAGAGCCTGGAAAAGGCCATTTCTGCATCTTCCCATGGGTTCTACCAATTTCTTATCTGAAAAATGAAGTGGGAACACCTCCAATCCCAAACTCTGCTCATTGCCAGCAGGGAAGAGGGGACAAATCAGCTTTACGGGATGCAGCTCCAGCACAGGGCCTGGGCTTGTCTCTGTGTGCAAGAAAGCAAATCGAGAGCTGAAGACAAAGAGCCCCCCTTGAACTGAGCAAGGCTCAGAGCACACGAGCAGAGCAGGAGGAGAATTCATGAAAAATGAACGAAGAGCAGGCGGCTGCCAGGAGCAGAGGAGATGAAGCTCCCGGAGTTATCTGGGGCATGAAGAAACTCAGCAGGCCAGAAAAATGTGAGCAGAGAGCAGCGGAGGTGAAAAGCGAGGCTTTATGTTTAATTAATCACCCTGTTTGCGTTGGAATGGCGGCGTCCTGCTGGGGACAGCAGGGACAGCAGGGACAGCAGGGACACGCCAGCCCTGGCTGTGCCACCGGGTCCCACCAGTACAACTGGCTCCTGATGTCCTGTTGGAACCCTGGTTAGTGAGAATTTCAGACTTTCTGTGCTGCCAGGCACTGACCCTCAGGAGAACACTGCACTGACCTGAGGCCATGGAGAAGCTTCCAAAATGGAATGACAGCACTGGGATTGTGGGTGTGGGGTTTGAGTAGAATTGTGTGATATCACAGGGTGGAAAACTCAGAGTTTAAGGTTTTAGAATATAGCAATATATATAAAAAAGATGGAGGTTTTAGGGCAGAGGCTGGTCCTTCTTCTTCACCTTCTTCTCCCTGGGTTTGGGTGGTTTTGTGTAATTGGATAAAAAAGTCCACAGGTGTTTTGTTATTGGGTTAAAAGTGAAAATAATTTAGGTGTCATTTCTTAATTAGAAAGTTTATCCTTAAAAGGCCTCATAGAGAGAGAGAGACATGGCTCCATTTTTAGTTTGTTAAAGTGATGTAGAACTCAGGGTTTGTGAAACTATAATGTAGATAAAAGCTAATAAACATCTAAGTCCCCAAAAAAATACCATCTCATGCATTTAATGCCAACCCTAGCAAAAGAAACCCAAAAACTCCACAATGCCCCATGCAGTTTTCCCTTTTCCCTGATTTTTGGGGATGATCTAAATCAGTGGAGCCTGTGCTGCACCGAACACTTAATGCTGAGCATTCACACAAGAGCCCACGGGAGGAGGCAGTGCCAGGGCTGGGATGTCTGGGATTTTCCTGCCTTTGGCACTGGGAGGTGAATTTTAAAAGAGGGATAAAGAAAAATAGAAAGAAAAATCCCCCCCTGGAGCTGCAGTTCCGTGCTTGTTGGGTGGCAGGTGAGCTCAGATGGAGGAACCATTTCTCTCTGGAAAGACTGACACTTTTAAACCAAGAAGTAGGAAATGGAGGTAATTAAACCCTGATTCTGACTCTTTCTAACCAAGAAATAGTAAATGGAGGCGATTTAATCCTTATTTCACTCTATTTATCAGAGAAATAGGAAATGGAGGTGATTTAACCCTGATTTTGACTGTTTTTAACAAAACAAGGAGGAAATGAAAAGTGATTTAACCCTGACTTTGACTCTTTAACCAAACAAAGAGGAAATGAAGGGGGATTTAACCCCAGTTTTGACTCTTTAACCAAACAAAGAGGAAATAAAGGGGGATTTAACCCTGATTTTGGCTCTTTAACCAAACAAAGAGGAAACAGGGTGTGATTTCACTTTGATTTGCTTTTCTCCCTCTGCAGCTCTGGTGCTCCTCCTGCACCTGGGGATTTCCTGCCCCGGCCTCAGCTCAGGGCTTTGCTCAGGTCCCTCAGGCTTCCTGTTTTGCTCTCAGAGCTTTCATTTCACCCACAAATCATTTCCTGTTCTGAGGCTCCCTGTGGCTGATCCCCTCCATTTCGGCTCCTCTGGTAAATCTTTGCCCTCCCTTCCCTTTTCCCAGCAGCTGGGTGGGTGATGGGGGAAGCTCAGGAGCTTTTCCTGACGTCTTGAAGTCTCTCAGGTTGTCTCTGGATGCCGGGGGGTGGTGGGGCTGTGATCCTGCTCTGCTGCCGACAGCTTTTCAATCCCAGCCACGGGAAGTGTCGAGCCTCCCAAATTAACTCATCCAGCAGCATGGAGCCCTCTATTACTCTGCCTTTCCATCATTTTCCTGGAGTTCAAGTGCTGCTCTAAATGAATTAGTGTTGGGAAATGGGTGTGGGGAGGGAAATGCCATTGGAGAGGCTGAAAACCTGACAGGAATGGAGGAACCAGGGTAACCCAGAAAGGTTCAAAGGGATGTGGTGCTGACAGAATCATTTTAGCAGCAAATTGCATTTTATTTTGTGGGGGGGGTCACAGGCATGGGAGGAATTTTTAATAATTGGGCATGTGATTCTAAGCTTGTCAAGTGTGTGGCTGAGCTGAGGGAGTAACCGGGAGGGAGCTGTTGAGGGGTTCATTGCTTTCAGTTCACTGCAGAGCCACAAATTCAACAACAAATTCCTCCTCCCATACAGTCCCAGTGCCTGTTCAGTCTGTATTTTTATTTACCCCTGGTTCTCAAACATTTTCAGAACTCGATGTTTCAGTTGTAGCCCCTTGGTTTTTCCCCTCCCCACGCAGCTCAGAGGCTGTGAAAGAACGGCTCGTGGTCTCCAAGTGTTTATCTAGGCCTTGGATTGCCGGGAATCCTGATATTGCTGGGTCTGCTGAGAATGGAGAAGCACCCCAATAACACCTCCCATGGTAGGGGTTGGAAGGAGAGGAGCTTTAGGGTGTCTTCAAACCCAGCTTCCTGAGACCTGGGAGTGC
Source organism: Passer domesticus (assembly GCF_036417665.1). NCBI lineage: Eukaryota > Metazoa > Chordata > Aves > Passeriformes > Passeridae > Passer > Passer domesticus. Next base: position 18,472,461 of record NC_087480.1, read on the forward strand.
CAGAATTCCAGAGTGGTTTGGGTTGGAAGGGACCTTAAAGCCCAGCCCATCCCATCCCATCCCATCCCATCCCATCCCATCCCATCCCATCCCATCCCATCCCATCCCATCCCATCCCACCCCATCCCATCCCATCCCATCCCATCCCACCTTCTGGAACCCAGGCTGCTCCAGCACGTCCAGGCATGGGGCAGCCAGGGCTGGTATGGATCATCTCTCCATCCTGGCTGTGTTTTGCAGGGAGATGCCCCCATGCTCCAGATGCTGAGGGGATGCTGAGGGGTTTCCTTCCCTCCTGCATCATCCTTCTCTAATTTTGGGAAGTCAGGCTGGCCAAACACCCCAGCGTGGCTGAGCGGTCACAGTGGTGCTCACTCAAAGGCTGGACTTGATTTTGGGGTTCATTTCCAAGCCTGTTCCATGATTCCCTGGTGATGCACGGACACAGCCTCCATGGAAGGCCCAGGAGCTCTGGAGCAGTTTGCAGCAGCCCAGGGAGGCTGCAGAGCTCTGCTCTTGTCCAGCCACAGCCAGGCCCATCTGGCCATGGGGACAAAGCTCCTTGACAGACAACTCCAGAGGGGATTTAAAGATTGGATTTACTGAAAGAGGGATTATGGAGGGCTAGACTCAGCGGGAATTTGTGCCTTTAGGGTGACTTTAAGGTTTTGGGGAAATGCAGCTTGGATCAGGTTCTCCCTTTCTGCTGCTGGGGCTGGCAGAGCATCGTTAAAGTTGGGATAATGAGGGTTTTTATTAATGGGAATGTTCCAGAGGCTTTGGCAACACGCCTGGTTTTTCACAAACGTGAAAATAAATGGGAAAAAGAGCAGCTTCCCAGTTTTACACCCAGAACAAATGAAGTACAGCATGGCTGGCAGGAAAAATCCCAATGCAGAAACCAGATCTGCTGTGACCACTCACTATCTCACATTTCCCACACACAAGGAGACCAGGAGCTCCCACCATGCCTGAGAATCTCTTTAGCAGGTGAACCTGGCTCCTGCAGCTGCTTTGGCTCCTCAGGAATTCGGAGTAGGAGATATCTCCAGAATTTTCAATCTTTCCCCCCTCATTTGACATCCCATGGGATAAACTGGTAATACTGATCTTAAATATTGGTGTATTTTTGCCCACCTCCTGCTGGGAGGTAAAGAGAGAACCTGGCTCTCCTTCCTGTAATTCCCAGCCTGCATTCCTGCCCCCATTGTTCCTGTTGTGCTGTGATGTCCTTTAGCTCAGGCAGCTCTTTGCCTTCCCAGATGTATTTTTAGATTGCAGCCTCCTCTCCTTTCACCTTCCTGCTGGCAGGATGAGCAGAACGACCTCTCCACATCCTCTGCTGGTGCCAGAACACAGGAATGGCTTCCCACTGTCAGAGGGCAGGGATGGATGGGAGATTGGGAGAGAATTGTTCCCTGGGAGGGTGGGCAGCCCTGGCACAGGGTGCCCAGAGCAGCTGGGGCTGCCCCTGGATCCCTGGCAGTGCCCAAGGCCAGGCTGGACAGGGCTTGGAGCACCCCGGACAGTGGAAAGTGTTGGAACAAAATGGGCTTTAAGGTCCTTTCCATCCCAAACCATTCCTTGATTCTCTGATTGTCTCTTCCCCTCACCAGGCCTGGAGCCTCTTCCTTGCCCCTTCCTGGCTCCTTGCATGCAGCCAGCCAGAATTCTCCCTCTCATCCCTCAAATGGAACCTCCTCAGCAGCTGGAATTCAAACCAGGGTTTCCCTGGCACCAGCAGCTGCTGACACAGCAAATCCAGCCCTGCTAAAGCTCCAGCAGCCTTGACCAAAACATCATGAATATTCACGAGGTGATTAATTAATGTCTCCCTGCTTTAATAGCTCCTCACAAAATTCTGTGCCATCCCGGGGGCTGGCACCCGGGTGGAAGTGTCACTTCAAGGTATTTTGGAACAACCTGGCCAGGAGTGAACATGTCTGAGGGCTGCAGTGACCCCAATCAGCTCCCCACGGCTGTGATGGTGATTAGTACCCATAATTAGAAATTCTCCAGGAGGGTCAGGCTGTGCTGCAGAGCTGGAATGGTGCAGGAAGGAATTTCCAGCTGTGGGATATTCCAAGTTCAGCAGCCTCCATTGTTCTTTGCACTTACACGAAGCTCAGTGGACCTCCTGTGGCTGGAGGTGCCCTCCAGGGGACAACATCCCTTGGGAAGAGGGAGATGGCAACATTTGTATGGATGGAAGCAACATGGGAAATGCCAGGAGTGTTTCCTCCGTGTCCATTTTCCTTCCCCTGCCAGGACACAGGATGCTGGGTTACCCAGATTATCCACCTGCCTCCAGAGGGATTTTGGGGCTGAGCTTGTGGAAGCCTTTCTGGGGTTTCTCTGGGCATTCCCAGTCTGGAGTGAAGAGAGCTTTGAGATTTCAGCAGGATGGGGATTGCAGAGGGAATATCTGCAGTGGGGGTGGGGTGCTGGATTTATCCCAAATTCTTACCTCCAGCTGCTCACCCTTTCCCACTCAGCACTTCCAGCTCATTCCCTCAGGATGCTGGAAGTGCCAATGCTCTGAATAATCCCAAAAACCATTAGAGGAGAGCAGGGACAGCAGCTCCTCCAAGGGCTGTTAAACACAGGGCTGTGCATCCAACCTCCAGCTTGGGGAGCTGATGGATCATGGGATCCTGGAAGCTGCCAGGGAATCCTGAAGGCACCAGAGCTCCGGGCTTGCTTTTGATCCCAAGCATCTGCCACTGGACACTGTCAAAACTTGCCACTCATCCCCCAAAACTGCAGGGAAAGGTGAAGGGGTTCTGTAATGTGGAATTAAATGAGCAGTGCTGGAGCAGGACTGGTTAAACCTCGTTAATTGATGTGCTAATTACCTGTGGATATCTAGGCCAGCCTGGATTGTGAGCGTCAGTTGGAGAAGTTTTGCAAGTGGATCTCCAGCATCTTAGAGGAGAAGAAAACCTTTCTTAGTGCTTGTGGAAGCTGAACTGGTGCTGTCCCCTTTGTGAACAACCCCTTGGGTGCTGTGGAAGGTAATTAATTAATTAATTAATAGCCTTGTCACACTCTGAACTCTCTGAGCTTTTTGCAGTGTCCCTGCCAGTGAAAGGTGAATAAATTCAGGCAGTGAATGAGGGTGGTGGGACAGGGTGAGGTGGTGTCTGGAGAGGGGAGCAGCAGGAGCTGCGTTTGGGTGTCTGGTGGCACAGCCATCACTGATCCACTGCCCATGGATAGACAGAGCCAGGCTGGGAATAAAAACAATTTATCTCATTTCCAGGAGTCTCTGGTCTGGGGAGATGAGGGTTGGTAACACCAGGGCAGGAGCCTGGTGACATCCCCTCATCAAGGAATAAATACATTTGTGAATATCAAATGCATTTTATATACGTATTATCTGTATATAGTTAACTCCACAACAGATGACTTTCAGTCCATTTCATAGAAAAACACGGGTTTAGGTTGGAAGGGACTTTAAGGACCATGGACAGGGACACCTCCCACTGTCCCAGGCTGCTCCAAGCCCCCAGTGTCCAGCCTGGCCTTGGACACTGCCAGGGATCCAGGGGCAGCCACAGTTTCTGTGGGAATGGGTGCCAGGGCATTCCCACCCTCATTATCAAACCCTTCTTCCTAGTGTCTAGTTTAAATTAAAGGCATTTCTAATTTAATTCAAGGAGCTTCTTCACCTCTGGAATATGTCCCAACTTTGTGTGACACATCAGCACACAATCCTGGAGACATGAGCAAGGAAAATCCTAACCCAACCCCAGTGTCTGTTTTGTCCCTCCTGCAAAGGTGACCCTTTATCCCAGCCCCATCTTTGCTCCACTCCCCCCTCAGCCTCAGCAAGCCCTGGTTTGGGCAGGGCTGCTGAAATGACCTCACCAAAGGGCTCTGGCCATCCCCACCCCCAGAGGGAGGTATTGAAGTGGGGTGCCCCCAACCAGGGAATGATGTGCTCTGACTCCATGATTCCAGGAGGCCGAAAAAATGCTTTGTTAAGCTATACTATATTACACTAATATTATACTAAATCACATGCTAAAGAGATACTATACCATACTAAAGAGATGCTATACTACTAAGATACTAGAGAAAAACCCGTGACTGTCAGGGACAAGACACAGCTTTGACCCAATTGGCCAAGGAATCAAAACAACTTTCACCGGTGTCCAATTAACAAATCTCTTTGGGCAAACAATCTCCGTAACACATTCCACATGTGCCAAACAACAGGAGCAGCTAGTAGAGATATGAAATGTTTTCTCTTCTTCTCTCTGTGCTTCTCACTGCCTTCCCCAGGAAAGGAGTTGTGCCTGCTGCTCTCTGTGAGGAGATCTGCAGCCCCAGGGATGCAGCGGTGCCGGCAGGACGGGCAGGAGCGGGCGGAGGCTGAGCTGCAACAGGGGCTGAGCCCATCCCAGGGACTGAGCCCATCCCAGGGACTGAGTCCATCCCAGGGGCTGAGCCCGTCCCAGGGGCTGAGCCCGTCCCAGGGGCTGAGCTCGTCCCAGGGACTGAGCCCAGAGGAGGCTGCAGCTGTGCTGGCGCTGATGGAGGAGCACGAGGAGCCCCTGCTGAACCACTCCGTGGCCTTCACAGAGCACCTGTGCCAGGAGCTGCAGGGGCTGGAGGAGGTAAGGAGCCATGGAGGTGCCCAGAAGGAGGGGTTGGGTCTCTGGGCATCAGCAGCTCTGCCCTTTGCTCTGGGAGAAATTCTGGGAGGAAAGGGAAGGGGAAGGGAAGTTCAGGGAAGGGGAAGGGAAGTTCAGGGAAGGGAAGGGAAGTTCAGGGAAGGGAAAGGAAGTTCAGGGAAGGGAAGTTCAGGGAAGGGAAGGGAAAGGGAAGTTCAGGGAAGTTCAGGGAAGGGAAGGGAAGGGTCTGACTGTGGGGTACTGGGGTGTGGGGTTCTCTGGGACTGGCTGAGCAAGGACAAGGGACAAAAGGGGCCCCTACAGAAGGAAAAGCTGGATCCAGGGAGAGTGAAAAGGGGAGAAAAATGAAACGGAGCTGGAAGGAGATTGAAAAGCAAATATAAAACAGTAGGAAGGGCCAGTGGAAAAGGCACAGGACACTTCCAGAATTCCTGGTGAGGGTGGGCAGGCCCCGGCACAGGGTGTCCAGAGAAGCTGTGGCTGCCCCTGGATCCCTGAAGTGTCCAAGGCCAGACTGGAAGGGACTTGGAGCAGCCTGGGATGGTGGAAGGTGTTGGAGCAAAATGGACTTTAAGGTCCCTTCCTTCCCAAACCATTCCAGGATTCTGTGGTTTTCCAAAGATGTGGAAGGGAAAGGGAGGAAATTAAACCAAGGAGCTCAAGGGCCCTCTGGAAGAGGATCCTTCAGTATCCCTGGCTCCCCTCCCTGAGTGGATGGAAATGGATGGGCTTTAAGGTCCTTTCCAACCCCAACAATTCCATGACTTTTGACTATTGATCTTTGCTGACTCCATTTGGGTTGCTGTGATTTACTGCATTTCTGCAGAGGAAATTTCTCCTTTAAGTTCTGGAACAAAAAGCCTAGGAAAGCTGCTTTGAGCACTTACCTTCTGCTAAAATATCTGGGATTTTATGGTTGGTAGCCAAGGAAAAAGGGGGAAAAAATAAGTCAAAGGAAATATCCTAAACCATACCAGAAACCACAAACCCTAAGCCAAGCCTCCTTTAGCTGCAGAGTTTGCTGTATTCCCATATATGATTTATTACACTTGGAAGTTAATCTGGAAGCCCAAACTCCTGAGGTTTGTTCCTGCCAGCTCCTGGCAAGGAATTCAGGCACTTTGTGACTGTTCCCAGCTGTAAAACACCCTGGGAGAGCAACAAATACATCTTTATTAAGTTTTTTGAGATGAAAGGCGCCGTTGAATACATTATTTTAATGCCCTCTAATGAATAAGTGTGACTTCCCTCTAATACAAATTAATTAATGAGCATTTCCATTTCCGAGCTCTAATCTCCAATATTAAATGTTATTAAATCCCAGCAAGTTAGACCAGCACATGCATCCATTTCAATGTTTTCCCCCCATCCCCGTGATAGCACCTTGGCTTTCTCTCCCATATTAATCACCCTCCTCTAACCACAGAAATCCCTGCACTGGCAGCAAGGAAAAGTTGATTTCTCCAAAGGGGAGGACGGCACGGCCAGGACACTGGGAGGCCAAAGGCTCTGATTTGGACATTGATATTCCTCCAGAATTCCAGGATCCCAGCACATGTGGAACTGCAGGCAGCTCCCAGCAGCTCTGTGCTGTACCTGGATTTATTCCTGTTCCTGGAGCCTCTGGAGAGCCCCTTCCCACAGCACTGTCCCATCAATGTCACCGGGAATGCTCCCCGTGGTGACAGCCTGAAGGAGTGGCAGGGGCAGGCGTGGGGGAGGCTTCTGGCTCTAATGAAAGAAAAATGAATAAATGGGAAGCTCTGGGCAGAGCTGATGGGACGGGATGGGGTCCCTGGGTGTGGCAGGGAAGCAGAATTTGGAGCATGACCAGTGCTTTTGGAGATGAGTGTCCATGGTTAGACAGGCTGGGGATGTCCACATGGAGAGGGGACCCCAGAGCCCCTGCCAGGGCCTGAAGGGCTCCAGGAGAGCTGGAGAGGGACTGGGGACAAGGCCTGGAGAAACAAGACACAGGGAATGGCTCCCACTGCCAGAGGGATGGATGGGACATTGGGAATGAGGAATTGTTCCCTGGCAGGGTGGGCAGGCCCTGGCACAGGGTGTCCAGAGCAGCTGTGGCTGCCCCTGGATCCCTGGCAGTGCCCAAGGCCAGGCTGGACACTGGGGCTGGAGCACCTGGGATAGGGGAAGGTGTCCCTGCCCATGGGGTGGAATGGGAAGAACTTTAAGGTCCCTTCCCAACCCAAACTGGATTAGGATTCTCTGAAATCTTGTGGGATGGACACTCAGGTCCTCAGGAGACTCCACCATTTGTGGAGGTGAGGGCTGGACACTCCCTGCAGTGACACATTCCCAGGGCACACAACCAGCAGGGCTTGGTGGCCTCTCTGGACCGATGGAGACCCTTCTGCTCATGGCCAGATTTTCCTGGACACTCCCCAGGAATTTGCTTGCTGGGGCAGTTAGAAGTGCCCTGAGGGGACACCTTGCCCAGGGCGGGGCTCTGTGTGCCCTGGCTCTGGGGACATGCAGGTGGCACTTGGCCAAGGTGGGACAGTGGCACTGCCACCAACATCCTGCAGGTTACGGTGACACGGTCCCTGCTGTGCCTCAGGAGGGCGAGAGACAGGACATTTGACCCCAGGATGGTGACAGATCCCTGCCAAGCTCTGAATCCCTCTGCTTCCCACAGGCCAACCTCCAGGCCCTCCTCTGCTCGGAGCAGGAGGCGGCCCAGCTGATGAGCTGCCTCGACGAGGCGCTGGCCGAGGTGGCCCGGGTGGAGGAGACCCTGCAGCTCTGCCATGAGCTGCTGGGGGGTGTGAGGCAGCAGATGGATCACATCCACCGGGAGAACTCCCTGCTGCACCGCCTCGCTTCCAACAGGACCCGGCTGATGGATGAGCTCCTGCTCCTCACGGTGCGTGCCTTTGTGAGGACATTAATCTTCAGCGGCTGAATCTGCTGGGAAAAACTTCCAGGGAATTTTAAACACTGAAAACTCTGATTGTCTGCAAGGGCTATGGAGCTCCTCCGGCTGGGAAATGGGGGATGGTGTAAGGTGAGGGTGGACAGAGAAGAACTGGGATGTGCAGGACCCTCACCATGGCCCAGAGGGGTCTCTGAAAGGCCTTTTCCAGGGCAGGATTAGGAATGCCAAAGCTGATTAAATAATCATGACCTGGGAATACAAACCCAGCAATTAACGAACTTAATTAATTAATTAGAGGCAAAGCTTGTGGCACCAGACCTTTCTTGTCCACCACTGCAGCTGTTCCTGAGCAGAACATTGGGTTTCATGGGGACTTCCACGGATTTCCTGACAGACACGGCAGCTGCTGCTGGGGGAAGCACTGGGCTGTTCCAGCCAGCAGCATTCCCAGTGGGACGGGAAGGGATGGGAAGGGATGGGAAGGGATGGGAAGGGATGGGAAGGGAGGATGAGGGGCTGGCTGTGTTGGCAGCTGCCCTCCCTGGCTGTGTTGCAGGGCCAGCTGCAGCTGAGCAGGGAGCACCGCGCCGCCCTGTGCCGCGCGGATCTGTCCAGCCCTGCAGCCATCGGAGCCTGCACGGCTGCAGCACGGGCCCTGTCCTCCTGCATGGACCTTCCCATCCACCCCAGTGAGTAGGAGCAGGGATTCCTCCCACGGGATCACCCTGCCGGGGGTGGACACCTCTTGGAGCTCGGAAAGGAGCTGGGGAAGCTGTGGTTGGAAATCCTGGTCAGTGCTGTCTGTGCTCCAGCGTTGAAAACAGCAATTCATTGTGGCAGGATGTGGGAGTTTTTGGATCCCTGAAAGTGTGCAGGGACTTGATCCTGGCAGGAAATCCCAAGTTTTCCTTGCGGTGAGACTGGGCGAGTCTCTTTGGCTGAGGTTGGACTTGTGGATTATTTTTATTTGTTAAATTTTATTTTCCACTCCTTGTCTGTATTTCCTTGGTACCACAGGAAAGTTTTTGCTCTTTGATCAGCTTTTGGGTGGATTTATCTCAGGACTTCTGTCTGAGTTCCCTGAGGGATGTGGGTCTGCAACTCCCCCAGATCCCCTCAAATCCCAAAATATCCTTTTTTTCCCCAAGGTTACCGGAAGCTGCAGGCAGTGGCAGAGCAGCTGATCCTGTTTGAAACCCTCAAGCAGAACTTTGAGAGCTCCTTCATCAACCACATCACAAACATCTTTGAGCTGCAGGTGGGCTCCACTCTTCATGGCAGCCTGAAATCCTGGGAAATTGGAATATCCTGGGAGGTTGGGCCAGTGGTGCAGGACATGCTGCTGTGACAGGATTTTTCTAAATTGTCTCTCCAAAGAGATCTTCCCACACACCTTCCCCTTGCCATTGTCCCTCAGTCCTCAGCTTAATTTTCCAGGGATGTAGGAGAAATCCATGCTCCCAAAATCCCTCTGGTGACATTCCTTAAGCCCTTAGGCCTGGAGATTTTTTGTTTAGGTTTTCTTATTTTATTTTGGGGGTTGTTGATCTGTTTGTAAGCTAAAATCCCAGGATAAAGCCCAATCCCGTGATCCTGTGATTAACACCTTCAAGTACTGATCTGGCAGTTTAACAGATTTTATGGACAAGACCCCCGTGGGCAGCAATCCCAGAGATTTCCTTCCATGGAAAGGAGCAATTCCCAAATCCTTACTTCCTTACTTCCTTAGTGTTCCGTTTCAAGCAGCAGTTCTGAGAAGGGAGCTGGGAAGGAGCTGTGTGATTTCCATCCTTGGAGATCTGCAGACCTTGGCTGGGCACATCCCTGAGCAAACTTTTCCATCTGGATCTGCTCCAAACCTGCCCGCTCCAATCCCACCTGCACAACTCTGCAGGTGCAGTGTCCCGGCACATTTTCAAGGCTGTTTTATGTGAATGTTTTCTGTCATTTCTCTCCCTTTAGGGCAATTCCCAGGCCCCTGCTCCTGGTGTCCCAAGCCACAGGCCCCACCACGAGGAGCTGCTGCCCTACAGCCCCCTCATGGCCTGGCTGAGGAGCAGCAGCCCTGCTCTGTTCTGGGACCTGCCCAAGGTACGGCTGAAACCCTCAGCAAGCACTGCAAACCCTCCCTGGGAACAGGCAGGCCCAGCTGGGGAATTCCTGCTGGGACCTGGCTCTCACCATGAGACACCTGAGCTTCCAGGGTTTGCCCCTTTGGGAATGTCCTGCCCACCTGGAGTTCTGTGCCTGACTGGGGGGTGCCAGGGTTGTGCTGAAGTGAAAGGTCTGCAATGCCCAAATCTGGGATTTTTGCCCTTACCTGGCCTTTTCTCCCCATTCCAGGTGTATTCCCAGAACCTCGGCAGACTCTACGAGCGGGAAATCAGAGCCCTTTTTGAACAGGCCAAGGTCTCCCTGTCAGGGAGAAGGAAAGGAAGTGAGTGGTTCAAAATCTGCCCTCTGTGCTGCTGGGCAGGGTTTGCTGGCACCAGGGATGGTGACAGTCACCTCCAGCACAGGTGGCCCCAGGAGCCTCAGCTCCATGAATTCCCCACTTTTTCCAGCTGCTTCTCAGAGCTGGAGCTTTGGTTCCCTTCCCTGTGCAGGGCTCAGGAATGACACAGTGGTGGATGGGATCGTGTTCCAAGCAGCCACAGGAGAGAGAGGGGGATGTAGAAAAGCCTGGAAAACAAAACCTGTTGTCAGCTCCCTTCTCCCTGGTTCTCAAAGATTCCCACTCCACCATTATCTCCCAAAAAAACCTCACCATGTTTTCTCTTCCCTTGCCTTCACCCTCTCCAAGGGCTGGAGCTCCTCTCCCGTGAGGACGCCCTGAGGGATCTGGGGCTGTTCAGCCTGGACAAGGCTCCAGGAACACCCTGTAATTCCCCCACCCCTGGAAGTGTTCCAGACAGGCTTGGAGCAACCTGGGAGAGTGAGTGGAAGGTGTCCCTACCCGTGGCAGGGGTGGAATGTGATGATATTTTGGTCACCCCCAACCCAAAGCATTCTGTGATTTTATGATTGTCTAAAGCCTGGTTCATATTTCATGCAAGGCTCCTCAGACACTTTCCCCTGCAGGGGGAAGCCTGTCCCAGAAGACAGAGGGAATTCACAGCAATATTTATGGGATGATTTCACAGGGAGCTGACTGCCAGGCTGTGTTGTCCCAAGGTGCTCATTTCCACCCAAATCGCTGGGTCTGACTCAAAATATTCCAGTCAGGTGTTTCTGAAGATAAAAAGAGAAACTGATCTGTCTCCTCTGGAAATTTTTTATGGCCCACAAGTCACATTTTCCCTCAGTAAAACAAAGAGCTGTAATGGAAATTTCCAGGCCAGTTTGGCCCAGTTTGAAGGTCAGGCTGGTGTGTTTTGTCCATCAGAGTCAGCACTTCCAGCTCTGCACTTCCTTCATCACCGATGTCCAGATCCCAAGCCAGGGGATGAAGCTGAAGGAAGGGAATGAAGGTGGTTTATGGCTCCCACTTTTGGGGTTCCTCACACCCAAAACTTCCCCACCACCCCCTCCAGCTCCTCTTCCCAGTGTCACTCCCCTGAGAAAGTCACTCAGCAGCTGGGAAAACAGGGGACCTCAAACCCTGGGAGCAAAGCAGGATGGGGAGTGCTGACACAAATACCTGCACAGCAGTCCGTGAAAAAAGAGGAAAATTTCACCTAAATAGTCCTAATGGCACCTAAATGGGCACCACTGGACCATTTATGGGAATAAAAAGTTGTTAAATTAAACAAAAGGTGGTGCTGGGCACATGTGGCAGCCAGTCTGCCCCATCCCCTTCTATAAACATTAAACTGGGATTTCCTTCAGTATTTTATCCATCTTTAAATCCTACACAAGTCTGTAGACCAGGAGGGATTAAACCCAGGAGAAAATGCTTGGGAGGCTACAAGATGTTCCTGCTCTGGTAGAAATCAGCCCAAAGTGTCTGCCCAGCGCTGGGGCTCTCTCCGGGCAGGACAGGGTGAATTTTGTTGTCCTGAGATGTCTCTGCTCCACTCCAGAGGGTGAGGACAGGTCTGGGACAGGCAGGAAGCCCCAGGCTGGGCTGGAATTGTTCAGCCCATCCTTGATGTGAGCAGAACATTGGAACAACCTCGCAGTTCGTGAGAAAAGGGGGAATTTTTAGCAAGTTGTGCCCACAGCGGTCGTGGCACCTTCCCCGGGGCTGGCAGTGTCCCATGGAGTTCGCTGTGCCATCTCTGCAGCGCTGGGGGCAGAGCAGGGGGACAGCTCCCCCTCCCTCTGCAGGGCAAGGTGACCCTTCCCAGCCCCAGGAGAGGCCAAAACCCCAGTGCGGCTCTCCAGGGTGCTGCAGAGGTGTCCGGCTGCAGGAGCTGTCCCAGGGCTGTCCCCGCTCCCGGAGCCTCCTGCTGCAATATTCCCGCAGAGCTGGCTGCTCCCGGCACGGCTTGCAGGGCACCTTTGGCTTTGCTGAACTTCGGCAGGAGCCTTATCCATGGTCCTTCCTGCTCATGGATGGAGCCCAGGCTGTGAGGAAACCTGCCCGAAAACATCCCTTATCCCTGCTGGAAAATATCCCTCATCCCTGCTCCAAAACATCCCTCATCCCTACCCCAAAACATTCCTTATCCCTGCCCCAAAACATCCCTTATCCCTGCCCCAAAACATCCCTCATCCCTGCCCCAAAACATCCCTTATCCCTGCCCCAAAACATCCCTCATCCCTGCCCCAAAATATCCCTTATCCCTGCCCCAAAACACCCCTCATTCCTGCCCCAAGACATCCCTCATCCCTGCCCCAAAATATCCCTTATCCTTGCCACAAAATATCCCTCATTCCTGCCCCAAAACATCCCTTATCCCTGCTGGAAAATATCCCTTATCCCTGCCCCAAAACACACCTCATCCCTCCTGGAAAATATCTGTCATCCCTGCCCCAAAACACCCCTCATTCCTGCCCCAAGACATCCCTCATTCCTGCCCCAAAATATCCCTTATCCCTGCCCCAAAACATCCCCCATCTCTGCCCCAAAAAACACCTCATCCCTGCCGCAAAAATCCCTTATCTCTACCCCAAAACATCCCTTATCTCTGCTGGAAAATATCCCTCATCCCTGCTCCAAAACACACCTCATTCCTGCCCCAAGACATCCCTCATCCCTGCAGTCAAACTTCCCTCATCCCTGCTGGAAAATGTCCCAGTCCAGGTCTCCAGGCCACTTCCTTTCTCCTGATTATCCCAGTAAATATTTTGGGTCGATTCCACGCCCTCATAAAGTATTTTTATTTATGGCACCACCTGCTGATTTGTTGCCTTATGTGATGGGAGAATTTAGAAGGCAACCTCAAGCTGTTTATTATTAATTAGGGGCCGGTAATTAAGTCCTTTCTCATTTTGCCATTCCGTTTTCTGCAGGCTTGTTAAATTCTTTCCCATTTGCTGTTGGAAGATTTATTTTTTTCCTGGTTTTGCCACTTCCCAGCTAGTGAAATTATAATGTAGTGGTGAGAAAAAGGCTAGGAAGCAGCTCCTTAATTTAGTCCTGGTTTTAGCAAGGCTGAGGTCATGAGCAGGGCTGGCTCACCCCTCACCCCTGCTCAGCCCAGGGCTCACAAATCCTTCCCAAAGGGAAAACCCTTCAGGAGTGGCTCAAACAGGGATATTTGAGATACTGTGATTGATGGAGGTGACCTGACTGCTCCAGAACCTTTGGAATAGGAGAATGATTCCCATTTCTGGAAATAATTAGGAAACAATCTGGATGTTTCCCCACTTATTCCTTTCAGGGAATAGAAAAATATTTTTAAACACATCTTTCAATAGATTTTTTTCAACTTTTCCACTCAGGCCAAGCCCCCAGTGCTGAAACTGCCAATGTTGGAGTAATATATTTACTTCCAGTGAAATATTTTAATTTTAAAAGGGCATTTTTTGAGAAAAAGCCATTCCCACCTCCCCTGGATATTTTTTAATGGCAATTTACAATCAAAATTAAGCACCAAACAATTTTCCCAAGGCTTTTGCAGGTTTTTGTACTGATCTGTTCTCTTATCCCCTGGGATTTTCCCCAACCCAGCTGTCAGGAGTAAGCACAAGGCAGCAAAGGGATAAACATCACAATCAGTGGAATCAAAAAGCAGTTTAATGAAACAAAAATAATGAAAAAGAGGGAGAAACAGGTGAGAAGTCAGAGAAAAACTGGAAATTTCATCCAAATTCTGCATTTATCTGAATGCAACAGGAAAAGATTAATTCATGCATGAGGTCAGATGTAAAAAGAGCCTTTTAAGACTTTAAGTATCCAGGACTCCAGGAGCTGGAAAATCCCAGGGGAGGAGGGTTCTGACATCCCACACCCCGTGCAGGTCTGCAGGACACTTGGGAGAAGCCAATGGGGACCAGGCAGCCCCGGTGGAGCCTCTCCAGGAGCAGGGAAAGCCAGGAGGACACCCCAGCCAGGGGGAACATCCACAGGGTAAGGAGCTGAGGGCTCCTGAGATGTTCCATGTCCCTCCCCGGGGCAGAGCCCGAGGTGCTCCCTGTGCTGCCCGATGTCCCCTCGGGTGGACACGGAGCTGCTCTGGGGTCCCCAGTGAATCCCAGAGGGTTTCCAGACCAAAGGTGGTTTCTCAGCAGGTGTTGCAGCAGGTGCTGAGCGAGCTGCAGCCCCTCTGCACCTCGGAGCAGCAATTCCTGCAGGAATTCTTCTGGCTCGGCTGTGACTCCGTGGAGCTGCAGGCGCTGGGGGTGAGCACCGTGTCCTCTCCAGGCCCATTATCCTGGCACATCCATGGGGACCTGGGCTCTCCTGGGCTCTCATCCTGCAGGAACCAGCAGTGGGCAAGCTTAAGAGGAGAATTAAATGGAATTTAATTGACAGCTCCAGGAAAATCAGGGGTCTCCAAGCATTAAACAAGCTGCAGCAGAAATAAATCCAGAGCTCATTTTCCTGGCTGAGGGAGAGCAAACAAATCAACATTTGGTGGGTTTAGGTGGGATATTGGGAAGGAATTCCTCCCTGTGAGGGCAGGGAGGTGCTGGGATAGAATTCCCAGAGCAGCTGTGGCTGCCCCTGGATCCCTGGCAGTGCCCAAGGCCAGGTTGGACATCAGGGCTTGGAGCAGCCTGGGATGGTGGGAGGTGTCCCTGCTCAAGGCAGGGGGTTTGGGGTCCATCCCAAACTATTCTGGGATCCTTTGATAGCTTCTCCTCTAATCTTTTTTCAGGGATCTGCCACTAAGGGAGGAGAGCCCATGGCACCTCCAGAGGAGCCTCCTCGCACCAAGAGCCGGAGCCAGTACGTGGGGGATGGGATACCCTGGGTGCTCTGACAGGACACAGGCTGAAGTGTCCCCTCCCAGTTAATTCCTGACTTTTCCATGATTTGGTTTGGTTTTTAAGGCCAGAAGAAGCCATAACCCAACTGCTGAGTGAGATCTTCAGCTGCCTGGAGCCGGAGCTGAGGGCATTTCTGGATGTCTGCAACAAGGTTCACCCACTGGGCTGCCTGCAGGTCCTGGTGGCCTTGAGTGACTCCGTGTTTGGGACCTGGGGCCCTTCCTCAGCTCCCCCCTCGTCCTTCCTGCACGCCCTCCTGGGGAATGTGCTGCTCCTGGCCAAGAGCAACTTCAACAAATGCATCGTGAGTGTCCATGGTGGGAGGGAGCCAGCAGGCCCGAGTGATGTTTGACCTCTTCCAGAACCTCCCAAATGGAATCCCAGAACCATGGAGGCTGGAGAAGAGCTCCACAATCACCGAGTCCAAGCCCAGCCCCCAGTTTGTCCCCAGCCCAGAGCTCTGAGTGCCACACCCAGGTGTTCCAGGGATGGGGACCCCAAACCTCCCTGGGCAGCCCCTGCCAATGGCACAGCTCCCTGTCAGCCTCAAACACGGGTATCACATTCCTTGGGGTTACAGAAGGCATTGGAAATGGCAGAAGCCTTCCCAAACCCAGCTGCTTGCCTTCTTTGCTGCCCTGTGCTCCACCAGATGAGTCGGATCTGAGGGTGCCACCTCTCTGTGTCATTCTCAGGGGACCTTGTGCAAGGAGATGGAGGAGGCCAAGACTGCCAGCAGGACGAGAGGGGGGATCCTGCCCTGTGTCAGCCGCTTCCAGGAGTTCGTGGCGCTCTCTGAGGAGGTGTTCCAGACATCCCAGCGCCGGGGGGAGCTGGACAAGGCCCAGCTCAGGCTGGCCAGCAGCGTCTTCAGCAGCAGTGAGTGCCAAGGCTGGGTGCTCTGGTCAGGAAATGTCCCCCTGCAGCTGCAGGAGTGATCAGGGCAGGGTGAGCTGCCTGTCCCTGGGCACTGAAATCTCTGCCTGAGTGAGATCCTGGGAGCACCGGGCACATTCCAGGTGTGGCAGGGTGGGAGCTGCCTGTCTCCTGAGCACTGCCTGCTCCTGAAACCCCTTTCCCTGAGCAATATCCTGGGAGCACCAGGCAAATTCTGGGTGCTCTGTCACAGGGGGATGGGCCTGGGGGTGACAGGGCTCAGCTTACACACAAAGGCTCAGCTTTGGATCCAGCTCCAACATCTCCTGCCTCACTGTGGAGGGGGAGTTTCTCACAGATCAGACTCCTCTTACAAGGTCTTGGGAGCCAGAAAAACTCCCCCAAAATCACCAAGGGGTGTTGGTAGGGAGAGAGGGGTTGGGAGAGCGGGTTGGGGAGCTTCCAGTAGATCCCTGTGTTGTCCCAGCTGGAGCCCTCAGCTTCCTGTCAGTGAAAATATCCTGTTTTCCTGCCTGGAGAGGACCTGAGGGGCTGCAGAATTCCCAGCTCTGACCACAGATTACAAGGTGGTGGAGGGGCAGCTCCCACCTGCAGGTGAGCCTGGGGTGACCCACTGATAAATCCATGGACACGGCCCTGCCAGCTCCAGGAATGTTTGCAGGGAATGAGGTCAGGCAGGGAATCATGGACAGGGATCAGGATTTGTGTTATAATTACTCCCTCTGAAGTCAGACGGTTCAAACGAGCCGTCCCAAAGGCACATCCCTCCTGAGAGCCTGCAGGGGCTTCTCTCCACACCTGAGTCCCTCCTTCCTTTCCAGTCAACAGCCTCTCCTCAGCAAACCTGAAAGTGAACACGGATATGGTGATGATGGAAAATTTCCACCACATCCACAACTTCCTGTGCCAAAGGAACATCCCCTGCCTGGAGGGCAAGAAGAGAGAAGCCAAGCAAAGGTCCAGGGAGCATATGGAGAAATACGTCACCATGTACGTGGGCCAGCCCCTGGAGAGGCTGAAGGTGAGCACGGGACCCTGGCCCGGGCCTCCAAGGGCAAGGGCTCTTCCCAAAACTCTGGATTAACTGGTGTTCAAATCTCCCTGCCCTGAATCCAGTCTGGCATTATGTTACTTTGTTGTCACAGGATATGAGAGCACCTGGATTTCGTTGTGCTCAGGGATTCCCAAAATCCTGGCATGGCCTCCTCCAGCTCTTCCAGTCTGAGCACAGACACCAAGAGAAGGTGCAAAGGGGTGTGAATAGTGCAGGAGCCCACTCCTGGTTCTTGGAAACAATCTGTACATTTAGGGACTCTAAATCCTTGGGATTTATGGTATTTCTCCACAGCCACATTGCAGCAGGAATACCCAAACAGATTCTTGGGCTGTATGAAGAGACAGGAAGATGAAGGAAGGGATTATTCCCTTGTTTTACAGCAGATGTGGAATGTCCTGTCCAGTGTCCCCTTTCCTGACCACTGCTGGCTTTGGCTGTGCAGTCCTACTTCAGCAGCATCACAGAATTCCAGGCTGGAAGGGATCCCAAAGGGTCACCCAATCCAAATTTCATTTCTTGGATGGGATTCTGTAGCTCCCTGTCCAGTCACATCCTGAAAGCTCCAGTGGTGGGGCTCTGTCACATCCCTGGGCAGGTTTGATTGATCATCCCAACTTGTTGTCACTGGAAAAAGTTCCTTATATCCAGACAATGTGATCAGCCTGCCTTTCCCCCAAGGAAGCCTTTCCCACTCCTCTTTGACAATCACGTCACGACAATCAAAACCGTGTGCAGGTTTTTCCATTTTCCTGCTGCCTTGTCCTTGTGCCCGTTTCCAAATGGTGAACCAAGACACGGGGGGCAGAATTCCAAAGCATTGGTGGGGAGCTTGTTCCCAGTTTGCTCCCAGTTTGCTCCCAGTTTGCTCCCATTCCCACTCTGGTTGCGTGCTGGCATCCAGCAGCTCCCAGCTCTTTTTTCACAGCTGCCTGGGCTGATCCATCCAACACTTCCCAAGTGGCTGCTTTGTTAACTGAGCTAAGAGCATCTGGCTCTGCTAACTCAAACAGACATTCCTGAGACTGCAGCTCTTCCGCTCCTTCCCTCTCCCTGAAATGTCTCGCAGATGGAGCTCAGCTGGAATTATTTATGGGACCTGTTACTTCCAATTTGTTTCCAGTCGTTGCTGTCAAACATTTGTTGGCTTGGCTGGAAAATCAGCTCCGTGTCTCGTGCTACCTGAGCTCTGCTATGCCTTCAAATTCTCCCCTTTCCAAGGGAAAAGATAATTTTATTGCTCTCAACAAAGTGAGTGGGATATGAGAGCACCTGAAATTCCTGGCATGGCCTTCTCCAGCTCTCCCAGTTTCTCTTCACCAAGAGGAGGTGCAAAGAGGTGTAAGTAATGCAGAAGCCAATTTCTGGTTCTTGGAAACAGTTCATACACTTCAGAACTCAAAATCCTTGGGATTTAGGGTATTTCTCCACAGCCAAGTTGTAGCAAGAATACCCAAACAGATTCTTGGGCTGTATGAAGAGACAGGAAGATGAAGGAAGGAATTATTCCCTTGTTTTACAGCAGATATGGAGTGAGTGTCCTGTCCAGCTCTGGCAGAGATGTCAGGAGAACTGAGAAAATTCCAGTTTTGCTTTACACCTCTGCAGGTTCTGGGATCTCCCTTCCCCACCTCTGGCTCCAAACCCTCTGTGGGGAGAAAACCAGGGGGAGCACCAAGGAACTGGAGGGATTTTCCAGCAGTCCCATTGCTCCATGGGCCTGCAACCTTTAGGGATGCTGCTTGTTGAGCAGGGAGGGGAGAGAACCATGAAATTCCCTAAGTTCTGCTTTCCTGGAGGATAAAAATCTCCAACACTTCATTAAACATCCTTAAATTTTTCTTTTCAATTGAATTAGGTATGGGAACTGAGGGCAGTGCTCAGGGTCAGCCCTGGTGCAGGAATACCTCAGGATGGCTCCTCATGGAATGTCTCCTTCCCTTCCCAGCATTTCTTCGAGGGGGTCAAAGCCCGCCTGGCTCAGGGGGTGAAGGAAGAGGAGGTCAGCTTCCAGCTGGCCTACAGCAAGCAGGAACTCCGGAAAGTCATTGAAAAATATCCTGGCAAGGAAGTCAAAAGGGCCCTGGAGAGCCTCTACAGGACAATCCACAAACATCTGTCCCCAGAGGAAAATCTTCTGCCGGTAACTGGAGTGGGATGGGTGTGACACTGGGATGGTTGGGATTCACACTGCACTGCCTGTGTGGCTGTAGGGGCAGGGGAAGGAGCTCAGGTTTGCTTTTCCAGGTGGTGTGGCAGCCCTGGAGCAGAGTTCTGCTTTTCCAGGTGGTGTGGGAAGCCATGGAGCAGGGGTTATGCTTTTCCAGGTGGTGTGGCAGCCCATGGAGCAGGGTTCTGGTTTTCCAGGTGGTGTGGCAGGCCATGGAGCAGGGGTTATGCTTTTCCAGGTGGTGTAGCAGCCCATGGAGCAGGGTTCTGGTTTTCCAGGTGGTGTGGCAGGCCATGGAGCAGGGATTCATCCGGCAGTACCAAGAGTTTGAGGAGCTCATCCAACGCTGCTACGCAGGAGCAGGGATTGCCCTGGACTTCACCATGGAGGATGTGCTGAGCTATTTCAACTCCATCACCATGTCCAGCATGTAGGGAAATTCCTCTCTGGATGTCGGGAGCAGCTCAGGAATCCTTGTCTGCAGCCACACCTCCAAGGAGCTGAACACAAAGCCATTCCCAAGTAGGATATTTGGGTTCCTACCCTGAACTTAATCCCAAAGTCCCTCTGACTTGTTGGTCCTGCACTAAATCTCTCTTGAGGAAGTGGAGTTGATGGACCCAAACCACAACTTCCCTGCTCCAGGAAACCATTTTGCCACCAGGAAATGACACTCCAAGCCTCAGATTTCCCCGAGTGAGCACTGGTGCCGCAATCCTCAGCAGAACATTCACAATGGAAAAATGTCTTCTCTCCAGGGACTTTCTCCTTTTCTGTGCTCGAATTTCAGTGACCTGTGCTGAACCAGGGTGTTGAACCACATGGAGACGCTCTGAGTGTGAGGTGTTCCCACATCCAGGTATCCCAACAGGCACTGCTGCTCCATGGCTTTCCGCTGAAAGTCATCCAGCAGATGAAAGTCCAGAGCTGTAAATATTAATGGATTTATTGCTTTTAGCTCAGATTTACTCACATCTTAACTGGAGTGGAGAAATGTGCAGTTCTAGAGATCCAAACTGATCCTGCAGGGAATTGCCTGCTTTTAACCCGTTTTTGTAGGAATCTTCCTACAGCAACTCACCAATATATTGTCATTCTTCAAATGTTGTCTCTGTTTCTTGGGATGATCATGGGGCTCACATATTTTCTGTCACAAACTTCTTCCTAAACAACTGCAGAGTTTGAACTCCTTGATATTTGCTTCACAGAACAAAGATTATTTTATTTATTTTGTGTGTCAGGAAATTATCTTGGAGGCAAGATTCCCTGTGCATTGCCAGGGAGGTGGGAGGCTGCCGTGGCTGCTTGGACAGCCCCTCTTCTCCAGGGATATCCTGGCTTCTTCAGTGGGAGCTTTAAGCCAGCACATAAACCCAACTTTCCCTTGTAAAGGGAAAAATCCAGACTATTTTTCTGGGATTTTTCAAGCAGTTGGCCTTTGGGTCAAGGTCCACCTTGCAGGGAGCAATGTTTAGAGCTCCCGTTTCCAATCTCATCATTCCCTCCCTTTGTCCCGTGACGTGGCTGCTCCCAGCAGGAAGGGGATGGTCATAGGAAACCATCCAGCGCTGCCTTCCCAGCTCTTCGTCCCTCTGCAGGTAACAGGAATTTTGCAACCCCTTTCCTTTCCGTTTTTGGCTCAGGGGCTCACCTGGGAGGGGAGGGCAGGAGGTGGGGTCTCAGGCTGGGACATGAAGGTGCTGCAATCGGGGAGAGGACGCCCAGGGTGAAGGGATTTGCAGAGGGGTTGAGCCAGGTGGCTCCGAGGTTGTTGAGCGCCAAACACCAGCAGGGAGGAACAGGGATCCCTCTGGTCTGCTAATGGCTCCCCCACAAGCAGTGCAGTCATTGGGCAAGCCCAGGCCATGCCATGGAAGGGGTTAATGGGATCTTGCTCTAAACAGGCTCCTCTGGCTGCAGGGAGCAGACATCCCAGTGAAACTGCACCTGGCTTTGCACTGACCCTGCTCCTGTGCCACTGGGGCTGTGGGGTCTCTCCTCACCAGCCACTTCCCATGCGGAATCATGGAACCATTTAGGCTGGAAAAGCTCTCTGAGATCATTGAGTCCAACCTGGCCTGCCAACACCCTAGCCCATGTCCCTAAAAGCCAGGGGCAGTGCCAGAGGATCTGAACCCAACCTAAGCCACCAGGAACCTGTGACCCCGGCCTGGTGAGTCCTCACACCCCGGTGCTGTGCCACCCCGAGCCCCTGGCCTCACCCTCGGCCTGGTGGTGACATATGGCAGCTTAAAGACAGATGACAAGAAACATCCCCAGATGTTTCCTGCTGCTGTGCCAGGCCCCAGTTTGTCTCCCTTCTCTGGCTTGGCTCCACCTGGATGAGTGTCCACACCTGGGAGGACCCCAGAGGGGCTGGAGGAAGGTTCACACATGGTCCCATCCTTGGTGCACATGGGGTTTGTGTGTTGGGAGCTTGGCATCTTGGTGACATCATGCCTCAGGGACATCACCCAGCTGGTGCCCACACCTGGTCCAGCCAGGGGCTCTGACAGGCTCGGGTGCCACCAGACTCAGGCCAGGGTCCAAGGCTCTTGCAGGGAGGAGGATTTATTGCTTCTGTACTTCTGCCACCTGCAGGACAGAGGAAAACCTGGGCGATTCCTCTCAACTCTCAGATCCCTGAGCCATTTTCCATTTCCCTGCATAGCTGGATCCTCCTAACTTCCATATTCTCTGGTTTTCCATGCCAGTTCCCAGCCCTGAGAGCATGGCTTGGAAGGAACAGGGCACAAGCCCACCCTCGTGTTTCATCCAGCGCCTGGACCACCTTGTGCTGACTGTGAAGAGCATTGAGGACACTGTGGCCTTCTATTCCAAAGTCCTGGGCATGGAGGTGGTGACGTTCAAGGTAACCCTGACCTGAGTTAGCAGGACCCAGCAGCCCCCGGGTGTCCAGGACTGCCCGGGGCAGTGGGTGCTGAAGGAGTCCAGCCCAGGATGTCTCCCTTACTCTGGCCTTTTCCTCTGGGAACAGGGGAATCGCAAAGCTCTGTGCTTTGGCCAGCAGAAGTTCAACCTGCACCAGGCTGGGCAGGAGTTCGAGCCCAAGGCTTGGCACCCCGTACCCGGCTCTGCGGATTTTTGCCTGATCACAACAGTGCCCCTGGAGCAGCTGCTGGAGCATCTGAAGGTGAGGCAGGCCCAGAGTGTCTCCAGGGCAGTGTCACCCCAGCAGAC
Organism: Passer domesticus; assembly: GCF_036417665.1. Classification (NCBI taxonomy): domain Eukaryota; kingdom Metazoa; phylum Chordata; class Aves; order Passeriformes; family Passeridae; genus Passer; species Passer domesticus. The sequence goes on from NC_087480.1 coordinate 18,494,639, forward strand.
ACAAATCCAGGGGCCTCTAAGTGACACTTTCCTGGGGAATGTCGGGGTTGTCTCATCCAACAGTTCATGTTGTCAAAGCTGGGGGAGGAGGGCACAGTGATGGCAGGACCATCAAACCCCTGCTCTCCTGTGTCCTCCAGGCCTGTGGGGTGGCCATTGAAGAAGGTCCCGTGGCCAGAACTGGTGCTGTGGGTCCAATAACCTCCATCTACTTCCGAGACCCCGACGAGAACCTGGTTGAGGTTTCCAGGTACTGCACGGATGAGGCTGCAGGCACGGAGGGGCAGCCCTGACCACAGCCCATGCTCTGCCTGGGTCCCAGCAGGACATGGGGTGCAGAGGCCAGGTTTGGCTGGCCCATTTAAATGTCCAAGCTTTAATTGTGTAAACCTGGAACACACCTCAAATCATAGCCACAAAGTAGGGCTGCGAGGACCTACTTTGGGAGTTTTCCCAAGGCAGCCTGCTCTGCTCTGCTCTGCTCTGGGTGTGAATCCTGCTTTTATACATCTGCATCATGGAGATTTCATGGCCTGCTGGGAAGATCTGTCCTGCTGCTGCTGCATTGCAATTGCTGGGACGTCTTTGCTAATTCCTGCTATCCCTTTTGCTACACTGTCCACATGTCACTCCTCTCCTCTCCAGAGTCACTTTTCCACAGTTGGAAATTTATGTCTCCCTTCCTCTCATCATCCTCTCATCATCCTCTCCAGCTGCCTGGTGCTGGTGGCTCTCCCACCACGCCAGAGGTTTAAATCCAGCTGTGGCTGTCCAAACACATTCCTCTCCTGGGGTTTGGGAATTTAGCCTCAGTGTGACACTCAAACACTCCTGAAACTGAAGCTCCAAGTTTCATCCTCAGCTCTGTATCAATAATTGTGGGGTTTCTGTAACTTGTGAATGGAAAAAGCAGGGATGAGGAGCCTACATGAAGGGCAGTGTCAGAAGTCCAGGAGTTCACCTGGATTCATGGAGGGATTGAGGGTGGTCTGGCACAGAGGAGTCTGACTCTGATGGCACCTGGTTACTTGTGGGACTGTCCTGAGTTTTCTTCTCCTTTAGTTATTTAAAAATCCATTTCAAAGTTATCTAAAAAGTATAAAACAATGAAGGACCTGGGGATTCTCAAGCAGAGCAGTTCCGAGGCTGGCCACACTGAGGTAGCATCGATATCCTCACGGGAACAGCGCTGGAAAGGAGGGAGGACTCTTCTGACCTCTACAGTGCAAATCCTCTATAAAATTGAAACCATCTCTGAACTGTACTCATTTTTTCTTTGCTGGAATTTCGTGGGAAATCCAAAAATCTTCATGGTGCTAATAAAGGCAAGGTCACAAAATATTCAGTGCTTTGGATGATCGGCGGGGATGAGCTGGTTTCCATTGAGTCCTTTGTGGGAACTAAAGACAGGAATGCCATGGGAGAAAGCCACGGGCATCTCCTCCAGTGGAGATCCGGGAAGGGATCTCCGGGAGGGATCCCTGGGAGCGGAGTCCCCTTGCCCCGGGGCCCGCGGAGCCTCCGCCGGCTGCTCTCCAGGGTGCTGATGTGCCCCGGCCGTGCCCGGCTACGGCGGGACCCTCGGGGGCTCCTGCCCTCGGGAGAGGGTCGGTACCCACGGGAGGGGGTCACAGCCCATGGGCGAGGGCTTATCCCCATGGAACAGGGTTGGTTCCCACGGAAGAATGTCAATCCCTACAGGAGAGGTCAAAGCCCACGGGAGAGGGTTAATCTCCACAGGAGAGGGTCAAAGCCATGGGAAGGGGTTAATCCCCATGGAACAGGGTTGGTTCCCACGGGAGAGGGTCAAGGCCCACAGGAGAGGGTCACAGCCCATGGGAGAGGCTTTCGTTCCCTCCACTGGAGCCGATCTTGCTTCTGTCCCACACCTTGATCCTTTTAAATGCTGGCTGGCCTGGAGAACTCGCCTGACTCCGTGGCTTTCCTGTTCACCACAGGGTGAAACATGGAATTACACTTTTGGGGATCTCACACTTGACCCAAACCACAGGAAACTCAAAATTTGTCATGCAAATTTAGCAAGTATTTGGAATGTGTGGATGATGGAGGAACTTCTCTTGGAGTGATGGTGTTGGAGCACCGGAGGCTTTGCTGGCTGATGGTTGTTTTTGTCTCTGGGAGAAAGAACCTGTGGGGCTCAATGTTTTCACCTGGAGGAACCACTGGCCACAGGCCAGCATTGCATTTGTCCCTGTCCCAACCTCTGCTGGGCTCCCCGTCTATTGGAAAAGCCTCTGTATTGTCAGTATTCCAATTTAAATGGGTGGTTTACATAACACAGCATTAAATTTTTATGGAGAAAATTAATTTAATTCCATTCTTTATTCAGCAAGATTCATTGTGAATATTGGACAGTGGGAGAGAGTGGATGAAGAGAGGTGGGAAAACAGTTTTCTTCTGGATGGTTCATTCCCTGCACAAACCATGACCAGCAAGAAAAAGGATCTTCCTTCTTGTCTGCTCCCATCTCATCCCTCTTGAATACTGATTCCCACAGTAGATTCCACAATTTTATCATGATCATATTGGAAAGGAGCTCTTTGGATCAGCAATCACAGTGTTTAATGTGGAGAAATGATGAGTTCTCCATCTCACCACTCAGGGAGGGTGCAGGAGAAGGAGCCTTCCAGGGAATGGCTGCTCAGGAGCACAGATTCCAGATGTCAAACATTTTCATGGAAAGATGAGTTAAGAGCAAAGTCTCAATGCGCTTCCCTTCCTCTCACAGGAGGGAAACAGGAGTTTCTCAATGGGAGTCACAGTGTATGTGCCCAAGTCACCTCCCAGAGAAACCTGTGAGCCAGCTCAGAACAGGTGCCTGGGAAAGTCTAGGAAAGCCAGGAGGGGTGGGACAGCCCTGGGATGGGCAGGGATCAACCTCAGCGTGTAGAACTGATGTAGGATTCCTAATTTAACCACTGTCTCACCTTCAGGAAAGACATCCAGGTCTCAAGGGTCCTCAAACCATCATTTGCACACAGAGAAGTGGAAAACACTGCCCATGGGTTGGAGAAACAGGAGGCTTTCACTGGGAAGGAAAAGAATCCCTCTCAGCTGGAGAGTTCTGCAGGTAGGGCTGTTTGCAACAAAGATGGATTTCTCCTGTGGCCAGTGGGATTGCCTGACCCTGATCCCAAAAGTGCCCAGAGGAGCACTAAGAAAAGCACAGGCTCTGCAGCTGGGCCTCCTCTTCTTCCCAGACTCAGCAGTCAGGCATTCTGCACAGAATAAGCTCGGAATCCAGCTGTAAAAAATGCACAGGCACTGTTCCTTCTGGAGAACTGGATGATACCCCAGGATTCTCAGAGATTTCCATGGGAGTTTTTTTATACTTGTGGTGAATTTTCAGCTCCTCAGCCAGCACCATACAGGAGTCGAAGTTTACTCTGTGTGTTAACCCACACACACTCCTTCTGCCTTGTGGGTTCTTTTGGAATTATCTACTGGAAGGGGTGGGAATTTCCCTGCCCTTGGGAATCAGTAGGAAAGCACCAATGAAGAAAGGAATTGCAGCTTTGCCAGGACAAGCCCCTCACCAAGCCCCCATGCTGTCCCCTCACAGGCTGCAGGCCAGCTGGGAGCTGTCTGTCAGGTCCTCCAGGTTGTCCACCAGAGTGATGATGGCTTCTATTTTTTCTTCTGGAAGCACGTGGGAGGCGTTGGATCGAAACTTCTTCAGGAGCGACTCTTTGCTCAGGGGCTTCCTCCAGTGCCCATAGAAAGTGTCACATTTGCCCGTCAGCACGTCCCCGCTGTGCAGGAGCAGGGCCACCTCTCCGTACATCTTGTCAAAGTTGGCCACGTTGTCTTCAGGGTGCTCCACCACCACCTTGTCCAGCAGCTCCCTGAGCTCCTGCCGGTGGATGCTGCTCTCAGAGAAGGAGCCCAGGCCCACCTCACCGTCCAGCAGGGCAGCACAGGCGTTGAACTGGAAGGAGTGCCTCGCCTGGTGCTCCGAGCTGGGGAAAGGCCGGTTGATGTACTTGGACACTGGGATCCTCAGCATAATGGTGCGGATCAGGGATGGGGAGAAGGACCCCGCGTGGTTGATGAAGAGGTTCCGGACAGACAAGGCAGCATCCACCACCCAGTGCATGCCCAGGTGCGCTGGGAACCGCTTGAAGGCAATGTCCTGCTTTTCCAGGAGGAACTCGTGGTGCTCGCCGGGCGCGGACAGCGGTTTGGGCTGGTAGACGCTGTAGAAGGCGCTGAACCCCGAGCAGCCCGGGATGTCATCCAGGATCAAGGGGTTGGCCTCCATCCCTCGTCCTGCCAGCAGAGCGGCCTCCAAGCCCAGGCGGGTGGCGTTGCCCACGTGCAGCGGCTTGGCCTGGGTGGCGGCGTTGGCCATGGGTGCCCCGGCCAGGGAGGCGGCGATGCCCAGGGCGTGGCAGCACTGGGCCGAGCTGAGGGACAGCAGCTTGGCCGTGGCCGCGGCACTGCCCAGCGTGCCCACCACCGAGGGAGGGTGGAACCTGCAGGGGGACGGCAGGAATGGGCAGCCCTGGCTGCCTGGCACAGGGAACACCAAAGGACCCCTCCCACAGAAAAATTAATGGCAAGTGAGGGGCCCATCAGCCAGTGGAACTCCCTCATGGTTTTCATGCGGGTGGGATTCACCTGGCTCAGAATTTAACCATAAATTTTAATAATTTATGGTTAAATTTTAATAATTTATGGTTAAATTTTAATTAATAATTTAACTTTAAATCAGAGTTTCACTGCATATTAGTTTAACTCTAAATTTAGATTTAATTAACATAAATTTAGTCTAAAAACTGAGTTTATCCTTGAAACCTCAGAAACACCTCAAAAACCTCAGGGTGAACTAGCATCTCCAAAAAGCAATTTGAACTTTCTCCAGGAGGTGCCATGGTCTGTGTCCACACAACCAAACTTTCTACCCCTCAGACAAATAATTCAGCCTCAAACACACCCAAGGGAACAGTTCCTGGAAGATTCCATTCTTTGGATCACACCAGGGCACTGCTGGTGGCAGCAGTTGGCCCAGGAGCTGCACCCACCACCAAACTCTGTTTGGTTCTGCGATCCTGCCCTGTCTGGGTCAGGAGATGGCACTGCAGAGTCCCTGGGAGTCCTCCTGAGGGTTATTTTTGAGGCAAAATCTCTGGAAATCACCAAATAAGTGCATGGTGCAATCATCTCTGGCATTTGGCTTTCAGTAAGGTTTTACGCTCGGGTAAAGCTAAATTAAACTGGACTGAAACTTGGCTTAACCTAAATGAACATTTTAAAGCCCAGACTCATCAACACTTTTCATTCTCAGCAAAGAACAGGAGCTTTACCTTTTGGGAATGTCATGAGCCTCAGTGGAGAAGTGCATGAGCCTCCCTTGCACTTCCAGGCCCACGTTGAAGGCCAGCAGAAAATCCAGGCCGTTGGGTTTGGTGTTTGGAGGGAGCATCTGGGAAGCTGCCAGGAGAGCCGGCAGGACAGCCCCAGAGGGGTGGGTGGCAGGGTGCCAGGTGTCGTCAAAATCCATGGAATGAGTCTGCCAGAGAAACAGAGATGGGAATGTGCTGGCTGGATGCTGAGGGAATGAGGGCTCCCTGCTGGTATTCCTGAGGAATTTCTGCCAGAGCCTCCACTCAGTGTCCCCACGGGGTGGTTCAGCTCCTCCAAGAGCCAGGAGATTCCCGGCTTCTGCACCCTCAGTGACCACTCTGTTTCCTGGAATGCTAATTCCTGCCACCACAGATTCCCCTGGGAGAGCCAGGAACACAGATCCCCCTGGAAAAAACCAGGAGAACAGATTCCCCAGGAAGAGCTGGGAGCACAGATTCCCCTGGAAGAGCTGGAGCTCAAATCCCCCTTGGAAGATCCGGGAACACAAATCCCCCTTGAAAAATCTGGGAGCACAGATCCCTGGGAAAATCCAGCCTCACCGCCACACCGTTGGTGAAGGCAGCCAGCGTCGGGGAGAGCTTCACTCCTGGCTTTCCATAGACTGAGCTCACGGCCATGGAGGAGTACAGCTCCTGCGGGAAGGAGGGAATGTCAGGAAAGCCCTGGAGCTGATGCCACAGGTTTTAGCCTTTAAGTTTTTCAGATTCTGTGCTGCTTTAGTGTGTGGCTCTGGGCTTCATATCAGGGGATGGTGAGCTCTGCACAGAGCAGGGAGACAAAACAATTCCTGCTCTAGCTGGGGACCAAGGACACATGATCCAAATCTCAGGCCCAAGAGCACAAACAACATGGGCTGAAGAGAGAAAAGCAGGAAAGTTGGGACTTCGTAGGCTGGGGCTGTAGTTGGGCAATTGACTCCTGTGTGCTGGTAGACCAAGGCTCATAGAGGTGTGGGACCGTGTGGCTGGTCATGCACTTTGTGCCCATTTTGGTTCACCTGAGGTGCAGCCCTGGCTGGGCTCTTGTGCTGCCCAAGGTGGATCTGTTGGGACCTCCGAATAAACCCCTACTTTATTCTTTAACTCAGTCTAGTCTCTGTTCTAGGTCAGCCTTCACAAGGCATCAGAGGGAGCGGGGATGGTTCCAGCCACCACCAGCCCCAGCAGGGGCTGGGATCAGCTCTGGAGGTGGCAGTGGCAGTGGCAGTGGCAGTGGCAGTGGCGGTGGCGGTGGCAGTGGCGGTGGCAGTTTTGGTGGCAGTGGCAGTGGCAGTGGCAGTGGCAGTGTTGGTGGCAGTGTTGGTGGCAGTGGCAATGGCAGTGGCAGTGGCAGTGGCAGTGTTGGTGGAAGTGGCAGTGGCTGTATCAGTGGCAGTGGCAGTGGCAGTGGCAGTGGCGGTGGCAGTTTTGGTGGCAGTGGCAGTGGCTGTATCAGTGGCGGTGGCGGTGGCAGTGGCAGTGGCAGTGGCAGTGGCAGTGGCAGTGGCAGTGGCGGTGGCAGTGGCGGTGGCAGTGGCAGTGGCTGTATCAGTGGCAGTGTTGGTGGCAGTGGCAGTAGCAGTGGCAGTGGCGGCAGTGTCAGTGGCGGGGCTGTCCCTACCCGGCAGTAGCGCAGGGCGATGTCGAAGACGCGCGTGGTGCTGCCCACGAGCCCCACGCCGATGCTGTCCAGGATCATCCTCTTGCTGCGCTGCCGCACGGTCTGGGACAGGTGCTCGGGCCGCGCCGCGCGGATGAACGAGGCGAAGCTGCTGGTCACCGTGTCCTCAGGGGCGTTCCGGGCTGCCACTGCAGGACAGGGCACAGGGAGGGGACAGGGACAGCGGTGAGCCCTGCGCTGCAGCCGCAGCTCCACGCCCCTGGTGTCACCAGGCCCAGGGAGCTGCACCCCTGAGCCAGCTGGGTCAGTCTGGGGAGCCCTGCAAGGGCAGGGAGCTGGAATTCATCATCCCCATGGCTCCCTTCTGCCTTGGGTACTCTCTGATTCCATAGGATCTATACATAAAATTTCATATTCCACAGATGGGGTGGCTTCCAGAAGGTTCAGGTGGAGAAATCTCAGAGCCCCCTCACTTTGGGGTTCCAACAACCATTTCTTGGGAGGGACCAACACAAATGATGTCCCTTCATCCAGAGGAAAGCCAAACAGGAATGGACCACAGAAATCCAAAGCTTCCATAATGTTTTGGAAAGCAGGACTAGACCCAAAACCTGGATTTATCCAGGTGTTTCATCCTAAAAGACACTGAAGTGTCTTGACTCAGCCACCAAAGCTCTTAAGCCCTATGTACTCCAATTATGCCAATCATTAAAAGTGAGTTAAAATTCTATGGAAAACACCCAATCTGTGTCTGTTGTATATTTTAATTTCAGTGCCTTATTTAGATTATATATGTATAAATAATTATTATATATTACGTTTATATAATATTTTTGTAATTTATATAATAATTTATAATCTATAAAATTATTCATAATTCTATTATTAGAATACAGAATATAATGAATATAATTATATTTATAACTCATAGAATTGAAATTGTTATGGCCCATTACAATTTATACTGTTAATTTGAGAGTGCACAGGAGAGCAGGAAAAATAAAATTCTACATGGACAACATTTGCAGAATGGCAAATCCATACATTTACTCATAGGTGGATGTGGGGGTGCACACACAGGTGGACATAAAAGATGAATTAACGTCCCAAAAAAAAATACTTTGCACCAAGAGTAAAGCTCATCCAGATCGGCAGGTACACAGGAGGCTTTGTTTTTGGAGCAGCAAAGAGGGCAATTAATGAAATGACCATTCCCTAATATCGCTAGTTTGGATTCATCCCGAAATGTCACATCAGTGACTCACGGAGCGCTGGCTCAGGCTGGGCTCACCTCGAGCCCGGTCTGAGGCTCCGGTAAACACAGCTGGGAATGCCATCACGCCTGACTCGCCGGGACAGCATTCCCCTCCCGGGGACCGCGTTCCTGCGGGAATCCCGGCACTCAGCGCTCCGGACCCGCTGCCCAGCCCAGCCCGGGTCCCCCGGAGCCGGAGCGGTGATGTCAGGGCTTGGAGAGGCTGCAGGAAAATCTGCTGCCATCACCCAGCACCCAGAAAAACTGGATTGCTTCCTCCCGCCATCAAATGCTCTTTGTCACCTCAGCAGGCAGCGGGGTTTTTTAACCCTTCAGCTAAAAGCATTCCATGACCCCGGGGTTTTCCTCCTGCTATGGCAGGACTTCGTAAAAAAATTAAATTTGATACAAGACCAAATAAATCCCTGTGGATTATTATTTCTCTTGTCCTCAGGTCTCATTAAACAACATTACTTGCATTTATTGTAAATAACTAATTTTAAAATAAATTGAGATAATAAACTAAGAATATATTTTAAAATTACTTCATAAACCTATCATAAACTTACAATAGACCAAGAGCTCTTTTTAAAATAAGTTGATAAACTTATATTAAACCAAGAAAACTTTTAGAAAGAAGTTAATAAACATAATAGACCAAGAACATATTTTAAGGTCAGTTAATAGACAAACTTAGACCAAGTTGAGACAAAATAGACCAAGTGTCTACACGGCCAAGTTGTGATTAATTTATCCAAAGGTGGGCAGTGCTGGAGCCACAGAAAGAGATCCATGAACGTCTCCAGGCAATGCCCAGGGCAGGATCAGGTGTAAGTAGGAAGCAGTGACAAGTGGAGGAGTTAAGGATCTGAGCCATCCTTTCAACATCTTACATTTGTGGCCAAAGAATTTGGAAAGTCTGGTTCTAAACCAGTTAAAGATCTGATTTAGCACAGGACTAGCAATCCACATTTTTATCCCCAAGGGCAAGAAACACCACAGGACCCCCAAACATCTGGAAGCTTTTCCTTCCAAGAATTTGAGGATTTCTCCTGGCGTGCTCAGCCCAGCAGCTTCTTTTCCAGCAATTATTCAGGGGTGCCCACTAGGAAAGGATGGGGAATAGATACAGATACAAACCGTGGGCAGCAGTTTTGTGGACTTGCCGAGAGCTTGCCAAGAACTTCTGGGATTTCTAGAGGAGAGACACAGAGAGGGAATTTGTCACTGAGCTGCTGGAAGGCTTCTCGGAGCAGTTTTCCTGGTTGTGCCTCTCATCGTGAGACACTCACAGATCAAACGAGCACGTAAAAGTAACGACATATTTAAAGGAGGGAAAAAAATATTTTCCTAAGCTGCGTCCAGCAGGGATGCCAAGAACATCCAGGGAAATAAAGCCACACAGCTGAAGGGGCAGCAGAGCCTTTCAGCCCTGCCACGAGATCCTGCAGCAAGTGGCACCAGCTCGGAGTGGGCACAGGGAGCAGAGCCCACGGAGCACATCCCAACAACAACAACCCCCAAGTGGCACAGCCCAGGGGGTGTCTGGGACACATGAAAGGAGCAGAATGGCAGGAAAAGGTCAGTAGCTGAATTAAGTGACTGTGAAAACCATTGGAATTTGTTAATTTTGGGGCAGGTTCCCGTTTAGTGCCACGATCAGCTGGACCAGGGGAGGAAAGCGACATTTTCTCTTTAAAGTGCCAAAGGCGAGCTCAGGGATGGGGAGGGTTTGCATGGAAGAGTTTTACCTGGAAGGTGGAGTAGACCATGCTGGTGGCTGCTTTTCCCAGTGCCTTTCCCAGCTCGGTGTGCTCGGCTCAAGGGAGGCAGAGGTGTGTGGCTGGAAGGTGCTGGTGGCAGGGTTTATATCTGCGTCCAAAAGGCAATTTGCTTTCTGTTTTGTGCAACTGAATTTCCAGGGGGATGACATCAGCCCCTGGGGAGCCAGAGGGTGGGGGGAATCCGTGAGGAGGGGTGGTTTGTCCCTGCTGGACAGAAGGGTAACCCCCCCTCCCCACACCCCCAGTTTCAGGAAATAAATAAAGATTTCAGACAATAACTGACAAGGTTCAAGGAAACTCCTGTCTCCAAAGTGCCACAGGTGCCAATGGGTGAAGCAACTGGCTCCAGGCTCCTCCTCCCGAGGAGGACTATAAAAGTGAGATTCACCAGGAAATGAGAGGGACAAGAGCATCCTCCCATTGAGCTGAAGTGTCACCAAAGCAGGTAAATCCCAGCTGCAGAGGCAGAAGTGAGGCAGTGGTGGCTTTCTTGGATGCTTTTCTTGAATACCTTCAGCGTTTGGGTGTTTGGCTGAGTCTTTCCCAGCTCTCCTTCTTCTCCATCTCCAGCTCTGCTGGGTCACTGAACTGGGAGTGCACCCTGGAGCTTCCAGGGAACACCGGGAGCCTTCGTTCCCAAAGCAATGTTTGGATTTTGTGGGGAGTGCCACGGCTCTTTGCTTTGTTCATCAGTTGAACGTGGGGACATTAATTATTTTGGGCAGAGTAACAGCCTGGAGGGACACACCTTTATTTAAAATTGGATTTTTTACTAACCCCCATGCAGACCTTTGTTGTAGCAATGTATCCCTGGCAATTCTGTCGTGGTTTGCACCAGAGGAGAGGCAGGGTTGTGATGTGAAATCCAGCTGTGTGTTGTGGCTGTGCACTGTTCATCTCGCTGTGTGTTTGTCCAAAATGAATTTTGTTCTCTTTCCATGTTTATCTGGAGAGAAGCAGCATTTCCTCAGAGCTCTGTGAATGTTTGTTATCACTAACAAGGTGGGATGGAAAACTAATGGCAAGGTGCCCCGGGGATGAGTGAAAATGGAATGGTTTGGTGTTTGCAGATCTGTCCCATGGCGTGGGGTGCCTTGCTCCAGCCTCCTGGGGACGGAATGCCCGTGCCCTGGAATATTCTGGTTAATATTGGTCACGGAGAAGCAGCAGCAGCTGTGGGATTCACAGAGAGACTCCTGCAAACCTGACAGCCCCATGGAAACGGGATGAGATGGGAATGACCTTTCCTGGCAGGGGGTGAAGGGGAGTTGCTGTGAGGACAGCAGGGAGGGAAGGAAGTGGTGTCCAGAGCCTGTCCCATGCAGCTCCGAGGTGACCGAGGGCAGGAGGGAGGGAGGAGCTCCCACAGCATCCCTGCAGCCCCCAGGGTGAGGGATGTGGGGGAAAGCAGGGAGAGGAAAGAAGGCGGAGGGGGCAGGATGAGGGAGGGTGTGGCTTTGGCTTTGCCCTCGCTGCACCAGGGATTTGAGCAGGGAAGGCTCATCCCGGGCTGCCCAATCCCCCCGGGAGATGCAGCTCCCAGGCAGCACCCAGGTGAAGAGGTGCCTCCTCGGCATGGGGACATCTCCACCCCTGGTTCCCTGGACAGTGGCTGTGCTGCTGGTGCCCCGGGTGTGCAGAGAGCCTCTAATCCCACCCGGCACAGAGGGATTTTCCATCTGCCCCCTGCCTCCTGCACAGCCCCATGTTATCCTGCCGCACCACCAGGGTGAAATCTGTGGGGAAATGACAGCATTAAGGACAGTGGCAGCACCCATGGGTGGGGTTGTCCCAGGGCCAAACCTGGGCATGTTTGATCAGAACCCCCCTGGAGGTTCCCCTGCTGGGCCTCCTTTATCCAGCTCAGGGCAGCCCTCGGCGTTCTGGTGCTGCTGCTCCTGAGACAGCACCAGGGGGATTTTCCTGGTTTGTTGTGTCCTGACCTTGCAGGAAACTGAGGCAGGGACAATGCCCAGGGACATTGTTCCTGGTGTCTCAGGGCAGGGACCACGAGTCTGGGTTGGTGTGTGGGGGCAGGTGTGAGCAGGAGGTTCAGCTGCAGCTGGTTCCAACCCCAAACCTTTTCCTCCTCCTTTTCCACATCTTGGGCTGGATCCTCTCACATCCTTGCCCTTTACACCTCCTTAGCCTGACAGCATGTTCTCTTGCTTGTCTTCCTCCCTTCCCCCACGTCTGCACTGGAAGAAGAGGAAAACATCCCTGTGAGTTGTGTCTCCTTCCCTCCCAGCTCTTTGTTGCAGGTCTGTTATGCAGAAAACACCAACAAAATGAGCTCTGGCAGATTAAAACCCACTGCTGAGAGCCAAGGAGTCACCTGGCCAGCCCAGCTCCCTCCCAAATCCCAGCTCACCCTCTTCCAAGCAGGGGCTCTGAGTGTGCCTTTGAGCCACTGCCTGGGCTGTTTCAGGGCAAAACATCTGGAGGAGCTTAATTTTGTGGCTCGTTTCCAAGTATAACCACTTAAACCAAACTGCTTCTTTATATAGAAGTGTCATTTAAAACAACAAAAGAGACAAAATCATGGAATCCACAGGCTCAGCTCTGCGCAAGGGCACAGCATTCCTTGGGACCTCCTGAAAGGCAGTGCCCTGGTGGGAAAAGGGAGAATTCCTCCCTGGGAACTGGGATCTGGTGCATCTCCCTCTCTGAAGCCAATATTCCAACCTTTAGCACAACCAAGTAATTGAATAATTCATTGCTCCCCAAGCTTTGCTTGGAGGTTTTTAGCCTTTCCTTATTTGATGAGAGTTGAGGTTGCCAAAGCAGTTTGGAGCTGTCGGAGTAGATTTATCCTTCAGCCTTCTTCCTTTGGGGAAGTGACATCCTTTAGAATAAATGGAGAGAGGAAAACACGAGGTTTTTAGCAGAACAAGAGAGTCCAGAGGGTACTGATGTTTGTAAAATGTAAATTTGGGCTGAGGATTTGTGTGATCCTGGGATTTAGGTTTGTTATTATTTTTCTTTGGATGGTGCTTCTTCCCTCCTCCTCACTCCCCCTAACAATAGTGGTGCTTTCCTCCCTTTCCAAAGGGTTCTTTGGAATGGCTGAGAACAGAATACATCACCTTCTCCCTTTCCAGCTTTTTTAGCTCACCAAATATTCTAAAAATACCCAAATAACAAGAACATTGCTGTTTTATTTTCATCTTTGTTTCCCAACAAAACCCTCCAGAGAGAAAACTTCAGCTCCTGGTACCCAGGAGTGCCGAGGAGTGGAAATGTGGGGGCTGCCTGCAAACAGACGAGTTCATGGGAGAAATATGAAGGGTTTGAAAATAGCCTATTTAGTCACTGGGGTTTCAAGAAAGGGATGGAGCTGGAAAATTCCATCTGGAAAGGAGACTGTGTGTGTGTGTGCACCGTGCCTGCCCTGTTTGTCTGCAACAGTGGATAAGAAACGTCCTGGAACGGCTCAAAAATACCTTGTGGGTTTCGTCTGGATGTTTGTTGGTTTGTGTTGGGCTATTCATGCCTCTCCATCTCCAGCAGCCTGGAGAAGAGGGGACAGCAACCATCACCACCACCTGCAGCGCTTTGGGGCACCTAAACATGTTTTTGCCAGGAATCCTGGTCGCCTAAATAGGTTGTGTGTGTTTTTTCTGGATAGGGCTGTGGAAAGTAGGCACCTCAAGTGGTGCTTTGAATGGAGCCTTTGTCTGCAGCGAGGAGCGGGGAGGAACATGGAAACACCTGAGCCTGTCACCAGCCTGTCCCTGCTCGGGGCCGGGCACGGCTCTGCAGGCTGGCCGGGTGCCCCAGCCCGGAGCAGGGGGCACGGCCGGGGAGGCTGTGGGGGCGAGGGCCGACTCTGCTGTTTTGTCTGGAAGGGCCATGGCCAGCGCCGAGGGCTTCGCCGCCGTCTTCTACAGCGAACCGGGGGTGCTGGGGCTGCTGGGCAACGTGGTCAGCGCCTTCCTGCTGTGCCTGCAGAACTTCGCCGTGGCCAGCACCGGCCTCGCGCCTCGGGCAGCAGAGCAGGTCCTGGCAGGTGGGTGCTGCTGCTCAGGGTGGTGTGGGTGCGGCTGAACGTCCCCTGTGCTCTTTGAGGGTCATCCCCATGGGCCAATGGGTACCACTGGTGGGACGGTGGGGAAATGTGGGCTGTGTCCATTGTGCAGGTCGGTGTGCTCCTGGGGATGGCTGCTCCTCCCTCCCCAGCCACTGGGCCAAATATTCTCTGTGCCATTCCCTGCTAGATCCAAACTGTCCTTGGGGCCTGCTCACCACACTGAGCCAAGGGGCTTAGGGGCCACACAGGGAAATTTCCCATAAAGTTGGGAAGAGGGGCAGACAGAGGCCACAAGGCTGCTCACAGGAAGGCCATGGGACCTGCTGTGGGGTGTGCCCTACAGCTTCCTTTTTGTACTTGGCTTCACACCTGACTCCTTCCTGCGTCTCTCAGGTGTCCACCTCATCCTGATTGGAGGCTTTGTCCAGCTCCTGGCCGGATTTCTCGCCTTCCGCAAGTATGACCACCTTGGAGGCGCGGCGTTCCTCACCTTCTCTGCTCTGTGGAGCAGCTATGGGGCCACAAAGGTCCTGTCTGCCGCGTATCCCTCCCTGGAGAACACAACGCTCCCCTCTGGGAACGCCAGCCAGCTCCCGGCCAGCGGCACAGCCCTGCTCTCGGCCAGCCAGAGCTCCGTGGCCGGGCTGGTGGCCTACATTGCCATCTCCTTCATCCTGTCCTTCTGCTCGGCCACCGTCAACTACATCATGCCCTTCATCTTCGGGGCCATCGCGCTGGCCCTGGGCTTCGAGGCGGTCGCGCTCTTCGGGGACTGGGCCCTGGTGGTGTCCGGGGTCCTGGAGCTGGGCATCGTCCTGTGCGGGCTGTACGGGGCTGTGGCTCTGCTCCTGAAGGGCATCACCCAGCGGTACGTCCTGCCCGGCTTTGGGCACCCCCTCTTCAACGTCCTGCTGCTGGGATCGGCACAGAAAAGCTCCTCCAAGGCCCTCGGGGAAGAAAAGAAGAAGAACACCAAGTACGCAGAGCCGATGGCCCTGGGGAACATCTGCGACACCGTGTCACCCTTTATATTTGCCTTTTACTTCTTTGGGTACATGAAGACATTCTGTGTGGGGGCAGCGTGGATTTCCATCATCTCCAGCTGCCAGCTGCTCTCCAGCTTCTACAGCTACCTCAGAGGGGATGGCTACCACACCACCAAGTTTGGTGTCCACAGCCTCCTCTGGCTGGTGATGTCCTGGGAGGAGTTTGTGCTCACCACCTTCCTCGGGCTGCCTGCAGCTCAGGACAGCAGGCTGGGAATGTTTGGAGCGTGGTTCTTCCTGGCCATTGCCTGCCTGCTGTTTTTGATGTCTATCCACAAAGACACCCTGGAGATGCTGCAGAACGCCTCCTTCATCCTCCTCACCTTGGCCTTCATCCACCAGATCCCGCTGCCCGGCGCCCGGCCCTTCCTGGGGGCCGCCTGCAGCCTCTGCACCGCGCTCTCCCTGTACGCCGCCTTCGCCAGCCTCATCAACTCCATCGGGGAGAAGGCTCTGATTCCCGTGGGCGCCCAGGCCGTGCCCAGCTCGGCTCTCCAGGCCATGCTGGGGGCTGTCCAGAGCTGGCTCTCGAGGTCCAAGGACATCCCCAGCGGCACCAGCGCTGCCGTGCCGGACTCACTGTTCTACATCTGCAATGGCCTGGCTGCAGCTGCCGCCCTCCAGGGCAGCGTGGGTGCTCCGGGCAGGCAGCAGCTCTCCATCCCCTCCGTGCTCATCCCCGGAGCCCTGGGACAGCTGTTCGTGTGCCGGATCCAGGTGCAGGGCGGGAAGAGGTTTGGGTCTGTGCTGCCCTTCTGCTATGCTGCCTTCTGGGCAGCCTGGACGTGGCTGCGCCTGGCAGGTAAAGCACAGGATGGTTCCTGTTAAAGGGGTGTTCCCAGATTGCTTTCTCTGATGGAATTCCTTCCTTCAGGAGAGTCAGTGACATCAGGTTTACTGATATTGCTCACTGGAAAAAGATAATTCACCAATCACCCCAGCCTGCACTCGGTTGCCATTGCTGCAGGCACTTGGTGCTCTCAGTTCCAGGAGTCCAAGCTGTGCCTCCAACTCCAATAAAAGCCAAGATTTCCCTGCAAAAACATTGTGAGACAGGGCTGGCTCTGGGCTGTTATCTCAGAATAACAACACAGGAGATACTTTTAGGCAGTGAGAGACTCCAGGTTCTGGATTTCTCCTTCGGGAGCCTGGAGAATTCTAACCCAGCTGGTCACAGCCATTAAAGAAGCTCTCAGCAGCTGAGCCTGGCTTTTAAAAGCTGTGTTTTGCTCCAGGTGGGCAGAGTGTTCACACAGCCTCCATGCCAAAAGCTCTTAAAACGAGCACCTGTGGGGACAGTTAAAGCTGTGGCTTGGGACGTGTGGCAGGAGCTGCTGAAGTGTCCAGCCAGGCCCTGAGCATTCCAAGCTGGAAGTAAAATCCAGAGCTTTTTTTGGATAACCATCACCAGCCCCACAGTTAATACCTCAAATACTTTGCATGGCAGAAGCAGCGGGTGTCGGTGAGGGAGGGTTTTTGGGAGGCCACCGTCCAACAGCTGGAGCTGTGGCAATCCCAGCTGAGGCTCTGCCACTCTCCTGCCACTCTCCTGTCATGCTGCTCTTTGTGGTTTGCTTGTAACCAGATGTGCTGCTCCTGTTTCAGGCCACTTGCTGGACATCAGGGCGGGGCACACCGAGGGATTCACTGCTGGCTCCGTTGCCTTTTTGGTGCTCAATGCTTTTTTAATCATTTTGGGTAAGTCTCAGAACCACGTGGGATGTTTACTGAGGGGCATCTGGGGTCAGATCATGAATCCTCCTGTGACTGCTCCCTGGTGGAGATGCACCAGTGAGCGAGGCGAGGCTCTGCCTGTCGCTCTGATTAAGCAAGAACGAAGATGTTTTGCCCACAGCCAGTAACAGAAGCTGAGCTGGGCTTAGGAGAAACAGCCCCAAGGGAATGGAAGAACATTTCAAAGAAAATAAAAGGATCAAATCAGGTGAAAGTGTTCGACGCACTGGGCCACTGGCACCAAGCCACAGCCACACTCCAGCCCAGCTGGTGTAAATCAGAACCTGCTGGGCTGCCAGAGAAGTGTTTTCCATGTGAGCACAGTGTCCTGGCAGATCAAGGGTTTGGCAGGGTGTCTGTGGAACCTGAGGGCTGAACAGACCCTGGCTGTGCCTCTTTGTTCCTTCACCAACAGGGAAATCAGAGCTGGGGCTGCTCGGTTTAATCAAACAAGCCTCAGTTGATTTAGGAACTCTTCTGCTGGTTCATGGACATTTTATGCGCCGTGCTTGATGTGGATCCCTCTTGTTTGTGTTTCTTTCCACAGCTTCCTCTTTTAACGTGGTGCTGCTCTGCCTGACCCTGGCCATGGAGCTCTTGACCGTTTGTTTTCTGCTCTTTACACTGGAGAACCTCCCTTTGCCATTTGAAAGTGAGCCTTAGGGGAACGTGGACATTAAACCTTCACCCTCACGGTGCAGGGACTGGGTCCTGGGTTGGGGAGCAGTGTGGGAAAATCAGCCAGGGTGTTCCTCTTTCCCTGGAAAGCTGGGGTGTGTGCAAGCATGACTGGAGAAGGAAACCTTTCCTCCTATCACCCCCAGGGTCTTGACATTCCAAATAAACACAGTACTGCTGGATCAGAGCACCTCTAGAGGTTCTGTCCAGCTCTGCTTCCCAGTGGATGTTTCCTGAGGTGTGGGATGAGCTGGATATGCCACAGCTGTCAGTGGCTGTAGTTCTGCTGAAGCCTTGGCTTTGCTGCAAGTGACAATTGAAGTTTTAATTCCATGGAGGGCTTTAGCAAGGGGATTAGTGGGAGCTTTTCCACCAGGACTTTGTCACTGCAGAATAGAATCACAGCACCATGAAATCCAAGTGACTGAGTCCAACCATCCCCACAGCACTGACAAACCCTGTCCCCAAGTGCCACATCCACACTGTTAAATCCCTCCAGGGATGGGGATTCAATCGCCCTTCCTGCCTCTGACTCTGGGATTTTTTCCAGTTGTGGTGTTGAGCATCCTCAGTGCCATCTGCTTCTACGGAGCCGCAGCCTCTCTCACCAACTGCATGTTCGGGAAGGACCTCCTGATGATGGGACCTCCTCTGCTCACAGTAAGAGATCTTGGATGCTGGTGTAGCTTCCTTGTTCAGAGGGGATGTTCTGGGGCTTTCAGTGCAGATTCCTGTGGAATTTCTCTTCTGCTGAATCCTTCAGTGCTGTTCAGAGTCCTGGTCCCTTTGTAGGGGGCTGTGAGCTGGAAATGAGCTCTCTTCCATTAGCAATAACATTGGAGAAAGGACAAGGATATTTACAAGACATACCTTGCTCCTGGGGAATCAGCCATCCCCAGTCTAAGAATTCCTCATAGACTGGAGTTTTAAAGCCATAACCTTGGAAACAGGGAACTTACAAATTTTCCAGACCGGACAACAAGAATTCCCCATATTTTCTTAGCTTCAAACTTTTTCTGCCCTCTGATGTGTGTGCCTAGGGCAACTCTCCCTATCCAGGGTGATGGATCTGCCAGCTCCAATTCCTGCTGCAGAGAAACATTTCCATTAAATCAGTGTTTCATGGGAATTGAAAATCCATCTTGGTTCTGGATTTTGGATTCCTGAACAGTTTCTTTAGGTCACTTTGGAGAGCAGCCATTTCTCCAGGGAGCTGTGCTGGGTGGGATTCATCTCCTCTAACTTAAGGCATTGGCAGTTGAAACATCCACCCCAAGCTGCTCTCTTTGACTTTAATAATTGGAATTCCCTCCCCTGCTTTGGGAGAAGCATTCCTAGAGGTGCTGCCTTTAGGATGGCCAAGGGATCACGGCATGGTGGATCCCTGCATTCAGGTGGGTGCAATCCTGCCCTGTGTTCCATATATTTGCTTATTCACTACCTCCTGATTCCTGGCAGGTCCAGAGCTCCAAGAAGGACAGGGCGGATCCCCTGCCCTGTGTCTGCCCCAAGTCCCACCTCACAAGTGGCCTGAGGACCATCGCGGAGCTGCTGAACACGGGGGCCGTGTGTGGGGTCCCCACAGACACCGTGTATGCCCTGGCAGCCTCCTGCAAGCACCCTCAGGCCATCGAGAAGGTCTACAGGATCAAGGTGGGAATTCAGGGATGTCTCTGCTTACCTGGCTCTGTGTCCTGTCCACGAGTTTCTGCAGAAGCAGAAAGGGGAGCCCCTGGTTTCAGGTTATCCCAAGACTCAGGAGGTGACCATGGGCAGAGTTCATGGACAGCCACACCAGAACATCAGGGACCATTTTCTGAGTGACCCAGGGTACAGCCCCTCTGTACAGGCTGGAGCACTGGTAATCAGGCAGCGACATCCCTGGGGATGGACAAAGCACAACCCCAAACAGGAACAGCCACTCACAAATGGGTCCAAACCTGTGTTTGTGCCTCGCGAAGTGCTGAATCAGAATCCCAGGGCTACATTCCCCCAGACTTTTGGAGCCATTCAGTGCTGGAACCAGCCCCAGAGTTTGCAGCTTCAATCCAGCTTTTGCAGCCTGGCCCTGTCTGCTGTCCATGAGGCAATTTCCTGGCTAGCCTGGAGAAATAACCATAACAGACGATCTCAGCTGGCCCCAAGCGCGAGCAGCGGCACAAAGGCCGTCTCTTCTGCGCTGCCCTGGTGCCAGTGCTGACCTTCCCTGCCGATGAGAGAATACAAACAGAATGTAAATACGTGCCCAGCTCCTGAGTCATTTGGCCCCACTGAAGCTGATGTCAGTTGAGGACTGAAATGACACTGCTCTGCGAGCTTGTTTTATTTCCCCTCCATCTCCACTGCTGGTTTCACACCGAACTTATTTCACCAAGCTTCTTCCAAAGCTCTGGAGGAGTGATAATGGAGACGGTGGTTTGCAGGAGGCTGAGCTCTCCATCCCTTATCCCATCACAAATTGGTGTGTTTGACCTTGGTTTACACCAGCAGAAGTTTGGAAAAATCAGGCCCCTGGTGTGCAACATCCTAAAAACGCTGATACTGAGTGGAACATCACTGTTCAACTGATGGATGTGCTTAAACAGGGAATTGGATGCATCCCACAAGTTTCCAAGGGCAGGCTGCTGCTCTGCCTCCTCTTTAATCTGCACGTGCAGATCTGAGCTGTGGCATCCATTACAGCTCAGCATTTGTGCAGACACAGCATCTTCCTTGCCTGGAGCTCCTGCTCCCTGGGAAACACACAAACCAGCATTCCAGCAGGCTTCAAGGTTCTGCAGGCCAACTTTCCCTCTTCATCTGTCTTCCCTCTCTGTTTTTTCAGGACAGGCCTCAAGAGAAGCCCATCTGCATCTTTATTTCCAACCTGGAGCAGTTGCGAGCAGCTGCCCCGCCCATCAGCCCGCTGCTCTGGGAATTCATGGAAAACGTTTATCCCGGTGGCATTGGCTGCATTATCCAGAAGGGAGAGTGGCTGAAGAAGCTGGGTGAGATGAGCAGCACAACCCTTCTGTCCCCCTTTCACGTTTTCAGCACGGCAGGTCTGCAATCCCAACACCCTTTGGGATGGGATGGGGAGAAATTCTGGTCATTTTCTCCAAGAAATCCCCGCTGGAGCTCCGGGATGCTTTGGTGGATGTTTAGCAGAGGGTGTTAATCAGCTGGAATGACTCATCAAGAGTGGGAGCCAGCAGGATGAGCTCTTTAACCAGAGGCAAGGGAGGCTGCTCAGCCTGGGAGGGTCCCTCTCCCAAGCCCCCCGCTGTTGACTGGGAATGAGCAAGCCAGGGTGGAGCAGTGTCCAGGAGATGAGAGGGTTCTGATGGTCATCCCTGCTCATCACCTCTGCCTCCCCCCACACAGACACAGGCAGGCACTGTGAGCACTGGGATGATTCACCTCAACCCTGGCTCCTGGGAAATAGGGAATGAGGGAACTGGAGGAGTTGGAGAACAAATCCTGTGAGGAGCAGCTGAGGGAGATGGGAAAGGGGCTCAGCTTGAAGAAAAGGAGGCTTGGGGGGCCCTTCTGGCTCTGCACAACTCCTGATGCAGGAGGGAAGAGCCAGAGGGATCTGGCTGTTCTCCCAGAGAAGACAGGAGGAGAGGGCACAGCCTTAATCTGCACCAGGGGAGGTTTCGGTTGGACATTAGGGAAAAAAAATCTTCCCAGAAAGGGTGATTGGGCATTGGAAGGGGCTGCCCAGAGAGGTGTTGGAGTCCCCATCCCTGGAGGTGTCTAAGGAAAGCCTGGACGTGGCACTTGGTGCCATGGCCTGGGTGACAAGGTGGTGTTGGGTCACAGGCTGGACTCGATGATCTCAAGGGTCCTTCCCAGCTCAGTGGATTCAGTGATTCTGAGTTAACCACATTTAACAGGCAGAGGAAGGTGGTGGAGGGTGGGCAGAGGTCACAGGAAGTCAGAGTTTGGGATATAGGGAGATCCTGTGTCCGTGGAAACAGCTGTGATGTCTCCAGCTGTGAATCATTTCCTTTTTACCCAGTTGGACCCCAAACTGTGCCTCTGCTCTCACAGATTTCTGCTCAGGAACACCCACAAAGACACATTTAGTTGGGTGCATGGAGCTGGGTCACTTCCAAAGGAAGCAGGAATCCCCCCTGGTGCCACGACAGGGGCTGTGCCAGCTGTGCCTCTGCCAACCTCCTCTGCCTGTCCTTCCAGGGGTCGGAGCAGGATACAGCAGGGTGGGAACCCAGGACAGCATCATGATCCGAGTCCCTGACCTGACGGTCCTGGTGCACCTCATCGACATGACCGGGCCCTTGGCCATCACCTCGGCCAACCCCAGCGGGGAGGTGGACAGCACCCACCACAACATGGTCATCTCGTGAGTACAGCTCGCTGGCAGTGCCACCCTCCTGCTTCAGTGCTGGCAGGCCTTGCTTTGGTGTCCTGCACCCAGGGGAGCTCAGCACGAGGTCACAGCACGGTCTGTGAAGGGCTGTTGCTATTTGTTGCCCCACAGGCGCCTTGGCCATAAGCTGGAGGGTGTTCTCTGTGATGGAGAGTCTGACGAGGTGGTGGCGTCCACTGTGGTCAACTGCACCAAGATTGATGAAAGTGAGTGTGAGACCCGCCCTTGGTGTCAGCAGTGGCGTTTTCCTGGGAGGCTTCCATGCCTTTCCCAGTATCAGTCTGGCAGCACAGCGTGCTCCAAGAGTAACAGCTCTTGAGTGCCTGGACATTTGCAAACATGTTGATGAAGGGAAACAAACAAAAGATGTCCTGGGAGGACCTCTGTGTTGACAGGGAGCAAGGCAGGAGGACAAACACAGTTGTGCAAGGAAAATCTGCCTTGTCAGGGTGGAAATGCTCTGAGTGGGAGGGTGGGTGCTGCTGGAGGAGGGCTGGGTGCTGCTGGAGGAGGGCTGGGTGCTGCCTTGGCCCAGCACAACAAGGGTGGTACAGGAGCTTGCCCACAGTGATGCAGCAGCACACGCTGAGGTGTCCTGGGTGGCTCTGGGCTGACATTTGAGAGGGATTCATTAGTGGAAAACCAAACCCTTGAACAAAGTGTGAGGTCAGTGTTCATCGGTGGTTTCACTTTCTGGTCCTTCCACACGAGTTTATTTTGAGTGGCTTTGCTGGTGCGAGATGTTCCTTCACGTTCCTTTCTGTGCCACTTTGGGGATTGTCCTGACTTGCTCATTCTCCCTCTGGGAAGGTGGCATCACCATCGTGCGGGAAGGCTGCATCCCAGCTGGAAAAGTGATGCAGATCTTTGAAAGAGTGAAGAACAGTGTGGTCTGAATGGAAGGAACCTTCCCTGAGCAAAGGAACAGAGTCTGCTCTCCCTAAAAACACGAGGTGTCCCATGTTTGGCTGGAGCACATGGCCTTGGGAGAGCCATTCCTTCTCCGATCTGATCTTACCTCCTTGGGAACGACAGCACTTCCCCAGCTGGGGCCTCTCCTGGGACCTTCTGCAGTGATTTGTTGTTTATCCCCAGTAAGTGCCTGCAATCTCCAGGAGAGCTGCCCAGGAGCTGATGATTTACTGCAGGAACTCCCAGAGCTCCTGTGTTTCTGCAGTGCATTGGACTGTGAACACAATGTTTGTGCATCCTCCTCCACAACACTCACATCTGTGTATTTTGAAATCCTAACCCCACTAAATAAATCCTCTTTTTGGAACATAAGGAGAAGGATTTGTGTTTCGTTTGATCTCCACTGAGCTCCTCATCCTCCCAAACTGGCAAAGCTCCATGACTAAACACCAGAGGAAGAAGTAAATAAAGTGAGGTGCAATTCTGACAGAGGGCTTGCAGCAAGTAACTCACCCCGTTCCTTCCCTGCCATCTTCCTGGCCACTCCCAGCTCATCCCAGGGCACTCAGCTCCTGGGAAATGCAGAGGAACATCCATGAACATCTGTGGCCAAGCTGGGGGCTGCCGAGGGCTCAGAGTCATGGGCTGGCTTGGGTTGGAAGGGATCCTCAGGATCATCTCGTTCCAACACCTTGCTCCTGGGCTGGGTGCTGCTGCCCCAGAGCTGTCCCCACACAAGTCCCCAGGGCTGTCCCCACCCCTGTCCCTGTGTTCGGCGCTGTGGAGGGGCAGAGGTTTCTGCCAAGAGCAGAGAACTGAACCTCCCTCTCTCCCAAAGCAAACAAGCCCCAGGGGGAGCCAGGGATGAGGGAAACCAATCACTCAAGACAAACCTCAACAAAGGAAGCAATGAGTTAGACCCGAAGGCTTCAAAACACTGCGAGGTGCGTGACAGATTGGAGATTTTCTGTAATGTTTTTCCCCATCCTGGAGGCACTGTCCAAGTGGGAGACCTCTGCCAGTTCCCTGTCGTTGTTCCCTCTCCTCCCTCCTGCTCTGGGCAGGGAGGTCATTCCCCTGGCACAGCCACAGTCCCACCTCCCACTGCCCAGGGGACAAGACCCTTCCCTTCTCTTGCTCCTTATCATTGTTTTGAAGCATCTTGCTCATGGAATTCTCCCTCAGGCCACATCCCACCTGCTCACCCGATGCTGCTGTGGGAGCTGGGCAGGAAAATCTGGGAGCCCTGGGGCTGGATTCCACCCAGGCCTTGTTTCTGACATGTCAACACCAGCTCCAGCCCGAGGGTGCTGGCTTGCTTTGGCGCTGCCCTTGTTGTCCAGCTGGTGCTGCCATCCCGTTTGCACTCAGAAGTCGCCATAAATAGCAGCTCTCCCTCCTTCTCCAGGTCACGGATGTTGTTTCATCCCAGCAGCTCCCCAAACTCCCGGTCAGAGATCCTTGGCACCGTTCCTGGGATGGAACACAGGCTCCCCTTCACCCCGCAGCCTCCTGACCCTGCAAACCCACCCGGGCCCAGCTGGGCATTCCCAGCTCCTGTGGTTTCCCAGCCCGTGCCAGCATCTGGAAGTGGAAGTTCGTCAGGCTCTCCTCCCTGCACATGCCTTAGGACAGCTCAACAACCTGGGCTGGTGGAAGGGGATGAGCTTCCAGGTCCCTTCCAAGCCAAACCATTCCACGGTTGTGTGATAAACACTTATTCAATACACGGATGTAAGTGCCAGCTGAGGTTCATCACCACCCAGCAGAGGCTTAACTTTAAGGCATGTGGTGAAGTCCCACAACACGGGACTCCTCTCATGTTTAAACACCTTAATGCTTGACAAACGACTTGAACTTCCTGAGCAAGTGAGGTTTGTTAATATTGGCTATAAACTGCTGGAACGGCAGAAAAACCCCGAGAAAATAGAAAAGGAGAAGGTCCCTTCTTGACTTCTGATCTGGGACTGCGTTAGACCATCTCCATGTTGGTGCCATGGGAGGTGCCAGCTCCAGGGAAGGGTGTGGAGCTCCCCAAGTGTCCCTTCACTGCTCACACCAAACAGCCAGGATCTCGTAAATCCAGGCAAGGATGGAAACGTTACCTCTGGTGCTCTGCAGCAGGTAAAGGGAGCCTGAGATGTGTCAGCCCTTGAGGAAAGCATTGGATGGAAAATCGGGAGGACAATAGAAACAGATTCCAGAATTCATAAGTGGGGCAAGATAAGAAAATTACAGGGGTTTACCACTTCATTTCATGGAGAACTGGAATTAGTATTTCCTCATAAAATGTATGTCAAGAGTTCCTTCCCAGCAGAGCACAAGGAAATCAATAAACTGTCTGTACTTATGGGTGTCTGAGCCAGGGGTGTAAAATTTTATGCAGTAATGGAGTTTTTATCATTTACTGAATAAGGAAACAAACAAATTATGTTAGAGGAAAAAAACCCCAACCAAACAGTCACCCTAGTGTGGGCTTCTCACTTTGGCACTTGCATCTCATGAGTGTTCTGGTGACTCAGGAGTAATTATGGGTCAGAGGTGTTTGCTCTGCACCTGTTTTCCACCATCAGGCGATAAAGAAGAAAAACAGGGGATTTTTAATTAACATAATAAATGGCACAATCAGTTTGTGCCAGGAACAAGTTCTCACCTCTTTTTGCTGCAAAGAAGGAAATAAATTTGATTTTTCAGTGGTGCTGCTAAATAAAGAGGAGTATTTCCTTGAAAAAAACAACATGTTTGGGGGAATCAGATAACTCTAAAATGGTTTGGGTCAGGAGGGGCCAAACCCAACCAATAACCCTTTTCCCAATCCCTGCCATGAGATACCTTCCACTGGACCAGGTCATTTGTGCCTTGCACACACAGCTGGGAATTTCTGACCAGCATCATGGAAGTTGTGGAGCAAAGATTTGCTGGGTTTGCTGATAAATCTCAGACAAATGGCAAAGAATTGATGTTATTGTGAAATGTAATTCACAGCATTTTAACTAAAAGACTTTTTTATTGTAGTGATATACTGGAGATTCTCCATCTCTGGAAGTGCCCAAGGCCAGGCTGGATGGGACTTGGAGCAACCTGGGAGAGTGGAAGGTGTCCCTGCCCATGGCAGGACATGATTTTTTAATTCCCAAATATTTCAACCCAAATAATTCTGGTGTTCTTTGATTAGGTTGCTGGTTCTGCCACTTTAGCCAAATACATGATGGAATTGGTTATTGGGCTCTGAGCAGTTCCCAGGACAAACTAGGCTGGGAAATGGCTTAGACCTCATCCCCCAAAGGGGTGAGCAGCACCGTGCTGGGGCTCTGACACATAAACCCAGCACCAGAACATTTGGGCCTGGAGCAAGGTCCCCATCGTCATATTCCCACAATTCTTCCAAAGTAAATTCCCCAGGTCTCCACAGCCTCTGCCTGTGTTTCTGCAAGTTTAGAGGGAAACAAACACACCTACCTTAGATCAACAACGGGAGCCCTCAGTTCCTTTAGTCAGGCTCCCTAAACACAAGGGCCTTTCATCAGAGCTATTGCTGATTTTAACACCTCTTGTTGTGTTTTCCATTCTGCTGCACACTGGAGAAGGCTCATTCCCAACTGGGAAGGCTCCATTCCCAATGGAAACAGCAATGTCAACCAGAGTCGGTGTAAAGGATGCAAACTTTGTCATATTTGTCCCTAAATTTCTCTTGTGGAGGGTTTCAATAATTTCCAACCCCCTTCTCACCTTGGTGTTTGCTCCAAAGTGAGCTGAGCTCCAGTGAAATAATTTTAAGGGATGGGGACCAGGTTTGGCAGAGAGGCACAGCCCCTTGTGTGTGCAGGGAGAGGGAAGGAGAGGCAGGGAAGGGAGAGGAGGCTTTAGGTAGCAGGACATTATTTTATTAATTCTTGTACTAAAATAAACGCTGGTGCAAAGTGCTGGTACAAAACTGAGCATTCACACTGTCAGGGAGTTAAATTGCACCCATGCCAGGGGTGCTGCAGGACATTTCATCTGTGCTCCAGGAGATTGTGAAGGGAATATTGAGGAGTGACCATGGCCAGGCCTGTTCTGGGACTGAGGGACCGATGTCAGGGGGGTGGCAGCACGTTTGGGCACCACCAGGGCTCCCGTGCCTCGGAAGGGATCCTTCCTCAGGAAAGCAGGGTTTGGTCAGCTCAGCTTCCCAGAAAACTGGATTTCCATCTCTGTCTCAGCACAGAGAACCAAGTCATCCTCATGCCTGGACTCTCTTACGGCAGCTTTTACCAACTCATGGTTTAGTCTGAAAATAAGGAAGTCCCTCCTAGGCCAGGAGTTGGTGACGCCCTTCCCGGAGCTGCCCCACATCAAGGCTGCTGCTGTCTGGTTTCGGTTCTGCCCTGCCCATACCTGTCTCCTTCCTTCTTCTTGGGCTTTTTTCACTGATTGATCAAAGAATTCTATTTGTCTGATAACTTTATGAGGCAAGAAAATGCATCTTCCTGGTGGCAATTAGGTCACAGCTCTGCAAATTTGCATTTTATCAATTTAAACATAATTTCATGCAGAGTTGGAGAAAAAGAAATCTGTGAAGGCACGTACACAACTAACTCCTATCCTTCTCCCAGGGATCTGGTGAGACTCACTACCTCAATGGACAGGAGGAATTGTTCTGGGCAAAGCACATCCAGAAAGTTCAAAAACCTCCAGAATCTGTAGCACCACAGACAAGGCCACCTCAAAGGACCCACCTACTGCTGTGCAAAACCCATTTCAGTAATCCCAAAACTCCAGACTGGTTTGGGTTGGGAGGGACCTTGAAACCCATCTCATTGAGCTCTCAGGGCAGGGACAGCTCAGTTATGAACCATAACTGGCCAGGCTGCTCAGTTATGAACCCCCCAGAGCTGCTGTATCATGTTAAAGTTTAGCAATGAAGAGCCCTGGACAAGGCCTCCACCTTCCCTTGACACCTCAGGTCTTTGAGTGAGACCTTGGAAGTGAGCTGGAGAACAGGATCACTGTTAAATGTCTGTGCAAAGCCCAGCTCAGCTGCTCCTGTGGCCAAGGAGCCTGTACCCCCCATCCCAGCAGCCATGGACTCACTGGGGTTGGTGAGATCATCAGTCCAACCATCTGGACTTGGTTTCTTTATTCACTTCCAAAACAGCACTGAGCCTCCATGTCTGTTCCTTCCTTATCCCTTCCTTATTCCTCACTTCTTTTGCCATTTCTAATTTCCACAAGAGAATCTGTGCTTCCATTTAGGACTCGGTTGGTTTTGCAAGGGAAGGAGGGCTTGGAGCAGTAGTAGGGTTGGGAAGGAGGGGGAGAGGGGTCTGTGGGACCCCTTGGGTCATGTAGGATCTGATAACCCAGTGAGGGACAACAGGGACCTTGGGAAGGCTGCAGGCACAGGATGCCAGAGGTGGTTTGGGGACTTTTTGGAATTTTGAAGAGATAAGGTGAGGGTGGTTGGGGTAGGGTCAGTGCTGCTGACACCCACCCGCCCTCCGAGTTCCAAAGAACTCCTGAAAGGAAACCAGGACATATCCTGGTCCTTTGGGAGTTTTCACTGAGCCATGCTGGGTCACTTTGTCATGCTGGAACCCACAGCAGTGGGAATGTTCACCTGAACCCATGTTAATTCAGCAGATGAGGGAGAGATTGTGTGGTGTAAACCAGCAGAGATACACAGGAGACCAAAGGAGGAAGGGATTATAGCACTTCAGGAATTGGTGCTGTGTCAGGGAAAGAACCTGGTGCTGGGTATTTACTGAAACTCTGCACAAAAGGAACAAAAAGACCTCACAGAAGGCCCATGTCACTTCCTGCTGGGTGGGTCACATGAAAAATGGGGTATGGGAATGGAGGTGCTCACATGGGGAATCCCCCATGACAAGTGATCACCTGAGTGAACAAAGGAATGCCAGTTAGGTCTCTGAATTTGGGGTGGGACCATGAGAACTGCACAGAGCCAAGGCAGAGAGATGGTCAAAGAATCTTCTTCTGCATCAGGATGTGAGAACATGAGGCTCCTCAGAGGTGCCTGGGCTTTGAAGGGACCTCAGTGACTGTTCCACAGCTGCTGGGACAGATGAACCTTTCTCGGGACAACTGTCCCAACCCTGACATCCATCTCGTGGCCAGAGCAGAAGAATTTGCTGAAATTCCAGGGTTTTGCTATCTAGAGCAAGATAATAATATGAGTGAGATCTCTGCGTGTTTTCCAGGAAGGAATGAAAAGTTCTCACAAGGACTGCCAATGCTGACCCTTTAACACGAGATTTTCACTCAAGGTATTTATTGGAGCTGATGAACTGGATGTTCAGGGCAGACCTCCCCATCCAGCCCCACACGACCTCCTGCCCTGACTGCTCTGTTATTCCCTGGGATCTGCTGGCACTGGGATCATCAGTCCAACCATCTGGACTTGGTTTCTTTATTCACTTCCAAAACATCAGTGAGCTTCCATGTCTGCTCTTTCCTTATCCTTTCCTTATTCCTCATTTCTTTTGCCATTTCTAATTCCTACAAGAGAATCTGTGCTTCCAGTTAGGACTCGGTTGGTTTTGCAAGGGAAGGAAGGCCTGGAGCAATTGTTGGGTTGGGAAGGAGGGGGAGAGGGGTAGCATCCATGGGAATGGAGCAGGGGAATCCAGTGATCCCATAAACCCACCAGGGTCTGCCCGAGGATGCAGCTCCCACAGACCCTTTCCTCTCTCAGCCCCAGCTGGCAGAAAGAGGGGATGGAAATCTTCAAATCAGAGCAGAAGCAGAAAGGAAGAACATGGTGGAGCCACAACTGGATTTAATTAATCCCATTAATTGTTGTTAAGTCTCAAAAACTTGATTTCCAGAAAGCTGTTTTTTCCCCCATGATTTTGTACATAATCCATCTATTCCCCAGGGAGATAAATTCTCTGCTGCTGTTCCACAGCAGGCAGCTCCAGGAGCACCAAGAGTCACAACGAGGGAGGTGCACAGCAAAGGACAAAGTGCCCAGGGCCAGGTTGGACACTGGGGCTTGGAGCAACTTGGGATAGTGGAAGATGTCCCTGCCATGGCAAGGGGTGGAATGAGATGAGCTTTGAGGTCCTCTCCAACCCCAGACAGTCTGGGGGATTCTGGGATTTGACAGCTATTTTTTGCTTTGGTTCAGGGCCCCGTTGCTGTCAGCCAGCCATCTCTAAGTCCAGCGTTCCCTCTGGCAGGAATGTGGGGACTCCAGGATGGGCCCACACCAGGCTGCTTAGCTGGGCACCACAGCTCAGCCCCTCTCAGCTGTTAAATCCCAGTGGGGCAGCTGAAAACCTGGTCCAGGATTTTGGACTATGGTGTTTCTCTGCTGTTGATAGAGCTGATTATCTGGTGATTTTGCAGGAATAACCCCGGGCTGCTGCCGGGAAAGGGAGGAGCAGCAGGAAGAATGGAAGAGGTGAGTGTGACAAGAACCCACTGCAGGCCGTGTTTGCAGAAGCTGTGCCCTCAACCGTGCCACAATCACTGGGCCTGGCTTTGACTGAAGACAACCCAATCAAGATTTTCCTCCACCCCATCCTCCATCCCAAGGCCCAGGCACACTTTGACTCTTCAGGAGAAGGAACCCAAGAGGAGAGTCATAAAACCATAGAACCGATGAGGTTGGAGAAGATCTCCGAGATCGTTGGTTCGGATGTTCCCATCCCCCCCGAGCTCCCAGTTCCTGCAAGTTACAAGTGGCCAAGGGAGATTGCTGCCCATGTCCCAAGGCTTCTGCTGGGCTGGTGTGGCCCCAGCCGTGGTTGGGAAGCCGCCCTTCCCCTCGGAAGCGCTCTGCCCACCCCACCAGCACGTCCCGGGCCATGGCACTGAGTCAGTTCCTGTCCCCATGGCACTGCTCTATTCTCGAAGGGTGAGCTGGCTTTTTCCTGCCACTGGAAAATACACTTCTTTTACATCCTTATTTAATCTTTTTTCCATTGACACGGATGTCTAGACTCCACAAAGGGCAGAAGGTAGGTGGGACAGCCCTTCTTCCCGGGCTGTTTCCAACCCCAGTGGGATTGCAGAGTTGGCTGGGTCACAAAGAGCCCCATTCATGAGGTTGTTTTGTCTCCCAGGGTGACCTTTCAGGCCTAAAGATCTCCAAGACATTGACAATGCAACCAAAATTGGTTTCAGAGTCTCTTCTGGTTTTCCTCCTCCTGTGGTGGAGGTCTGAGCACCTCACACCCCCTTCTGTCCCTCTTATCCAGAACATGGGAGCGATTCCTTCCCCTTGAGCAGGACAGAAGGGCTCAGTGAGGCTCTCCCTCCAGGAGCCTGGACAAACTTCTTTGACCATAACCTCCAGTTTTAGTGATGAAAATACTCTTGTTGATAGCCCAAAACAGATCTGATCTGTGATTTTTCAGCACATGTACTCCAATATTCAAATGTTTATCTCAGCCCTTTCTGACTGGATTTGCCACTTAAAACAGCAACTTTTTTCTTCTCTCCACTTCTCTTCAAAAATGTTTTGCTTCCACTTAAATGCTGAGAAACTGTAGAAATAGTAGAAATATTTTTTTGCCTTGATTTAAGTGAAAGATCCCATTTAAATCCCCTTTTCCCTGAGCTGTTCCTTTCTGGTTTGCTGGTACACAGGAGAGCTGTGGGTGGGGTAAAATCACGCCTGAAATGAAACCTCTCCCTGTCTCACTTCAACAAAGTGAGAAATGCTTCCCCCAGTGTCCCAAAATTGAAACCAACATTTCCTGCGAATAAAA
Organism: Passer domesticus; assembly: GCF_036417665.1. Lineage (NCBI taxonomy): Eukaryota > Metazoa > Chordata > Aves > Passeriformes > Passeridae > Passer > Passer domesticus. Next base: position 18,526,157 of record NC_087480.1, read on the forward strand.
ACAAAAAAAATATGGAGACAAAGATGAAAAATGGATCCAGATGAAGCATCAAGTGAGGAACACATTTTCTTCAGCCACTTTTAATTTGTGCTACACTAAAATAGCATTATTTGCAGCACAGGGCAGCAGCACCCCGGTATATTTAAGCCAGGGCAGTTTTCCCTCACCAAAAGGTTTTGTGATGTCTCAGCACCTCTCCAAATTCGCATTTCTCACCACATTCCCTCAGATTTTTGGTGTTTTTCTAGTGATTAAGGGGTGAAATTCAGCCTTGGCATTTTTGAACTGGTACCAGGAGCTGCTGTGAGGAGTTATCTTCTCTCTCCCGCCTCTTCCCCACCGTGGAAGTGTCACAATTTCATTTCCTCCTGAGATCCTGCATGGTGAGGAACACCAACATCCAGAACCCATTGCCCCACAAGGTTTTGTCACAACTGCACAGCCCCGTGTGAGATCTGTTTATTGAAAATATTTTATTGCTTCCTAAAAACCAGTTTTAATAAACTCCAAGGTGATACAGGAAGTAGATCAGCAAAATTATTGAACACACTTAATTCTCTGGAATTTTCTCTGCAGGAAGAGAGCCAGCTCTGTGAGGACAAGTTGAGGAGACCCCATTTTGGCAGAGTTCATGGAGGTTGAGCTCCTCCAACTGCACCATTTTTATCCTCAAATTCCAGCACAGCTTCAGGTGAAATCAATGATCAATGGATTGGTTTCAGCTGGAGTTTGATCAGCACCTTGCACCTGAGTCAGGTAAGAATAAGACCAGCAGTTTTTGGAGATGAAACAAGCCATAACTGCAGTGTTTGCCAAGGAAAACTCCTCACGAAGGTTTGAGACTCCTTCCCAACTCCTCCTGCTCAGCAGCCACCACTCCACACTGCCTGTCCTTCCTAAAGGTCCACATCCTCCCACTGCTGCACTCCAGGAGCCATCCCACCACGTCCCAGTGATGCCAGAAAGGTCATGGGTCAGTAGGTTTCCAACTCCTTCTCTGTATTTCAGGAGCTTGCAGACAAGCTGGGCCCCTGGAGAAGACTGCCTGGAGTGGCTGGAATTCCTTCCTCTGTTCCTATGTAATTTGCACTCTGGAGGAAACATGCCATGAGATGGCAAGGGTTGGGTTGTAAAGCAAGAGACCAGCTCCTGGCATCCTCAAACACATGGAGATTGCCCTCCTGAAATTCCTAACATGGGAAGGGAGGGTCTTCCCTAAAGCTCCAGCACCTTTAAGGATATAATATTGGAGTCTTCCAGTTGGGAATTCCACCCTGACACTGAGTGTGGAATACAGAAATGGCACCTCAGGTCACAGCATTTGTTTGGAGTGTTGAGTTCTCCCAACAGAGGCAAGACCTCCCAAGAGGGATCAAACACGGGCGAGCTCCCTTCTGGAGAGAGCACGGCAGGAGACACCCCCAGCTCCCAGCCCAGACACTGCCAAGTCCATTGGATCCACCAGCAAAGCACCTGGACACATCTCCCCTCCTCCTTCCCCATGTGGTGTGGCACTTGGGGACACGGGTCAGCGGTGGCATTGGCAGAGCTGGGGGGTTGGCTGGACTCAAGGATTGGAGAGGTCTTTTCCCACCTAAAGGATTCTTTGTGATTCAAGTTTCATGCAGTGTTTTTCCCCCACCAGGTAATTCTGCACCGCTTCGCCTCACTCCACGCCCCAAACCCAAGGAATTCCCTCCCGGTGTCAGGGATAAAGCTCTGTAACTCCAGGGCCAGCCTATCACCAAAGGAAAGCCTCCTTTGGCCGTGACTGATCTCCAGGGAAAGCTGGCAGTGTCCCCAGGGGAAGATGTTCCTGCTGGGTGCCGTGGTTTGCCAGGCAGCGCCGCACGGGGATATTTGAGCAGTGTCCATAGGAAGACCAATGAGGCACCCCTGCAGCTGGGAAGCCTCTCCCATTCCCCAGTTTGGCTGAAATGGCGTTTCCCAGCAGCCGGTGTCCCAGAGAGCACGGAGCTGGGCAGTCAGAAGCGGGTGTGATGCTCGGGATCGGGATCCGACCCCGGCTCCACCAAGGCAGCTCTGCCCACCCCGTTGGGCACAGCATGGCCACAACTCTGGAGCTCCTCCCAGCCTTTTGTGGGGCAAGGGCCACTGCTAGGGACCATCAGGTGTTTCTTCTGCACCTGCTCCAGGATCTGCAGCACCTGGAATGAGTAGACACAGGTGGGAGTCGGTTAGGAATTAAGGGAGAGCACTGATTTCTTCTCCAGCTGTTGAAATAATTAAACAATCATGAAATAATAGGTTGGAAGTGACCCTTAAAGGTCCCGCTGGTCAGAGACACCTTCCACAAGATCTTATCTTTCAAGTGTCTGGCTCAGTTTTGGGATGACACAAATAATTTCCGTGCTCAGAGGTCTCTGGGATGGGTGAAGGTGGAGAGCCTGCCCCATAGAGGTCCATGACCTTGGATCTCAGAGCCCTTTCCATGGATGAATCAGCCCCACCTTGCCCATTCCCCAGCTCCACAGAGGTGCTCCAGTGCTCCAGAGCAGGATCAGGACAGAAGCATGGAGCTCTGCTCTTGTCCCTCACACCAGCCTGGGATAACTCTTCGTGCTATCACAGACTTCTTGGTCTCCTTACTGAATTAGGAAGCCCCAGGTTGAAACTCATTCAATGGAGGAAGGGAATGGAAATTAAATCCAGCTGAATTTCACCTGAGACTTGGGGATGATGCCGACGCGGAAGAATCCAATGCTCCCACTGTCGATCTTGGTGCAGTCCACCACGGTGGAGGCAATGTTCTCTGGAGAAGGCCCACCACAAAGAACTGCATCCACCTAAAACCAGCAGATTTTCTCACCAAATTCCCCTTGGAAAGGGGGAGTTTTGCCTCCCGACAGTAAATAATTCTCATCAAAGGCAATGCTGCTCCTTCCTGCCCCACCGCAGTGACACCAGTGCTAGATTTGGAGTGAATGAACCTCAAAGCAAGGACAGGGAGGGCTCTGCACGGTGCAGGTCAGCACAGCACAGCTTTACAGCAGCTGAGGAGCTCTGGAGAAGTCCCAAATGTGTTTTGATTTTTGAGCAGTTAGAAGTGTGAGATTTGCACCACCTCTTGTTTAAAGCTGCCACGATGACACAAAATATAAAACCCCCAGAATTCAGCAGTGAAATCTTAGAATCACGGAATCATCCAGAGTTGGAAGGATCCATAGGCACCATCAATCCAGCCCCTGGCTCTGCACAGGACACCCAAACAATTCCACCCTTCCAGACTCTCCTGGAGCTCTGGCAGCCTCGGGGCCATGCCCACTCACTAGGGAGCCCAGGCAGTGCCCAGCACCCTTTGAGGGAAGAACCTGTCCTGATCTCCCACCTAAACCAATGAAAGGCCATGGCCATAGCACTTCCATGAAAGTCCTACCAGCCAGGAATATCTTGGAGCTTGGCACCAGTTTTAGCCCAGCCCCAGCCTTAGATGGGAATCCCTGAGTTCCCACAGCCCAGTGCCAGCTGGAGCCCTGGCACACCAGGCGATAGGATTTGCTTGTTTGTAAGCAAGAATGAATTTTTTATTGCTCCCATCATCCTGTGTTAGAATATGAACCCATTCACTTTGCCAAGCCATAACTACACTGTGTAAAGCAGAAGAGTTTTGGTTTCACACCAAAATCTTCTTTCTCTTTGACATCAGCATGAGGCACATCCATGAGATTTTTTAAATTAGAGGGTTTCCCAGATTCCTGATACCATCTATTGATTTGTCTTCTGGAAACAAAGTGGTTGCACCTTCCCATCCCCACGTCTTTTGGTTACCTTATCTCCCAGCTTGGCATATACTTGGTTGTGGTGGGTCGTGTCAGCCTCTCCTGTTGGGTTGGCTGATGTGACCACAATGGGGCCAACCTGGTGACAGAAAAATGGGAGTCAAAGCTCTGAGTAGGACTTTTGGGATAAAACAGGTAACTTGAGCTCTGAACTTCATCTGTGACTCTGAAGAGAGCTCAGTGTGGCTCACCCACACTGGCACCTTTTTTGCAAGCAACCACAGCCCCACCAAACTGCATTTGCGTGACCAGTGCTGACAAATTTGGGTTTAGTTGTGATGGCAATGAAATGACATCTTGCTTCCCAGCAATAGCACTTGCCTAGACCTAGAACTCTCAGGGTATCACAGCTCCTGTGGCCACTTTCTGCACCTTCTGAAGTTATTTCAGCCTCAGAGAAGTCCCTGCTTCCAACAGTGTTCTACCTTGGAAATGAAACTGTGTCTGTTAAGGGCATTCTCCTGATTTCCTGACGTGGTGGTACCTCCTTTGCCCTTTTTGCTGCCATGAAGTCCCCCCTGCAGGCCCCAGCCCTTCTCAGAGAAGGGGTCAGGTCACCGGGGCGGAGGTGCCCAGACTCACCAGGTCGATGAGGTGTGTGGTGACAGAGCAGTCGGGAATGCGGATGGCCACACTCTGAGGGGTCCCAACGTACTTGGCAGAGTCCTTCATTCCCAGGAAATCCACCCATTCACCTGCACCAAGCAGAGTCACTCAGGACTTAGAGGTTTACACAACAAGTTGTAACAGGAATATCCCTACGGAACATGTGGCGTTGCAGAGGTTCACAGTTTTGGGAATTCCAAAGCTTTCCAGAGAGCTTGGAATTAACAGCATTTCCTCACCTCTGGGAATGACCAAGCTAATGGGAGATGGCCAGGCAGCCTCCATGAAGTCCCAGAGGAGGGGAGTAAACAAATGTTTGGCAGGCTCCAGTTGCTTTAGGCTGGAAATCCAGAGGGACATGGGGCGATCCTGAGCCTGGCGCTTGGACCTGGAACAAGGGAAGAAAAGGTGATGCTGAAAGTAAGAAGAGGATTTAAATCCAAGGAAAGGAAATTGTTGGAGAGGTCTAGAGCTAAGAGAAGGTGTGCAGGCTGTGTCCCGGGTCACCAGTCTGGCAACCCAGTCAGGTCTGGAGAAGAAGTAGGACTGTTCAACAACTGACTGGATGGGAAGGAACTTTAATGGCTACTCCCAATCAGGAATGTCTATTTCCAAATCAAGGCTTTAACTTCTTGTGTACTGATGGGTAAAGCCCCAACAGCCCAAGTCCTGAGGAAACCCCACCAATATGAGGGGCTCCAGCTTACAGCAAGAGTCTGTTGTCACCAGAGGAGTTTTGTTGTGGCAACACATACCTCCAAGTAAGAACAATAACCCCCTGCCCCATTTGCCACTGGTCTGGGTTTCTTGTGGTGTTCAAGTCACCCAGCTCCATCAGCCTTCAGTGTCCCAGAACACAACCACAGCTCAATTCCCTCCTTTCTTCACCTGGATCTTCTCCCCCCAATGCTGTTCCCACCGAGGCTGAGCTGCCTTGCTCTCAGCAGGAGCTGTAGCCAGCACTCAGCAGCAGCTCCGAGTTCCAGAAGGTTCCTGAGCCCAGCCCAGGAGCCAGGACTCACCGGTGAGCTTTCTCCACGGCGTCAGGCCGGCTGCAGGCGGCCACCAGCACGTACACGGTGTCCGTGGGGATGCCACAGGTGCCACCGTTCCTCAGGATATCTGTGGGCACAGGACCAGGGCACGAGCCCTTGAGTGACAGGGGAGGGGTGTAATTCCCATGACATTCCCACACAATGTGGTGCTCTCCTCTCCTTGTCCCACTCTGGCAGTGCATTTTCCCAGCATTCCTCCAAGGGGGTACCTGGCATTTAGGGGGGTTCTGGGCTGGAGTGGAGAGGGCAAGGACAAAGCATTGGCTCTGCTCTCTCTCTGCAAAGCTTTGGGTGGTATTGGAGGATTCCTGGGTCTCAGGGCAGATGAGGACACAGGGAAATGATGCAGGAGACATAGCAGGGAATTTGCTGCTCTACTCAGCTCATTACTTCTGCAACTTGGCCCATGTTATCAAAATATCACCACATCATCCAAGTTTCCACATCAAGGCCAGGTTGGACGGGGATTGGAGCAACCTGGTCTAGTGGAAGGTGTCCCTGCCCATGGAACAAGATGGGCTCTAAGGTCCTTTCCCACTCAAACCAGTCTGTGGTTCTCTGATTGGGATAACGTCCTTTTAAGAGTGTTCTGCTACAAATCCTCCCAGAATTTCCCCTCCATCTGCACATCCTGCCCTCTGTTTTCCCCTTACCTGCAATTCTCTTGACTGAGGAAGCTTTCCTGGCAGGCAGGTGGAGGCACTTGGTCGTTCCTGCCCCGACACCACTGAGCCGCACCATGGGCCTCCCCATGGGCAAGCAGCAGCCCTCAAAGGTGCTGCTGGCCAGGGCAGCCAGGAAGCAGTAAAAGCTGACCAGCCCAAAGATGAGGGTGGCAGCGATGTCGTATCCAGTGGGAAGAGCATGGATGGCATCCAGCAGGAAGCTGACAGCGACGAGCATGAACGTGAGGGAGTAGAAGAACCAGGCCATGTTTAAGAAGAGTGAGCAGAAGACAATGAAGCTGTTGAAGAGCATGAAGGAAATGATGCCCACGGCTGCGTGGAAGCTTCTGGCAGTGCCACAGAGGTCACCGTACCTTGTCAGGCCCCAGATGATCCACATGACAGAGTAGAGGATGAAGGCACTGCTCTCCAGGGTTTTACCCCGGGCAAAGGCCACTGAGCCACCAAGGAGCTTCAGGATCCCACCAGCTACCACCACCCATGGAATGACAACAGTGGCAAGAGGAGCCTGGGGGTCTCCTGTGGCTGTTAGAGCAAAAGAAGCCAGGACACTGCAGGCATAGGTAAGGACTTCTGCATCGGCGTACTTGGAATAGCCCAGGTAGGGAGCGTGAAGGTCTGGCCCCTCCCGGAGCTTCAGGAGGCTGCTGCGAGCAAGGAGGGCCTTCACAGCACCCTTCCCTGTTGGGATCTTGGTCCTGGCCCTCACATTGTACAGGTGAATCAGAGCCACCAAGGCTGAGGCCACAAAAATAGCCACGGCCACGCCTTGGGGGCCACCTGCAAAAAAACCCCTGGGGCTGCAAGCCAAGGCAATGCAGTAGGTGACAAAAACCAGCAAGTACAGGCCATCCACAGGGCTCTGAAGGGAGAGGAAAAGAGCCAAGATGGCAAAAAGAATGGAGAAAACCACCAGGAATGGGGTGGGGAGAGACGGCTCCTCTGGCTGCCAGGTGGGGTACAGGAGGCAGTAACCTGCAGCGAATTTGAGGATGGAAGTGAAGCCAAAGGCTGTGGCCATGAGAACGTCCATGGCACGGTAGGACAGCACACAGATGCCAATCTGGTAGGTGCCAGCTGCCCACAGCCAGGGCACGTGGCCCAGGAAGAGTCTGTGGGTGACCCCCAGGAGCCTGCAGCAGAAGACACTGGCTGACAGCATGTTCAGGAGCAGCCCGGGGGCTGCAAAGGGGTTGGTGCTGCCCCGGCCCTGCTCCTGCGCCTTTTTCTCAGCGAGATCCGTGCCAGGGAGGGCAAGGTTCCCTTTGCTCAGGAGGCAGAGGATCCTCCCCAGAGCAAAGTAGCCCCCGAGCAAGCAGACACTGAGGTGGCTGCACGCCACGGCCGAGGGCCCGAGCGAGGAGCTGCAGTGCAGGGCCACCTCGTGGGCACTGGCCAGGGACACGGCGGCAGCCACCAGCCCCAGGAGGGGCTCTCCGCAGAGGAAGCCCACCACGGCCAGCAGGAGCAGGGCCAGGGCGAAGGTGGCCAGGCCTGGCAGCAGGGCATCGCGGGCATCCCCCGGGCCCGACAGCACTCCCTGCCCTGCCAGGATGAGGATCACTCCATAGCCACTCCAGAGGGCTGACAGGGTCAGGCACAGCGACACCAGCAGGGAGGCGTTCCTGAGGCTCCTCCGGATCCCTGCGGAACAAATGGAGACAGGGCTGTGGTTTTGGACAGCAGGGTGTGGGAAGCGGGAGCTAGGAAAGGGGGGAAGCAGGATCACCACGGGGCAAGGATCAGCACAGGTCCTGCCTGATGGTGGATTTGTCCTGGAGAAAAGGATGCTCAGGGGAACCTTATCCCGCTCTACAACTACCTGGAAGGAGGTTGTAGTGAGGGGTCAGGCTCTTCTCCCAGGGAACAAGAGTCAGGACAAGAGGAAATGGCCTCAAGTTGTGCCAGGGGAGGTTTAGATTGAGTATCAGGGAAAATTTCTCATGGGAAGAGTTGTCCAGCCCTGGCACAGCTGCCCAGGGCAGTGGTGGACTCCCCATCCCTGGAAGTGTTTAGAGACAGACAGATGTGGCACCTGAGGACATGGCTTAATGGTGACCATGGTGGTGGTGCTGGTTGATGGATTTGACAATCTTCAAGCTCTTTTCCAACCTGAACAATTCTGTGATTTGACGATTCTGTGATTTCATGTTGCTATGAGTTACAAAGGATAAATAATTCAACATTCATTCTAGAAAGTGTGGGTTATGTCCTAGGCAGTGATATTTTTCTCTCAGATAAGTAGAGGCACTGTCTCTTGGCATTTACCCATGGACATTTCAATCCATGCCTGCTGAAAGCACTCTCAGAAGCCTGGGAGAGACGTGTGTATTCAGTGTGTTAAAACTCCAAGATCCTGGTAGAGCATTTGTTTAAAACAAATTGCCTATAGTGGGAAAATTTGCTGTGCTGACACAGAGCCATGGAATGGTTTGGGTTGGGAGAGAACTCAAAGCGCATCCCATTCCACCCCTCCATGGGCAGGGACACCTTGCACTGTCCCAGGGCCCTCCAAGCCTCATCCAGCCTGGCCTTGGACACTTCCAGGGATCCAGGGGCAGTCCCATCTGCTCTGGACAGCACACTCCTCTGGGAGAAGGGATGAGTGGTCCAGCGAGGCTGCCGTGGTGTGTGTCCTGTTTTGAGCTGGATGTGCAAAGAGCTGGATGTGCAAAGCCATGGGAGGGAGGCTCGGGGGCTGGCAGCCCCAGTCTTACCTGCATAGGCCAGGAGAGCTGACACAACCAGCAGCAGGACCCCGAGAGCCGTGCTGGGGATCAGCGGGGTCGCTCGGGGAGAGCTGTAGAAATGCACGGCCAGCAGGAGAGATCCTGTGGGACATGGAGGAGGGAAGCACACAGAGCCTGTAAACCCGGCCCAAAAACCAGGGGAGGATCAGGATGGACAGAGCAGGGAATAGAGGGAAAATAACAGTGCAAGATCTGCAAATAGGAAAGCCTAAGGAGCTGGGGGAGTGTGACTCAGTTGTGCCCAAGGTCTCACTGCTTTCTGGGTGCCTGGTTTGAAAAAGTTGGGGATTAGTCACTTGGGGTTGCCAAGAGAGGATGTGGTGCCCCATCCCATCAAGGTCATGTTGGATATTGGGGCTTGGAGCAGCTGTGTCGAGGGGAAGGTGTCCCTGCCCATGGCAGAGAATGGAACTGGATCATCTTTAAGGTCCCTTCCAAACCATTCTGGGAATGTATGAAAGAGTCAGAAAGTGCTCCCTTGTTGCCAGATAAAGGTAAAAATCCACAATTCCAGTTATACAGAAGGCAGACCGACACACACACCCTGCAGCTGATTGCTCCCGCCTTGTACTGATGGAAAACCAGCTGAAAAAATCTGGGAAGGTGGAACACAAAGGAGGAGCAAGGGAAAGGGAGTGAACACAGAAAACAGAGCTGCAGGGAGAAGGGCTGGAAAAGGAAAGGGGAGGAAACTGCATCCAAACCGAGATGATTTACTACAGTGACTATGAAAAAGTTTGGATTTGCTTCCCACCCATGGTGGAACGAGTACAAAACTTCAGGCCAGCCCTTGGAAGCCAACACAAATATTTTGTTGGCCGCCGAAGCAGGCGCAGGGATCTCCGGATAGGAAAGCTCACCCCAGGCAGAGAAGCCTGCGGATAAACAGCCTCCTTAGCCCCCTCGGAAAAGGAGGGTGTCCCGGAAAGCTCGTCCCAAGCCCGTGTCCCGTGCCAGGATGCCAGGAGCGGTCCCTACCTGCGGAAATGCCCAGGAGCCCGATGCAGGAATGCAGTGACTCAGCCCCGCTGTCGCCCATCCCTGCGCGCCGCAGCCCCGGCCGAGGGCTGCACTGCTGCCTCTCTTTCCTCCCATGCTCTTTATAACCAAACCATCGCCGCTGCCGCCGGTCCTCCCTGCTCTCCACCCCTTTTCCCTACAAACCTCTTCTGTTCCTGCTCTTCTCTGCATGCGGGAGGAAATGCAAATGAAGTTCTGGCTGCAGTAAATTTGGGGCTGTGAGTCAGCGTGGGCTGCTGGTAGCTCCCTCCAGGGGCCTCTTAATTTTACTGTTGATTAACCCTTGTTCAAAAAGACACTTGAAAAATAAGGCTAAAAGTTTATTGCTGTTGCTGCCTTTTTTTTTTTTTTTTTTTTTTTTTTTTTTTTTTTTTTTTTTGCTCCTGCCAGTGAGGAAATTACACTGGTTAAAATGAAGGTTTTTGCAAGCATCCACCTTGATGGAGCAAACAAGCCCTCTGCAAGCCCAGCAGCTCCTTGGGGACCACTTGTTTCTCCTCACGCTGGCCACGGGCCTGCTGTTTGTCCCTGTCTCAGCTCTGAATGCCTGGCACCAGCCCCCTGAGCTGGGCAAACCCAGGGCAGACTCAGTGCCATTCCCTTAAAGGGGACTTCTGTCCATCTGTCACTCCACATCCAGCTCCTCCAGCCCAGGGGAGCCTCACTGGCTTTTCAGGCCAGGAGTGAGTGTCCAGCACTGCCAGAACTGTGTCCCAAAGGGGACATGAAGGACCTGTGGGCCGCTTCCTGCTGCTCCCCATGGGGAGTGGTGGTCAGGGCACAAAGGTGTTTATGGATGGAGGGGAGGCTGCAGAAAGCACTGGCCTGGGGATCGTGTTGAGTTGTGGCTCGGGTGGGAACTGTCAGAGAACTATTCTGTGAGAGCTGACAGAGCTTGTTTCCTCTGTTGTGTTGTTTGTGGGGATGGGCCAGTGCAGGGACTGTTCCCCTGGGGGACTCAGCTCCAGTTAAAGCAATTCCCACTCTCCTGACAAGGTAAAATGTGCAGAACAGCATGCAGAGCTTTGCACTGACACTCCTGGGCTGCCCAGGGATGGCTCTGCAGAGCTCCTCCAGCAGCCAGCTCTGATGTTCCCCTCAGCAGATCCTGCTCTGTGATCCCCCATAAATCTTGTTCCACAGCCAGGGCAGGAAGACAGGAGAGCGGCTGGGAATGGGGCTGGGAGCTGCACTGGCTGAGCTCAGTCAGGCCTGTGGGATCACCCAAGGGGTGTTGGAGCTGTGACAGCACCCAGAAGAACCCCAGAGCATCAGGCCCTCTGCTCACCGGGACCCTGCTCCTCCTGCCCCTGAGCCAGCTGCAGCACGATGGCAGCTGGATCCAGCTGCATCCCCTTCACTGCTCCCAAACTTTCCTGGTATCTCTAACTGTGCTCACCCTGCAGGAAGAGGGTCCCTTCCCACCCCTCCTCACTAGAGCCTTAATGCAGATTAAAGCCACTTGTTAATACCAAAGCCCCTGAAAAATGTGTACAGCCAAGGCCATCCAGGCTGGAATATCAGCTGAGAAATGTCATTTATCATTCATCTCTTCGTTGCAGAGAGATCTTTAGGGCTGACATGTCTATTGTGACAGATGTTTTTACAGGGGGAGGAAACAAGCCTGGTTGGTCCAGTTGCACCAATTACCCCTGTGAGGGGAACCAGCCCAGCCACTTTACAACACGCAGGGGTGACTGGTGTGGCAGGCTGTGGAAATGCTCAGCCTCTGGCTACTTTGTTCCATGGCTAGCAGGACTGCTGCCACAGCAGCTGCAGGAAGGAGAAACTACCTGTTCAGCTTGCAACATCACTGGGCTGTTTTTCCATGCAAGAGGAAATAATACACCCCTAAACCATAGTTAGGATTCCTTAGATAGCAAAACGAAAACAGGGGAAAGGCTTTGGGTGTTTTTTATGCATATCTCAATTTAATTCCTGTTCTGGGCAATAAAAGTAACTGCGAGGCACAGTCTGGGCTGGGCTAGTGGGACTGCAAGGCCTCTGTCACACATTTCTTGTTCCTGCTTGTTCAGGTAGCAGCTGGCTGCCTGAAATCCCTCATTTTGGGAGAAACATGCCATAAATGTCCCAAGCATCAGCAGTGAGCCTCCTCCTCAGGCCTGCCCTGACTGAGCACCCTGCCAAGCCACGAATTCATCACCCACAGGATGTGCTTCACGTCTCTCCCAAAAATGACAGAGCCCCAAGGAACATGTCTTATAAATAACCCCTGAAAAACACCCTGCAGCCATGTTGTGGGAGTTTTTTGTTCTCTCAGCCTCCACAGGGCGCAGTTATTTCACCAGGGCTGGGCTGAAATAGAGAGGTACAGGATCATCTCCATAAGAGCAGAGCCAGGGTGGGAGGAACGAACTCCAGACACTGAATCCGGCTCCAGGGACCCCTCCAGAGCTCAGGGCTCCAGCAATTCCCAGTGCCAGCTCCCTGGAATTAAATAAATGGAGAGATGGTGCTGTTGATGAAGAATCCCATTATTCCAGAGATATAAGTGCTTGGACAACTCTCTCAGGCACAGGGTGCCTGTGCAGGGCTGGGAGTTGGACATTGTGGGGTCACCTCCAACTCTATGACTTCATTCATTTCTAAACTCAGGATGCAAAAGCCAGCAAACAACTGCAGCAAAGTGTAAAATATCCACTTTTGAGAGATGGGATCTGAGGGAAGGAACATTCAGAATCCAAAAAGGAGGTGTGGTGTTAAAAGTCTGAAGCAGCCTTTGCAGTGCAGGGTTCAAAGAACAGGAATGCACTGGTTGAAGTCCTGGCTCTGGGCAGGCTCCCTTTGTTACCATCTCCTGTGCAAAGGTTTTGGTGCTTCAGTCTGAAATAGAATGGAAAATCAAGAGCTGAGGAGGAAAAACACAGCTGCTGTGTTGAGCAGGGCATGTCAGCTGGGGCTGCTCTGCAGACAACGTGCGGGGAGGAAGATGTGTGAGGGAGCAGCCAGTTGAGGAAACAAATAATATTTATATGCCCTGCCTGTGGAGCTGGAAATAATGCCAGTAAGAAAGAAGGCGAGGCCAGCCCTCGCGGCCCCTCCTGCCCGGGGGAGGGCTGGCGCTATAAAGGGTGCGGCAGCGAGCGGAGCCCGCAGCGGCGCGGTGCTCGGGGACCATGGCAAAGCGGGTGGCCGTGGTGCTGGCCGGCTGCGGCGTGTTCGATGGCAGCGAGGTGCACGAGGCTTCGGCCGTGCTGGTGCATCTCAGCCGGGAGGGGGCTCAGGTAAGAGGCAGCGGCTGGTCCTGCTCCTTCTCCCGGCTCCTTCTCCCGGCTCTGCTCCTCATCCTCTCCGCTCCTTGGCTCTGACAAACTCCCCAAAAGCCGGCAGCGGTGCCGGGAGTCACCGGGAGCGGTGTGGAGAGCTCCTGCTCAGCCGTGCTGTACAAAGGGATTGGCGTGGGGATCTGCATCCAAACCCCCAGCAGACTTTCCTGAATGCCTTCTCTCTTCGCTTCTGGCTTCACATCCTCTTTTCTCTCTTGCTCTTTTTGTTTAAAAGACAGTTTGGGCTGTTTGAAATTCATCTTTTTAAAACCTTCAAAGAGTAGAAGTGAAAATCTGTCAAAGAACCCCAGAATGGTTTGGGCTGGGAAGGACTTTAAAGCTCATCCACTCCCATCCCCTGCCACGGACAGAGACACCTTCCAGTGTCCCAGGGTGCTCCAAAGCCCGTCCAGCCCGGCTGGGGACACTGCCAGGGGTGAGAGAACAGACAGGGTTCGTGAGTGAAACTTGAGGGGTAAAAAAGGTGCAGCTGCTCTAAAAGTCGGGAGAGCCGCTCCGTGAGACTGGGGAAGGAGGGAGGGAAAGCCTCAGGAACATCTCACTCTGCTGTGAGCCACCCACGTGCCTGGGTCGGAGCCGTTCCCCTGGGAATGGGAATTGCTCTGTGGAACGCAGAGGCACAGGGGTGACCCTCCTGTGCCAGCCCCCCCAATCCCAAACCACCCCAACCCTGCCCTCGCTGTTTGGCTCCACGATGAGACTTGGCCAGACGTTTTCTCCACTGTGTGCAATTCTGCCTTTTCCTCTCCTGGAGCTGCTGCAGTCCTTCCCTCCTGCCATATCCCAGCCCAGCGGGCTCGGAGCCCGTCCCTCCCTCATCCCTGGACCGGCAGGGGCCTCTAGTGGAGGAAACCCGAGCGATATTTCAATCCTCCTTTTCTAAGGAAACAGAACAGCGTAGAATGGATTATTTAGCTGCAAGGGAGCAGAGCTCAGTACCTTCCTCTCCACGGGAAGCTGCCATGAGGTTGCCTCCCATCTTCCTTGTCTTCCACCTAGATAATTCCAAAGTCCTCGACTGCTCCTCACAGGACTTTCCTTCCAGCCCTGCCCTTCCCGGGACACCTTGGTGTTCCTTAAATCCTTCTTAAATTGTGGGCCCCAGAAGTGCACAGATGGGACAGTCCCAAAAATCTGTTCACCACCTTCCACTCTTAATTTCTGTATATGAGCTTGAAAGTGATAAAGAAAGGGAAAGCATTTTCCAGAAAAACACTCTGGCTTTGGGAAAGTTGATGGGGAGAGGAAATTCCAAGTCCTGTCCTGGTGGGAGATGGGATGGGATAGCAGTTCTCTGGATGTTCACCCAGCAAGAGGGATTTATTGGGATATGGATGGACTCTTCAGGCCCCCAGACAAGCAGTTCTGGGCACAAACTACTGGAATTTTCCTTCCTCCCTTCCCTCCTTCCTCCAAGCCAGCTTTTTCCCAAGAAAGCCCCTCAGCATTCCCACTCACTGCCTGTGCCTCTCCCACGTTTCTCCACCATTCCTGAAGGATAACAGCCCTCTCCCCTCACTCCAGGCTGAGGTGTATGCTCCCAACATCCCCCAGATGCACGTGGTGGACCACGTGAAGGGGCAGCCAACGCCGGAGCAGCGCAATGTCCTGGTGGAAAGTGCCAGGATAGCCAGGGGCAACATCAAGGACCTGGCTACGCTGGATGTCAATGGGCTGGATGCCCTCATCATCCCAGGTAGGACTGGGTGGGGTCTGCTTGCCCACAGCTGAGATATTCCATAGCTCTGGAATGGTATGGGAGGAGTGCGATGGAATTTTAGTTCTTTTCTTGATTCTGGACAAATGCTGCCAACCATCCAATCCACCTGAGCATTCCACCAGGGCACACCTGGCAACAATCCTGCCCTGGATACAATCTCCAGCTGAACTGTTTCCCTTTCCTCAGGTGGCTTCGGAGTGGCAAAAAACCTGAGCACTTGGGCCACGCAGGGCAAGAACTGCAGCATCTCCAAGGAGGTGGAGGGTGTCCTGAGGGCATTCCACGCTGCCCACAAACCCATCGGGCTCTGCTGCATCTCCCCAGTGCTGGCAGCCAAAATCTTCCCGGGCTGTGAGGTCACCGTGGGACACGACACGGAGTGTGAGCAGTGAGTGACCAGGGCCTTGGGGACAGTCACACCAGGGTCCCCCCAGAGTCCCCAGGGATCCGGGCCAGGTGGTGGAAGCTCACAGGGAGGTGAATGCTATTTCTGGGAACTCAGCTCTGCTGCCTCCAGTGAGGCCTTCAGCAACTCCAGCCCTTTTGGGGACTTTCCAGGGAAAAGTAGAAACTCTGGAAGACTGATTTTATAATTTCTCAGCACAGCAGAAGGAATTATGTAACACCTGTTTGCATTTTTGTGGCTTGTTTTCACAACTCTGATGGCTTTGAATAACACACTTTTATTTTAAATTAATGTAAATGTAATTTATTATTTTAAATTTATTATTTACCTCCCTGATGCCTCACAGACCCAGGGTAGGAAAAGTCTTTGCTGACTCCAAGTTAAGCAGATCCAAGACAGGAATAGGATGGTTACCCAAGGCTTGGGGTGGGAAGAGAGGGAGGGAGTGAAACTGTCTTCAGTCCTACAGGGAAGCTGTGACTGGATTCTCCCAAGGGCAGGCAAGGAATGTCGATGGCTTTTGCTAGAAAGGAGTTTTTTCGCTAACTTGGAGGAAGTTGGTGGGAAAAACCCACCCCAAACCTAAATCTAATTGTTGCCCAGGGAAGCTGTGGCTGCTCCATCCCTAGCAGTGTCCAAGGCCAGGCTGGACAGGGCTTGGAGCAGCCTGGGACAGTGGAAGGTGTCCCTGGGCATGGCAGGGGTGGCACTGGATGGGCTTTGAGGTCCCTTGTCACCCAAATCCTCCCAGGCTCCTATTAACATGAACACTGGAGTGGGCAGAATTACGTAGTGGAACATCCGAAGTGAAACTTCAGGTCTCATTTTGGCTTTACTTCAGATGTTTAACTGATGTGAACAGGAGGTTTCCCTGTTGAATAGTCCTGGAGAAACTCCTCAAGCAGGAGATTTAGATCCTACTGAGCACGTTGTGTGCAGTGACCACAGAATCTTCCCTCTGGCCCTTGCCCAAGCACAGCGTGAAGGAGATTCCCCACTCCAGGTTTTCCTTGCAGGTGGCCTTATGCCAAGACTGCCGAGGCCATGAAGGAGCTGGGCTGCAGGCACGTGAACAGGCAGGTGAGCGAGGCCCACGTGGACGCGCGGAACCGGCTGGTGAGCACCAGCGCCTTCATGTGCAACGCGCCCATCCACCACGTGCACGATGGCATCGGCAACATGGTCAGGGAGGTGCTCCGGCTGGCCTGAGCCCCAGCTCCTCTCCGTGCATCCTGGCCAGCTCCTCTCCGTGGATCCACTCCTTCCCCTCCCACAGCAACAGCAGAGTGGCGCTCTAGCTCTGCCCCGAGCTCTGGTGGCGGCTGAGCAGGGACAATCCTGGAGGTGTCGTGTTCTGCCAAGGACACGCCAGCCCCTGGCAGGAGCTGGGCTGGGAGCTGCTGGGGGATCGTGGCATGGGGTGGGTTGGGAGGGACCTTAAATTCATCTTGTTCCAGTCTCCTCCCATGGGCAGGGACCCCTTCCACTGTCCCAGGCTGCTCCAGGCTGGCCTTGGACACTTCCAGGGATCCAGGGGCAGCCACAGCTTCTCTGGGCACCCTGTGCCAGAGCCTGCCCACCCTCACAGAGAGGAATTCCATCCCAATATCCCACCTATCCCTGCCACAGGCTCCCACAGGGCCCAGGGTCAGCTGCTCCCCATCCCCTCCCTCAGAGCAGGGAATTGTGGCCAAAGGAAGGAACCCAGTTCTGCTACCAAATAAAACCTGATGCTTCTACTGAATTCTGAACTCTGCTTCTGTCTCTGCCTTTCCCTCTGGAGCAGGACAAGCTCTGGGTCAGTTGGGAAAATGATACAGGAAGAAATCCCCAGCACCAGCCCCCTTGTTTTGCTGGGATTTGTCAGAACCCAGAGTGGAGCAGGAATGTGACACTGGTGAGAGCAGGACCAGCCCCATGTCACTGGTGGGAAGAGGTGAAATTCTTCTCCTGCATTAACAGAACCAGGGAATTCCAGGTTGGAAGGATCTCAAGGCTCACCTTTGAAAGGTCCAACCTTTCTTGGTAAAATTGCTGTCTCAATAAGATGCCCCAGCAGCCTGTCCTGATGGATCCCAAAGTGCCCAAACTCAGGGAATCCATGTCTTCCAACAGCTGATTTTCTCATGGTGAAAAATTGTCCTACGGTGCCCAATCAGAATCTCCCCAGGAATGTCCTGTATAGATTATCCCTTGTCCTTTCCATGATTCCTCATAAAAAGGGAGTTTCTTTCTCCTTTGTAGCCACCCTTCAAATACCAAACAAGATCTCCCCTAATCTCAGTCTCCCCAGGCTGAGCAAACTCAGGTCTCTCAGCCTCTCCTCACATGGGAACTTCCCAGGCTTTGGATCATCTTTGTGGCCTCTGGATCCTCTCCAGCCTGGCCACATCTTTTTTTGGCAAAGTGGGGATCAAAACTCCTTCCACAACTCTGATGGCTTAAAAATAAGATTTTATTTGAAATCCAATCCCATCTGCAACCTCTGAGCATTCTTATAAGCACAGAGCTCTCAGCAGCAGCACTGAGAATTTCCTTCTGCACAGATTTCGTTACCCATATGAACTGAACACAAGGTAATTTGCAGGAGTTTACTTTTATTTTGAGTTTAAAGAATGCCCTAGAAAAGGGGGGGATGGATAATCCCATAAAACAGGTTCTAAAAAGGTGGTTCCTGCAAATATATCATAAAAAGAGTTCACTGTAGGGCCTAAACCAAGACATAAACCCAAACCAGATTTACACTGAGCAATAGATTGACACTGTCTGGTTCTGAGTCATCTCTTTACCTAACTGGAATCATTTGGACCCATTTTTTTAGTCAGAAAAGGATCTGAATTTGGTGCCAAAAATGTGATTTGTGTATTTCAAGCAGTGTAAACATCATAACCAGCAACCACATTGCTGCCTGTAAACAGAGTGGTGCAAACTGCTCCCAAACACCTTTAAAACTTAAAAATATTCTACACAAAAAACTTCTAACAGAACTGACCTGTATTTTCTGCTGCCTCCAAAGAAATCAAGACACCACAAAAGTGAGGCTCCCGTTCCCTAAGGAATGTGCACAAGTGCCAAGGAATAAATCCCACTGGGCTTCAGTAAAGGCCGGTCTTCTTCATGATCCTCAGGAATTCCTGCTCGCTCACTTCCCCATCCCCATCCCGATCTGCCTCATCAATCATCTCCTGCAAGAGATGTGGGGTCAGGATTTAGGTCTGGGGTTCACTGGGAATCACTGGATTCATTCAGAATTCTAGCCAGATTTTAGCTGTGCTGGAGGGGACAGTGTTGGCTCAAGCTCAGACAAAATATTTCCTGAAATCTGTTTTGCTGGGTGTAATTATAGAGAAATCTGACCAGGAAATATTATAGGAAAAGTCCTGGGGGAAACAAAGTGCTTGGAGCAGAGTCATTCCTTCCACATCACTGCCACTGCACTAAACTGCAATGGATGATCCCATTCCTGCATCCATGAGGGCTCAACCCATCCCTGACCTCAAAATCCACAGACTGCAGAAATTCCTCCCTTCCTACCAGCACAGAGAGGATTCTCCTCCCAGCTCCAAAGACCCCAAAACCACCAGGTCCAAACCTGCAGCTCTTCATCAGTGAGGTTCTCCCCCAGCACTTTGGCCACACGTTTCAGGTTTTGGAAAGAGATTTTTCCAGTCTCATCATCATCAAAGAGTTTGAAAGCTTTGAGAATCTCCTCTTTGGAATCTTTTTCAGCCTTGAGGAAGAAAGAACAAGTGTAAGGTAGAACAGGAGTGGTTGTGTTGTAGGTGACACCCAAAATAAAGTTATAAAAGATATGATAGGCTGAGAAACCCTTGGGAACAAACAAAGGAGCCCAGCCAGCAGGAATTACACATAAAATTCAGACACAGACACAACCAGAATTCCAGAATTTCAGGGATATTTTCCTGTCCTTGCCAGCCAGATATCTTTGGGATTTCACTATCAGGGTCTTCTGCCATTAAATATCTGGATTTTGAAAAGATTTTTCAAACCAGAGATTTAATCTGTAAATTAGAATTCAAGGGAAGAGAACACCCCCAAGACAGACATTAAACCTCCAAAAGCTTCCTGCAGGCCTGAGCTGCCTTCCATCTGGGAGAAAAACTTTTTTCCTTTTTTCAAACACAAAATTCACCTCTGCTTGTTAAAGAAATCCATTAATGATATCACAATTTTAATTTTCCCCTGAAAAATGAGAGAATCCAGGAGGGGGATTACCCCAGCTTTTATACATTTAATTGTTAGGATTCAAATATATAGAGCTTTAATCTCCCTGGAAAACCAAAAGGAGACAAAGGCTCCTCATCCACCTTCAAAATTCCCTGTGTCTGGAGCTGTGACACATCCATACCATTCTCTGTGACATCACTGCCAGGAAGTCACTGAAGCTGATTTTTCCTGTCCCTTCTTTATCGATGTCTGAGATAATTTTCTTGATCTCTTCTTTCTTAGGCTCAAACCCCAGGGCCCTCATGGCCACCTGGAAGGACAAAATAAGTTACAAATCCTACAAAATTGTCACCAAAACCTCAGGAGAGGGGGGAAAGTGTCCAAAATTCTGTGTCTCCCAGAAAACAGGGGCAGGCTGAGAGTGAGGCTGCTCTGCACTCCCACCAGGATGCAGAAAACAGGGACAGAAACATTCCTGTTCTGGAATTGTCCCTCAGCTAATCCAGGAATTTCCTACACACACTGTCACCATCTTTAACTGGTCAACCACAGAGAATTTAAATGCATTTATTTTACATTCTGGTGATAAAAGTCTTGTTGGGAAAACATTTTCCTCCTTTGATAAAGGGCCAGATAATAAGAACAACAACAGCAAGAATAATAACAAAGAATTAAATCCTCAACAAGAGGGGAAACCTGCCCACCCCCACCTTTTTAATGGACACAACCCCTTTTTTTGATGTTTTATGCACAGAGGAGGAGCTGGGACACAAAGCACAGAATTTTACATTAATTTTGGGCAGCCTGGCCCTAAACACACTGGATAGGAGCAGAAAAGAACTGCAATTAAAGACAAACCCGTGCCTTTTGCCCACCAGCTGTTCTGCTGGAGGGAGGAAGGGGAAACCCAGGAAACTCCTGTGGTTTTGGAGGTTATGTGAGCATTCATGGCCCTGTTCCCTTATAACCTCAGTGACTCCCAGCCCCGGGGAAACCCCGACCTTCAGCTCCTTGACGTCGATGCTGCCGCTGCCGTCGGTGTGGAAGAGCTCGAAGGCCTCGCGGATCTCCCGCTGCTGCTCCTCGGGCAGCTCCAGCCTCACATTCGCCTTCTGCCGCTGCGCCGCGGCTCCCGGCGGCGGCTGCTGACAGGCGCGGGGCTCGGCACGGCACCGCGGGGCGGGGCAGCGGGGCTCAGCCCTGCCCTGCCCTGCCCCCGGGCCCCTCAGTGCCCCCAGCACTGCCCCTGAGCCCCCTGAGCCGCCAGCACTGACCCTGAGCCCCCTCAGTGCCCCTGAGCCCCAACACTGACCCTGAGCCCCAACACTGACCCTGAGCCCCCTGAGCCCCCAGCACTGACCCTGAGCCCCAACACTGACCCTGAGTCCCAACCAGAGCCCCTGAGCCCCAACACTGCCCCTGGGCCCCCCCAGTGCCCCGGAGCCCCAACCAGAGCCCCTGAGCCCCCTGAGTCCCCTCATAGCTCTGGAGCCCCCTCCCAGCTTGTGAGTGCCCCCAGCCCCCCTCAGGGCCCTCACAGCGCCTTCGCCGCCCCCCGCCCGCCCCTGAGCCCCTCACGGCCGCTCCCCGCCCTCACCATCCCGCCGGCTTCTCGCCCGGCAGCCCCAATATCGCGCTCTCCCATTGGCTGTCGCCCCCACGCCGCTGCTATGGCAACGCGCGACCCTATTGGCTGCCGTGATGGCGGAGCCAAAGGTGAATGAGCGCGTGGGAGAATCCCCTCCTTCCTTCAACGCGATTGGCCGGAGTGAAGAGGGGTTAGACCAATCAGAGAGCGGGAGCGGGCTGGCGCGATGCTCGCCCCAGGGAAAGAGGCGGGAACAGGGGGAGTGGGGCGTGGTCTGGCCGGAGGCGCGGCGCTGATTGGCGGAGTGCGGGCAGGGGGCGGGGCCGGGCTCCGTGAGGGCGGTGGCAGCGAGAGGGGCCGGAGGGTCCGGGAGCCGGGAACGGAGCTGGGAACGGAGCTGGGAGCGGCGGGACAGGGCCGGGGTCCGTGAGCAGGGTCCTGCGGGAACGCTGAAGGGCCCTGGGCTGTGGGAAGGCGCTGGGAGCAGGGCAGGCGGTGCTGGGGCCGTGGGCAGGAGGTCCCGGGGGCTGTGGGTGAGGCCCTGAAGGCCGAGGGGAGGAGGATGGGGGCTCAGGGACGGGGCTGAAGGAGCTGGGGGGAACTGGAGGTGCAGCAGTTCGTAAAGGGCATTTTGGAGAGGGATGAGGTGCTGAGGGACAGGGGTGGAAGAGGGAAGAGCTGGAGAGGGATCACCTGTGCCCCTGCTTTAAACCAGCTCGGGGCTGCAGGTGGACGGGCACCGATCCCGCCTCACCTCGGCTCTTTCCTTGGAATTTCAAAGGGATTTCCGAAAGATCAGTGCCAAAGAGCCAGGCCAGCACCTGTAGTTGCTGATTTAATTTGGAAGAACGGGGAGCATTAATTCCCTCTCTTCATCCTTCTTCAGCATAATGGCTTCAAAGCTTGATCTCTGTAACTAGAAATGTGCTGTTTTATTTGACATTGTGCTATTTTTATTGGGAATAACAGGATAGTCTCCTTTTTTTCAAGGACTCTGGCGGACAGTGCCTCACCCAAGCCATGGCCACACGCCTCAGATCGGTGAGTTGGGGCCTCAAATGGTGCTTTGGGTGTTCTGTCTTGAAACAAATTCATAAATGTTCTGCACATCACTAGGGAAGATATGAGGCTGACCCTGCATTAATGATAATTCTGGGGGAAAAAATTGATTTTCCAAGGGGTAATTTGGGTAGGTTGAATTCATACCTTAAAATCAATATAGACGTAGCTTGGCTTGCCATAAATATTATACTGTGCAATATCAAATTGTAGAGAGTTTATAATAAAATGATATACAATTGTGGCTGCCCCTGGATCCCTGCCCAAGGCCAGGTTGGATGGGGCTTGGAGCAGCCTGGGGTGGTGGAAGTGTCCCTGTGGAAGGTGGAATAAAATGAGCTCTGAAATCCCTCCCAGCCCAAAGCAGTCTGGGATTCTGGGATTCCTCCGAAGCCTCTGCAGAGCTCTGGGGCTCAGAGGCAGAGGGCAGCATTCTGCTGCACTCAAACTTCACTTCAAGCACATCTCAGAGCAGTCTGGGTGCTCTTGGCTCCTGGAGGGTGCACAGCCACCAGGGAGTGCCAGGGATGGAAGGGAAATGTCCTTGGAAGGGAGTGTCTGCCTTTGAGGAGGGGCTGAAGCAGTTTCTGTCCCTCAGCAGCCGTCCCCCCTCTGACTGAACTCCTCATCTTCTCCAAACAACATCCCAAATGCCACATCCACTCGTTGGCTGAACACTCCCAGGGCTGGGGACTCCAAACCTCCCTGGGCAGCTGTGCCAGGGCTTGGCCACTCTTTCAGTGAAGGAGTTTCCCCAATATCCACCCTGACCTCCCCTGGCCCAGCCTGGGGCCATTCCCTCTCCTCCTGCCCCTGTTCCCTGGGATAAGATCCCAAATCCCCCCGGCTGTCCCCTCCTGTCAGGAGCTGTGCAGAGCCACAAGGGCCCCTGAGCCTCCTTTGCTCCAGGCTGAGCCCCTTCCCAGCTCCTCTCCAGGCTGAGCCCCTTCCCAGCTCCTCTCCAGGCTCAGCCCCTTCCCAGCTGCTCCTCACAGGAGCTGCAGACCCCATCAGACTCTCCCTGGCATGGCCCATCCCAAATAAGTGCTTCAGCTTTGATGTAACTCAGGGAGCTCCTCACATTTCTCTTGTGGATCACCCAGCTCTTGGCAGCAGAGCCTTTGTTTGAGGATGGCCTTAAAGAGTTTTGTGAACAATCACTGTCTTTGTGTGGCTCCCTCGGAGGTGGGGGTTGTGTTACAACCAGGAGGAAAACTCTTTCCAGCCAGCACAGAGCATTCTTTGTGTGACAGCTCCCTGGGACTCGGGGCCTGCATGTTCCGTGCTGGCAGGGAGGTCTTTGGTCTCAGTGCAGTCAGACGAGTGCCCAGACTGAACTCTGTTAATTAGTGACTCCAATCACTGATTTACAAAGCTTAAAGAAAAAGAGAGGAAGAACTAATGGCTCGAAAGGACAGCTCCTGCCTTCACCTGGCTGCTTCCTTGGCCCTGAGTGTCACAGGTTCTGATCATGGTGATGGTTTTGATGCTCTGGGTTAGCTGTGGCAGGAGCTGAAGCAAATCCCAGAACCATCCCAGAGTCCCAGCCTGGTCTGGGTTGGGAGGGACCTCAAAGCTCCTCCAGTGCCACCCCTGCTGTGGCAGGGACACCTCCCTCTGTCCCAGGCTGCTGCAGCCTGGCCTTGGGCACTGCCAGGGATCCAGGGGCAGCCACAGCTGTCTGGGCACCTGTGCCAGGCCCTCCCCACTGTCCCAGGAACAATTCCTAATTCCCAATATCCCATCCATCCCTGCCCCCTGGCAGTGGGAGCCATTCCCTGTGTCCTGCCTCTCCATGCTCTTGTAAATCATCTCTCTCCATCTTTCTTGCAGGCTCCCTTCAAACTCTGTTTGCTTTGCTATCCAAGCAGAGTTCATGGGAGCCAATCTTCTCCTTCCCTCCTCCCTGAGCCTCTTAGTTGTGAGCATGAGGCAGAGTCCTTCCAAAATCCCAAAATCAGAGTGTCTGCACTCCTGACTCCCTGTGACTGCACAGAGCTTTGATGTCTGAGTTCAGATTCCTCTGGTGGAGCTGCCGAGCAGAACTGCAGCTCACTGAGCCCCGGGGAAGCTCAGGCCGGTGTGCTGTGTGTGCCTGTGTGCCAGGGAGTTCTCCCTGTCCCTGTCCCTGTCCCTGTCCCTGCAGGCTGGCAGGAGCTGCACCGTGATCGGGGGCTCGGGGTTCCTGGGGCGGCACATGGTGGAGCAGCTGCTGGCCAGGGGCTACAGCGTCAACGTCTTCGACATCCAGCAGAGCTTTGCCAGTGAGCAGGTGACCTTCTTCCTGGGGGACCTGTGTGACAAGGAGGTGAGGAAGGGCTGCAAACTAACACGGGCAAATGCAGGCCTTGCACTTTCCTTCCTCTGGAGGAAACAGATCTGGTGTCTGATGTCTGGACTCTGCTGCGAGCTGGAAAGGGCAGGACTGCTTTATGCCTGGTGCCTTGCATTACTGTTAGCTGAGATTCAGGGTGATTACAGCCCCTGGGCTAATTGCAGGGGGCTCTCCCAGCTCTTCTCAGCTCCATGAGAATGGCACAGCTCATATTCCCAGCAGCCAGGGCAGGATGAGTGGGAGCCTTGGCCAAGGCCTGTGTGAGCCATGGGGGAGGTGACTTTGGGAGAGTCACCTGCACTCAGCCAGTGCCATGGGGAGCTTTAAACCTGCTGCTTCCTCAGGGACCCAACTCCAGGGAGTCCTGAGCCTTGTACCTGCACCTGGGGATGGCAGGGAGTGCAGCCTCACAGCCTCCAGCTCTGGGGATGTCTCTGGGAAGAAGAGAGGATGTGGTGTGTGCTGAGGACAGGACATTGTGGAGATCCTGGATGCTAATCCCATTCCAGCTGCCCACCTTTATGGAGGGAACATGACTTGAAATGCAGCTGTTTCCACAAAAAGAGCTGCTTTATTTCCCTGCTGTTGCTTTCTCCTGATACCCACCATGGCTGTTGCTCCATTCCCTTCCCCCCTGTTCCTGCAGGCTCTGCTGCCAGCCCTGCAGGGAGTGTCTGTGGTGTTCCACTGTGCCTCACCAGCCCCTTCCAGTGACAACAGGGAGCTGTTCTACAAGGTGAATTTCATGGGAACCAAGGCAGTCATTGAAGCCTGCAAAGAAGCTGGAGTGCAGGTAAAGCTGGAAAAGCCCTGGAGACCAGGAGGGGCTGATGGACTTTGTAACATTGGCACACAGGCCAGTGTCAGCCTTGTCTGAGAGGGGACAAAGGGCTCTGTGATACTGAATTCCCACTTGGTTCATGAAAACCAGTGGAAGAGAGACTCTGTGGGTCTCCTGCTTGGTGTAAACTCAATCCCTGTTTGGCACAGAAAACCACATTGTGATTGGAATGGAAAAGCTTCCATTAAAATCTGTCCTGCCTGGGAGTCACCCTGGGAGAACAGCACCTCACAAGTGGCTTCTTTCCTGCTTTCATGAGGGGACAGCCCCAGAGATGGCTTTTCCAGCAGTGGGAATATTCATGGCATCAATTCCCTCCCTGAATTCCTCACCATGGAATGGGGAGGAACACACTTGTGCCATAATCTCAGTGCCATTTGGTTTAGAAAGTCAATTGCCCTCAAAAGAAAGAGCCTGAGAAAGCCAGCCTAGGATTGGAGACTGGATTTTCTCCCTAAATTAATTTGATATCCCATAACTTTTCATTTAATTTAATTTATTTTAAATTTATTTATTACATTCATTTCATTTAAGTCACCAAACAAAAACATCCAAGGTTTCTCTTCTTGTTTAATCCACTGTGATCTGTTATTGCCAAGATGAGCAAATCTTTCTTTAAAACACTGGGTGTGTGTCAAGTGTTCCAAGTCTCTGATTCTCCTGGAGATGTTTCCCCTGGATTGACTGCCTTGGGGGTTTGTTGGAATGTTTTAATCTCCTTCAGGTAGCATTAAATGATGGGACAGAATGAATTAAAAAGTGGGGGTTCTCTTACCTGTAGTTTCTATTCATCTTCTGTTAGACTCAGGTTATTTTCTGTAGAATCAGTTGGTAAAATATTATTATCATTATTATCTTTACTCAGCCTTTGTAAATAATGATCTTTTTATTCTGGACTTTAAACAACTCTGTTCTCCCCTCTCTCTTGCAGAAATTGGTGTTAACCAGCAGTGCCAGTGTAGTTTTTGAGGGCACAGACATAAAAAATGGCTCAGAAGATCTCCCCTATGCACAAAAACCTATTGATTACTACACAGAGACCAAGATCCTGCAGGAGAAGGTATTTGCCAATGGTTAAATTGTCATTTTGGGATTTATTCACTTAATAAAAAGAGAATAAAACCAATCTGTGGCAGGAATTGCCACAGAGGTTGAATGAAATGCTGTGTGACACTGCAGAGGTGTCACTGCCATGGAGGAGCCACAGGATAATCCCAGTTCTCACCTGCCAAGCTTTGGTTTAACAGCAGTCAGGGGAGGTTTTTGTCCTCTCTGCTGCTTTTCCTGATTTTCAGGCTGAATGTAGAGTTGGGAATGTGAAAAAGGCACTGAGTAAGGAGGAGAGGAGTGAGAATGTGGCCTGAGCTGAGGGCACAGGCCATTACTGAAAATGTTCATGTTGCAAAAAGATCTCCAAACATCTGAGAGTTCCCTGCCTTGGACACTTGCACAGCACCAATATCTGCTCTTGTCATGTTCTTACTGCTGCAGCATCTGTGGTTTAAATGTGGGAAAACAATGTTTTCAATCAAAGGCAACAGATCTTTTCTGGATCCTTTTCCCATGGCTTGCATTTCAGCCGTGGGAAGAATCTGCTTTTTGTGCCAGAAGAATTGAGAGTCCCTTCCATGCTGATGCTGACAGTGTGAGAGGCTGGAAGGAATTTCCTCCACAAGAGCTTAATTAATTTTAATTGTGCAAACATCTGTTCCTTCCCCAGCACTTTGCAGTAACTGCTAAAGGGGAAGCTGAGGAGCAGCAATCAGGGGTAGCCCCAGTGCTGGTGATTATGGCTTTGTTTTGGGGGAAACTCAAAGGATTTTGTCTGTGCCTCCTCCATAGAAATCCCAGCAGCTGCTGGAAGCGAAAACACGCTGTTTAGGAGCTCCCAGGAGAATGAAATCTGCTCCAGAGCTGCTGAGTGTGCTGCTGGAGCTCCAGGGAGATGGGATCACCCCCTCCTGAGAGAGATGCAGGGGGGCTGGGCTGGGTACAGCTGCTGGGAGGGACAGAAATGCAATTCCTGAGTGTCCTCTGCTCCAGCTCATGCAGAGGGTTCATGGAGTGAAGGAGCTTGGAGAGCTCCTCTGGCTTCTGGGGGGCTCAAAGACAGAAGCAAAGCCTTCCCTTCCTTTGTCAGTTCATTAAGTGCTCAATCATAAAAACTGATTTGTGTCTGGGTTTCTTACCAAGGAGAACTGGGAAAAGAGATGGGAACAAAGGAAGGATCACTTGGACAGACAGGAGGGGATAATAATTCTTCCACTGGTTCCTTCCCAAGGGGATGGGGAGCCCCCAGCCCCTGCAGTGATGATTGTGGGATGTTGGAACCCTGGTTAGTGAGAATCTGAGACTTTCTGTGCTGCCAGGCACTGACCCCCAAGAGAAAACTGCAGTGACCTGAGGCCTGGAGAAGCTTCCAAAATGGAATGACAGAACTGGGATTGTGGGTGTGGGGTTTGAATAGAAGTGTGTGATAGCACAGGGTGGGAAACTCAGAGTTTAAGGGTTTAGAATACAGTAATATAGATAAAGGAAGATGGAGGTTTTAGGGCAGAGGCTGCTCCTTCTTCTCCACCTTCTTCACCTTCTTCTCCCTGGGTTTGGGTGGTTTTGTGTAATTGGATAAAAAGTCCACACTGAAGCCACAGGGGTGGTTGGTTATTGGGTTAAAAGTGAAAATAATTTAGGTGTCATTTCTTAATTGGACAGTTTAGCCTTAAAAGGCCTTATAGACAGAGAGACATGGCTCCATTTTTAGTTTGTTAGAGAGAAGTGCTGCAGAACTCAGGGTTTGTGAGACTGTAACATAGATAAGAATTAATAAACATCTGAGTCCCAACAAGAAATGCCATCTCACACATTTAATCCTGACCCTGGCACAAAAGAAGTTAAGACTCCACCTTGAGATGCATTGCTGAGCTCTGTTTTCCTTCCTGATTTCCTTCTGCTCTTTCCCTGCAGGAGGTGCTCAGTGCAAACGACCCAGACAACAATTTCCTCACCACTGCAATCCGTCCCCATGGAATATTTGGTCCCAGAGACCCTCAGCTGGTTCCCATCCTCATCCAGGCAGCGAGGAGTGGCAAAATGAAGTTCATCATTGGGTGAGCAAGGCCCAGGCACTTCAGAGCTGGGGCAAAATCAGTGCTGGATCTACAAAGCCCTTTGGAAGGGAACAAAAGGAAATCAGTTGTGTTATTTCTTTTATTTTTCACTTTCCTTTATTTTTTTTCCTTAAAAATCCTATGTCAGGGCTCACTCCCTGCCATGGTGAGTGTCCATAAAGCCAGAGGAATATCCATGAGGAAAGCTGGCCTGGCTTGAGCTGTTAAAGAGCTGTGCCATTAGTATGAGGCAGCTCAGATTACTTGCTGTTAATTTATACCACTTGTGGTGTTTGAGGTTCTGGCAATTAAAATCCCTATTAAATATGAAACACTAAAAGTATGGCCTGAAATTGCAGCACCAGAGAGTGGGAGGTGGGGAAACGTGGGATGAATTTATCCTGGTGGAAGTCCTTCCTTTTGGCACAAGCAGATTCTCAGCCCAGCTTGCCTTGGGGCTAAATTGCTTTTCTGTGTGCAGGGATGGAAAGAACCTGGTGGATTTCACCTACGTGGAGAACGTGGTGCATGGGCACATCCTGGCTGCAGAAAAGCTGCACAAAGGCTCTCCCCTCTGTGGGAAGGTGAGGAGGGAGGGGAGGGGAGGGAAGGGATCCCCAGCCTCTGCTGAGGGGATCTGTGCTGATTGCTGAGGGCTCTGGACATCACCCTGCAGGCCAGCAGCTCCAGGCTGTCCATCTGTGGTGAGCACTGGGTGCAGCCACCTGGGCTGAGCTGGATGGATATCCTGGAATTTCCTGCTCTAAAGCTCCTTGGGAAGGGCAGTCCAGGCAGAACTGGGGGCAGCCAGGAGGCACACATGGAAACACAGCAGCCTTTGGGACACAGTTCAGAACAGGAGGAGCTCTCCCAGCTTTCCCTGGTCCTGCTGTGCTCTGGGCACACTGGGGTGTTTTAACTTGTCTGCTCTGTGCTGTGGCAGCCAGTTTGGTTGAGATTTCTGAGGAATCCTGGCCTCTGGAGTGCTGGAAGCAGCTGGTTTCCTTGGAAAAGCAGGGATTCCCCCCTCTGCACACAGAGGTGGGCAGTGCAAAGCAGTTTGTTAGGACAGCGTGCTCTGGCCCAGGTCAGGGGGGTCATGTCCTCACATGAGCAGGAAAGGGCCAGCACAGAGCCAAACCTGGGAAATCCACCATGATTTTAACCCCTGGCTTCTGCTCTCCCTCTTGCAGGCCTTTCACATCACCAACGATGAGCCAATTCCCTTCTGGACATTCATGTCCCGCATCCTGACCGGCCTGGACTACGACCCCCCCAAGTACCACATCCCCTACTGGCTGGCCTATTACCTGGCCCTGCTGCTGGCCCTGCTGCTGGCCCTGCTCAGGCCCCTGGTGACCATCAAGGCCACCTTCACGCCCATGAGGGTGGCCCTGGCTGGGACCTTCCACTACTACAGCTGTGAGCGGGCCAAGAGGGCCATGGGCTACAGCCCCGTGGTCAGCCTGGACGAGGCCATTGCCAGGACTGTGCAGAGCTACCCCGGCCTGCGCCGGGCCAGGGCCTGACAGCCCTGCCTGGAGCCCTGCTGCCTGCCTGCCACCACTTCTGACAGCTGGACTGGAGCAAGTGTCAGCAGGTCCCAGGAAAGAGGAGTTTTCCTGAACTCTCTGCTCCTCCTCCTCACCGTTCTGTGTGGGAGCTGTGCTGACAGTTTTGTTTCTTGGATGTGACTTCTTGTTTGGAAACAGCTGCTGAACTCTCTGGGCTGTGAATAAACACCCTGCTGTGCCCTCTTGGATCCTGAGCAGGCACACCAGCATTCCTGCTCCCCTCCCTCCACCCTTGTCCGTGTTTTGTTGCTTTGGTGACAGCAGCCACCTCTTCCCAGAGCTGCAGGCTGGGTCACAGACACTTCCCGTGGCTGGCTCCTCTGGCCTTTGGCTTTGCTCTCCACAAGAGAGCCCCGTGCCAGAAGGGGCTTCTGCCACCATCTCTTAAATCATTGCAGCTCTTCTGCTTTTCCCTCCACGATCTGGGGGTGGTTTGGCTTCTCCCTGAGGCAGCAGAAGGAGCCCACAAGGAATGTGTTCACTTGTGGGTTCACTCCTTTGTCCATGCAGGATTTATTTCTGTGCCAAAAGAACCCCAGTGAATCACACAGAGCTGACTTTGCAGCTTTGTGTCCCATCTCTGGGAGGGCAGATCCCACTCTCAGCACAAACAGGATGTTAATGATTCCCTTCTGGGGACAGAGATCTTTGGAGCTGCCTGGCAGCAGCCCCAGCACTGTTCTGCAGATCTCAGTGCTGGGGGGATCCTGCAGCACCAGGCTCCTTCTCCCTGCCCTGTCAGTGCTGGTCACGGAGATTTTTGGTGCTCTGACCACTTAGTCCATGAAAAAACCTCTTTTCCACAAGAAAATGGATACAAAGCAACAGTCCCCAAGCTATTTCCTCTGACTTGTATGTTAAATGTTCTTTGCCCTCTAATCTTTCTAAGCACTTCAGTTCTGGTTTGCTTTCAAATGAGGGGTTTAGGTTAGAGCTGGAATTTTGCCCTGTGCAAATTCCTGGATCCCTGGGAGTTCTGGTGTTTCAGATTTCAGAAGGATGGGAAGTGCCTCAGTCACAGAATTACAGAATCCCTGGTTTGGGATGGTTTGGGTAGGGAGGGACCTTAAAGCTCATCCCATTCCACCCCCAGGGACACCTCCCACTGTGCCAGGCTGCTCCAAGCCCCATCCAAGCTGGCCTTGGGCACTTCCAGGGATCCAGGGGCAGCCACAACCTCAGGCACAAGGAGCTTTAACCTCAATGTGCTGCTATAGTCTGATTAAATGGGTTTTATTTGAACTTCTGGCTGTTTTCTGCAAAAAACCCACCAACCCATTGGGCTTTTTTCCATGGGAATTTTGATGTGCTGGTTACCAGCTGGCGTTACCAGCCCTGGCCTTGCTTGATTTGCAGCAGATAGTGGCCAGGTGCTTGGGGCATCCCCCCTGTCCTGCTGGGCCCTGCTCAGCCCCCCGGGAGCAGGGACAGCCCTGCCCTGCCACGGGGAGGGGGTGGGGTCGGGTGGAAGGATCCAGGATTTCCTGAAGCCAGACCAGAGGTACATCACTACATCCCTGTCAGATGATGCCATTTTCTGACTGAGAGATGGGACAGCTGAGAGGAGTTTTAAGAACTTGTATTCTATTTTCAGTCTCAATGAAGGGTGAGACAATGCAGGTGCTAAAATTCACCCTATTGCAATCAGAAGCTTTCTATCAAACTTTAAACATTCTGTACAAATTCATTTCCCTCACATCAACTTCGGCCTCTAGGTGGCATTTCCCAGCCCGGCAGCTCCAATCCGTCCCCAAAATGCCGTGGCTGTGCTTGGGCACGAGGCAGGGCAGGGTCACTCCTCTCCCTGTGCTGAAGGGGCTGGAGGCCCTGGCACTGAGCTCAGCTGGATCACAGGGGGTTCCCTCTCCCAGGAAGGGAGCCAGAGCTTTTCTGGGCTGGGGGCAGTGCTCAGGTGGCACCGAGGGCACGGCTGGGCACAGCTGGGCTGGGGGCAGTGCTCAGGTGGCACCGAGGGCAGCGCTGGGCACAGCTGGGCTGGGGGCAGTGCTCAGGTGGCACCGAGGGCATGGCTGGGCACAGCTGGGCACAGCTGGCTGGGGGCAGTGCTCAGGTGGCACCGAGGGCATGGCTGGGCACAGCTGGGCTGGGGACAGTGCTCAGGTGGCACCGAGGGCACGGCTGGGCACAGCTGGCTGGCTGCTCTCCCGGTGCAGTCAGGGAGCTGCCAGGCTAAAAAAAAAGCCAAAAGATGCAAAATAGCACAAGAAGCAAGTAGGGAATAAGCAAGGAACAAGTAGGGGATGGTTACAAATAAATGATGTGTAAACAGTATTGATTTAAATTTCAATTAATAGTTTACATTTTCAAAAATTAAAAAGGAAAACCCCCAACATTATTTTATCTACTGGGTAAATAAACTCTGCCAAGTTGCATAAATAGCCCCTCAGCTTTTGCATATAAAGTGATACTACCAAAAACGTGGAGAAGAGTCACTAGGATTCTGGGGCAATTCCCTGCCTACTCTGAAAGACATTTTTCGACTCTAATTCCAACTTGCATTCCATGGTTCACCTGGGAAGTAGCATAACTTGTGCTTAGGACTCTTTGCAAGAGAAGGAGCAGCCAGGTCCAGTCACAGTTCTGATGCTGATCCATTAATAAATAACCTTAAAAGCAATACAAGCTGCTGTTTCCCAAGCCCAGGTGAACAGGGAGAGCTGGAGCCTGGCCGTGCCTCCATCCCTGGCCACAGCCTCTTCCAGCCCTGCTCCAGCCCCCTCCTCTCATTTTCCAGCTCTAACCAGCACAAATCCCATTCTGGGTCGTTTTTTGGGGCAGTGATGAGATCATTCTCTTGTGCCCTGCCTGGGTATATTTTTGTGCCACCTCTTGAGCACTGGGAGGGCGTGGAGCTGCTGGAGGGAGTCCAGAGGAGGCTCCAGGATGCTCAGGGGGATGGAGCAGCTCTGCTGGCAGGAAAGGCTGGGAGAGCTGGGATGGTTCACCTGGAGAGGAGAAGCTTTGGGGGTGACCTCAGTGTGGCCTTGCACACTGGAAACATGAAAAACATGGAGACAATTTACAAGGGAGGGAGGGATAGGACACAGGGAAGGGTTAGATGGGATATTGGCAGGAATTGTTCCCTGGCAGGGTGGGCAGGCCCTGGCACAGGGTGCCCAGAGCAGCTGTGGCTGCCCCTGGATCCTGGCAGTGCCCAAGGCCAGCCTGGACACTGGGGCTGGGAGCACCTGGGATGGTGGGAGGTGTCCCTGCCATGGCAGGGGTGGCACTGGATGGGCTTTGAGGTCCTTCCCACCCCAAACCATCCAGGGATTTTTATGGCTTCCAATCTGTATTTGGTGTGTGTCAGCGAGCAGAGGCTGTGAAGCAAAATTGCCACTATCAAACTTTCCTTCCAAAAATCCAGGATCAAATGCAGGTGCAGTCTGTCCCTGTCAGGAACACTCAACAGGAGCTCCCCACGACTTCAAAGAGTTCCCTGGAGCACTCTCATCAAACTCCTTATCTCCCTCTCTCTGCTTTCCTGGCTTTTCCTTGCTG
This sequence comes from Passer domesticus, assembly GCF_036417665.1. Taxonomy (NCBI): domain Eukaryota; kingdom Metazoa; phylum Chordata; class Aves; order Passeriformes; family Passeridae; genus Passer; species Passer domesticus. Next base: position 18,559,722 of record NC_087480.1, read on the forward strand.
CAGCTCCTCATTTTGCTGACCTGAGATTGGTTTTGGCAGTGGGGGAGATAAAGAGAGATCTTCTGTTGCTTATCCTGGAGAATGGGGAGGGAGGGAGGGACAGAGGATTGCAAGTGCTTTTCTAGGTGGAGTTAAGGTAACCAAAGCCCATTCCCTCTTACAGGGATTGCAAAGGGAACTTGCTCAGGAGGATTGTCCAAGGAATTGCTTTCAGTGCTGCCCTTGGAACGTGGGGAAAGCCCTGGTCCAGACACATGTCCAGAGAGGAAAAAGAGTGGCTTGTGTGTAATTACCAGAAATAGGTAAGAGGAAAAACGGATGAAAGCAGGTCAGGAATGACCCTGCATGTCGAGGGAGCACAAAGGCTCAGGGGCACTGCAGGGTGTGCAGGAGGTGCCCAAGGCTAGGCTGGACAGGGCTGGCAGCAAGCTGGGACAGTGGGAGGTCCCTGCCCATGGGTGGAACAAGAGGGGCTTTGAGGTCCCTTCCAAGCCAGACCATTCCACTGTGGTTCAGTGAGGTTTGGGAGCAGTGTGCCCTGCAAGCACTGCGGGATTTCCAGACACAGGGATCCAGGCCAAGCTGCAGGGCTCCAGCTCAGCATTTTGGGAAGCTGTGGAAGGGGTGTTTTCTATCCCAGTACATCCAGTTACCCCCAGTGCTGACGGCAGGGAGCACCAGGACATTCCCACACCTCCCAGCCGTGGCAGGATGGGCTGGCTCTGCTTCCCGGGAGAATTCTCTCCGAGTTTCGCTGCTGCTTGTGCAAGCCCCGGGCTGGTGCCAGGCCCACGGGGGCAGAGTGGTGCAACCCACGCCCTGTCAGGGCAGGGGAACAGCAGCTTGTTTGCCTCAGAGCCTGCAGGGAAGCTGGATTTATCCTCGCTGAGCTGCTGAGGATAAATCAGCATCTCCCTGCTTGCGCCAGAGCGGGTTTGGGGCGTTGTGGTGGCACCGCGGTGTCCCTGCCGCAGCTCTGCCTCTGCCGTGGCCCAGCTCTGCTGACAGCAGCACTCTGCGTTGTGCTGGCACTCCCGAGCTCCAGCAGTGTGCAGGTGTGTCCCTGACCACGGGCAGATTGCTGTATTCCTGCAGGGAATCGTTGGGACACACAATGCCCTGCTGCCACCTGCTATTAGGAAGGTGAGGTCTGGCGTTCTGGCAGAGCTCTGCAGTGACACCTCATGAAAAACCAGTTGGGTTCCCTTGTAACAAATGGGTGTAGTGGTTTTACACCCTGCGACTCATCACGGCTCGGCTGGGCTTGGAGCTGGTGGCACCTCTGCAAAGGCCAAGGACTGCAGGGTGACTGCCCTGCCCTCCCCCCCCAGTGCCAGGGAGGGGCTGCAAAGTGGTATCGGCAAAGCAGGAAATGCTCCAGAGCAGCTCAGGCCTCTGCAGTGGGCTTGGTGGGTTTCTCACCACCAGAAAATACTGGAAAAATGCTACAGGATGTTGCTGTGGCTGTTCAAACACAGGCTGGGCTGTGAGGCTGTCTCTGGGCAGGAGTCACCTTTGCCACAGGAATGATTTGGTAAAACACCCTTGCCATGAAATTGGCTGCCTGGATTTCCAGGGTGGAGCAGGTTCCTTGCACACATCCCTGTTCCTGCAGGAATGAGCTGGGGGTTATGGCTGTTGGCACCCAGCTGCTCTGGAAATGCAGAACAAGGATTGATCAGTGCCAGCTGAGGGACATCTTCATGAGGAAGGGTCTTTGTGCTTTCCTCGGAGAGCAGATCCCATGAAAATCCATTTGCTGGTAAAATCAGACATTCCAGGCTGAAATGTACTGAAAAACAATAAGGTTTTTAACTGGACCTGGGGAAAATACTCTGTTTTCTTGCTCTCCCATGCTGCAGGAGTGTGTGTGTGTGTCCCTGGAGAAGTTGGGGGGTTGGGATGGGAGACAGAACCTTGCTCCTGCTCTGGGCTCAGGCACAGCTTTACCTGAGCCTTGGCTGATGGCTGAGGGGGGGCCAGGCCTGCAGGGTGGGGGTTCAAGCCAGATCCTCTTGGTTTTAACCAGATTCAGTGGGAAAATGTAAAAATCCCCCTCTTGGATTCCACTCAGGTCGGATGAGTATAAAGGACTTTTTGTGTTGCTGACTTCAGCAGACTCAGGTTTCCTCCCAAGGTGTGCAGGGCACCTGCTCCAGCTGGGGCTGCTCCTGCCAGGGAGACCAAGACTGGTGTCTTTTCCTGAATTTGGCAGTGTTGAAGTCCCACTGTGAGCAGCTCCCTAGCAGAAATCTATCCCTATCCCTGAGCCTCTGGCAGAAGCTGTCAGCTCCTTCAGGCCCTGCAAGGCCACACTGAGGTCACCCCAAAGCTTCTCCTCTCCAGGTGAACAATCCCAGCCTTTCCTGCCAGCAGAGCTGCTCCATCCTCTGCCCATCCTGGAGCCTCCTCTGGGCTCTCTGCAGCAGCTCCAGCTCCTCCCTGTGCTGGGCCAGGGCTGGGGCAGCTCTGCAGGTGGGGTCTCAGCTGAGCAGGGCAGAATCCCGGTCCCTTCCCTCCTGAGCCAGCAGTGACCTCCTGGGGTGCTCCTGGGAGCTCTCAGTGTTTGACAGTGAGGTGCTCACAACAAACACCTTTCCATTTCTGCCCGGTTTTTGAACATTCAGTGTGTTCCCACCGGGAAAGCCCAGAGCCCCGAGTGCCTGGGTGTCCCTGCCGTGCCTGGGGACCCGGTGTACCTGCAGGGCTGGCCAGGCCGGGCTCTTACTCACTGCTGTTTCAGGGAAGAGCCAGGACAAACCTTCAGCAAACGCTGGCATGACTCAGGGCTTACCGAAAATAAAGCTGCCCTGTCAGCTGCAGCCCTGGAGCAGGGGATGCTGGCCCAGGAAGGGTCTGGGCTGCGCTTTGCAGCCCGCTTTGAACCGCTCCGGTTTCCCTGAGCTGGACCCGCCGGGAGCTCAGGGCGCGGCCCTGGGAACAGCCCGGCTTATCTCAGCCGGGATCAGCGGCAGCCACCGAGCCCAGCGCAGCTGAGCCCGGCTGCTGCTGAGCCCGAGCAGATCCGAGGGGGAGATCTGGGGCTGCAGTAACGCCTCGATGCCTGAAAATCCCTGATGTCATCCTCACTGTGCTGCTGGGAGCCAGGGCTGGGTCATCGGCCCTGTTCCAGCACATGGGGATGGGATGGGATGGGATGGGATGGGATGGGATGGGATGGGATGGGATGGGATGGGATGGGATGGGATGGGATGGGATGGGATGGGATGGGATGGGATGGGATGAGATGGGATGAGATGGGATGAGATGGGGATGGGATGGGGATGGGATGGGGATGGGATGGGGATGGGATGGGGATGGGATGGGGATGGGATGGGAATGGGATGGGAATGGGATGGGAATGGGATGGGAATGGGATGGGAATGGGATGGGAATGGGATATTTGCCCATCATCCCACAGCAGGAGCTTTCCTTTCCAGCTGCTACAGGCTCAGCATTACCTGTTCCTGAATCAGGGACAGGGGATCCTGGTGGGCGCTTGGTTGGGGCTTCATCACCTCCAGGGCTGGAGCCCCTCTGGAGCCAGGCTGGGAGAGCTGGGGGGGCTCACCTGGAGAGGAGAAGGATCCAGGGAGAGCTCAGAGCCCTGCCAGGGCCTGAAGGGCTCCAGGAGAGCTGGAGAGGGACTGGGGACAAGGCCTGGAGGGACAGGACACAGGGAACGGCTCCCACTGCCAGAGGGCAGGGATGGATGGGATATTGGGAAGGAATTGCCCCTGGATCCCTGGCAGTGCCCAAGGCCAGGCTGGATGGGGCTTGGAGCAGCCTGGGACAGTGGGAGGTGTCCCTGCCATGGCAGGGGTGGCACTGGAGGAGCTTTAAGGTCCTTTCAGCCCAAACCATCGTGGGATTCTCTGGTTCTTCCCACGCTGTGGCAGTGCCAGGCTGAAGCCCTGACTCCTCAGACAGCTGCAAACACCAGCCCCAGCTGCCAGGCTCTGGGATGGGCAGGAAGCGAGTCCCAGGGTCTGGCTGTGCCAGGTGTCCCCACAGCCGGCCCTCGGGGACCGTGCGGTGACCAGGGCAATTAGAAAGGGAAATCAAGCGAGGAAGAGCGGAATGCCCGGCAATTTCCTGTGGGATTATCACACCTGTGGGCCTCGGTAATGAGTTCCAAGTAGACAATCAGTGTCGAGGGCTAATTACAGCCCCACTCCCTGATGCTCCAAAGCGGCTCCGAGCCCGAGCAGTATCGGGGTCCCGGGGGCCGAGCCCTGGCAGTGCCCGCCCCGAGGAGAAATTCCGCGGGGTGGGAGCTGGGGGGCTGCTCTGGGCTGTGCCAGGGCCCACAGGGCTGGGGACGGTGGCATCCGCTGGGGAATGCCAGGAATGCAGAGCAGAGCCTACAGGGAGGGGAGCCCGTGCCGCCGAACGGAGAAACCTGTTTGATTCCCCTGAAGGGCGAACACACCCAGGTCTCCTCCTCAAAACAAGGCTTGGCTTCCCGGGGCCGGCCCTCTCGGCAGGTGAGGGCTCAGGTGTGCCACAGCCGTGCCACAGCCGAGCCGGGAGAGCGCCGGGAACCGCCCGCAGCCGGGAACTGCCAGGTACTGCCGGGAACGGGAATGGGAGCGGGAATGGGAGCGGGAGCGGGAACGGGAATGGGAATGGGAACCGGGAACGGGAACGGGAGTGGGAGCGGGAACGGGAACGGGAGTGGGAGTGGGAATGGGAACCGGGAACGGGAGTGGGAGTGGGAGCGGGAACGGGAATGGGAGGGGGAGCGGAGCTGCTGCAGCTGCAGGAGCGCTGCCCTGCCCTGCCCGGGACCCCCGGGGACCCCCGGATCCCCTGCCCTGGAAGCGGAGCTGTTCAGGGTGTCTCGGAGCGAAGCGTGTGAGCTCTGCGGGGATGGGGCTCCTGCAGGAGCGGGCTGGGGCTGAGGTTTGGCTCAAATTCCCTCTCCCTGCCCACGGCTCCACATCCTTCTGAACCCCCTCTCCCCTCCGGATTCCCGTGGGGCACAGCAATGCCCTCCCCGGGACAGGCTGGTGTGGGCAGGGTCCAGCAGACTGCGGGGAATTCGGTCCTGTGTCCCCCACAGCCTCGGGAGAGCTTTGCGGGAGCTCCAGACCTGCCCAGCCCCTCCCTGCCGGGACTCCCGTGGGACACAGGGGCTGCAGCAGAGATGTCTCCCTCTCTGCTGCTCTGCCTTGTTTTGTTTCTGCCCGAGTCAGTGTGAAATTAGCACCCTGGGAAGGAGTGGCAGAGCTGGCACGGAGGAGAGAGCACCTCCCTGTGTCCTTGCTTCATCCAGGGAATGTCATCCCCATTTTCCAGTCCCAGCCCTGCTCAGGACAGACCCCACACAGGAGGATGAGCTGCAAGACCTGGGCAGGGATGTCCTTCCTCCTCAGCTGGACCAGGAGGTTTTGTTTAGGATATTTTATTTCTTTTATTATAAAATCAGTTCATTTTATTAATCCACCCAATTACTAAGTACATTTCTTCCCCAAAAAAGTTTAGCAGGACTTAAGAGGAAGTCCCAATTTCCACAAGTGGCAGATTTTAGCTTTCTTTTACAAAAAAAAAGTTGTGTTTTCTTGGCAAAGCTTTGTGGTGTCTCTGTGACGTCATGAGGCTTCAAGGAGCTTTTGTCCTGCTCTGTCTGTGGGTCAGCAACACAAACAAAGCTCCACCTTTGACACAAACCCCATTTTTCCTTCCTTTTTCCTTTCATCTTCGGACATCAAGGCTCAAGGTCAGCGGTGTGTGGGTGTGGTGAACGTCCTGCACATCCTTCCTTTTAAACCCAGAAATTAGCTGAGCAATTAGGAATTAATTCCATGTAATTAGAGCAATGAAACTGCACACCCAGGATGGTGAAAATGACCCGAGAATTTCTGATTTCTGGCAGTAGCGGGGGTGAGTTGTGCTGGGGGTGGTCCTGCTGGGAGCCCCGGGAGGATCCCTGGGGCTGGGCAGGGCTGAGCTCTGCTCTCAGGAGTTCCCTGATGCAGCAGCTCCAGGCTGTGCAACTTCAACAGCATTTGATGATTTTTTAATTTTTATTTCTTTTTTTTTCTTTTTTCTTTTTTTTCTTTTTTCTTTTTCTTTTTTTTTCTTTTTTTTTTTTTTTTTTTGTGGGATGTGTGGTTGTGAGTGAATGAAGGGAAATTCTAGTTGTGCATTTGCAGCTTTTCTCACGTTGTCTGGAGCGGGTCTGTGTTGCTCCTGTTGGTGAGGTCTGGGCAGGATTTCCCCCCTCCTGCTGCAGGTTTCCATCCCTTTTCCCCAAGTTCAGGGAAAAAGAGACCTTCACTGTCCTCAGGTCGTGGAGGGAAGATGCCCAGGGAATGTGGTGCTGGGATGAGGCTCCTCAGAGCTCCCACACAGCCCCCAGGCTCTGCTGCAGCTACAAGGGGTTCAGGGCAGAGCTTCGGGATGGACACCAGCAGGAATTTCCCCGTGGGAAGGGTGCTCAGGGCTTGGCAGGGGCTGCCCAGGAGCTCTGGAGTGCCCATCCCTGGAGGTGGCACGCAGAGCTCTGGGCTGGGCATGGGGCACAGGTTGGATTTGATGATCCCAGGGTGCTTTTCCAGCCTCAGGGACTCTGGGATTGGGAGTGCTTCTGGCTCATGGACCAGGCAGGCATGAGCTGTTGTGTTGCACAAGCCCAGAAGGGTGGATTTAATGTTTGATTTAAGGTTGCCTGGACTGTTTCAGTTATTGAATTCCTGATTGTTCATAGCTTGACTTTAGAAATCTCCTAGTGCTTCTTAAATATTCCCAGTGTTTATGGAACAGCATCAGTGTTAAACAGGCACTGCATGGGAAAAGGCAGGAATAAAAAGCTGGTCCTTCAGAGCATTGTCTGAAACCTGGAATCCCAGACTGGTCTGGGTTGGGAGGGACCTCAGAGCCCACCCAGTGCCACCCTGCCATGGCAGGGACACCTTCCACTGTCCCAGGTGCTCCCAACCCCATCCAGCCTGGCCTTGGGCACTGCCAGGATCCAGGGGCAGCCCCAGCCGCTCTGGGCACCTGTGCCAGGGCCTCAGGCTGGGTCTGGGCTTCCAGAGGCTCCCTCAGAACCTCCCCCTCCAAACAGAGCCCCTGTGTGGTCTGGGATCCTCAGGTGCAGGCCGTGAGCTCCCAGTGTGGAGCCTGACGTGCAATTCCCACTGCCCCTCGTGCCCCAAGTGCAGACAGCAGGAGAGGAGTGTCCATCCCTCCCTGGAACGGGATGTGCCTCAAGGCAGAGCTCAGAGGTGAACGAAGTCCAGCTTTAAGAACACTGGCTTAAAAATGTCCCGGCCACTGGGCCAGGTGCTGCTGCCAGAGGTGGGTCTGGCAGGGGCTGGCATGGGTCTGGCAGGGGCTGGCATGGGTCTGGCAGGGATTAATGCGGGTCTGGCAGGGTTCCTTCCAGCTCCTGCTGTCCCTTCTCAGCAGATCAGGTGTCGGGTGACATCAGGGCAGAGCAGGGACAAGGTCTGCATTGTGTGCTCGGCTGGTGCACAGAAATTCGAGTCTGTGCCCTCGGGGCAGTGCCGGGGTCTGGGCCTGCCTGCTGGGCCAGGTAAGCTGTGCCCAGGGAAAGGAAAAGTTTCTCCCCTGCCCTCCTTCCCTGGGGCTCCGAAAGCTGGGCTCCATCTGCTGAGTGCCAATCAGATTGGTGTGGGAGCCCTGGCTAGTGGGAATTTCACACTCTGTGCTGCCAGGCACTGACCCCCAGGAGAACACTGCATGGACCTGAGGCCGTGGAGAAAGCTTCCAAAATGGAATGATAAAACTGAGATTATAAGTATGTAGTTTGAATAAAAGCGTGTTATATCACATAGTAGAAAACTTAAAGTTTAAAGTTTTAGACTATAATATATATATATAACAAAATAGAAGTCTTAGAGCAGTAGCTAGTCCTTCTTCACCTTCTTCTTCATGAGTTTTAGTATTGTGTAATTAGATAAAAAGTTGATAGATAAAGTAACCACAAGTTGTTAGTTATTAAAAATAAAAATAATTTGTCATTTCTTAATTAGTTTGTCCCTATAAAAGCCTTATGAAAAGAAAAATACAACTCCATTTTTTTTAGTTTGTTAGTAAAGTACTATAAAACTCACAACTTAAAAATATAGTATATATAGTATATATACATACTATATATATGTATATAGCATATACATGTAATATAAATAAAAACTAATAAACATCTAAGTCCAAACAAAAAATACCATCTCACACAGTTTATCCCAATCTTAAAAAAATAAAATAAAATTTAAAAATCCACAAATCCCCACCTTGCAGGAGGTGGGGACCTGGCCTGGAGGCCAAAACTCTCAGCAGGCTTGAGGAGGCTCAAAGGCAGGAGGTTCAAACCTCTTGCAAGCTGAAAATACATTTTAATTTGAGGCTAGTGAAGGTCAGAACAGGCATCAATTATCCTCCGAGCAGGAGAGTTTTCCGCGTGACTGCGCTGGGCGCTGCTGGCAGCCGCGGGTCGGCGGCCAGGCCTCCATCCGTGCCCGTGCTGGGGACAGGAGGCCTGGGCTGGCAGCAGCGGCAGGGGGAGCAGGGCAGAGATCCCTGGAGAGCTCAAGGTGGTGGGAGCAGAGCCTGGAGCTGCTGCTGCCTCGCCTGGGGTGGGACTGGGTCACCACAGCCCGGCTCAGCGTGGGCAGGACGGGGTCACTGCAGAGCTGGCACCACCAGTGATGCCCCGCGTTTGGGCTGAGGGAAATGACCCTGGCGGGGACACGGGCTGGCATCTCTGGATGCCCTTTGTGCCAGGAACCCAGAGTGTCACTCCTTGCCCAGGAGTGCCGGAGCCATGGAGGCTGGAAGGGACCCTCAGGGTCCTGCAGTGCCACCGAGGCCTTGCACGGCGGGGAAGGCAGCACAGGGACCCAATGGAGCTGAGACAGGGATCAGCCTGGGAAAGGGAGGGGGGCTTCAGCCATCCCATCCCAGGGAGCAGAGTGCTGGAAGCTGGGCCTGGCTGCAGGGACACTTCAGCTCTCAGCGTGCTCCCAGGAAAGCTGGAATTACGGGATAAAAGCAGCTCCATTCACTCTTCCCAGGGCATTCCTTCAGTCCTCACAGCTGGGTGCAGCTCATCCCCAAAGCACACGGACAGCAAGGTGTTGTTAGGCACAAAGCAGCCATTACCCCAGGTGCCCTACAAACTACAGACTGAACACTTGTTTTTAACATTTAAAAGCTGAGCCATCACAAAGGAGGGTGGCTGGCAGGCAAGAGGAGCTGCCATCAGCTTTGAAAGAACAGCGAGTGTTTCATCTCCTGCAGGGTAATTAGAGCTGTTCAGGTGCTTTCCGGGGAAAGCAGATCCTTTCCAATTAAGGACTGGGCTGCTGATTTCAGGCACTTGAGGAATTTATTAGGGAAGAATTGGCGTGGTTGTGCCTGCGCTCCTGAGGGACAGGAGGGCTGGGCAGGGACAGGTCACCCCCCCAGGGCCAGGGCAGCTCTGCAGCCTTGGGCACAGCTGGGGATGCTCCCCGGTTCGTCCACGGGCTGTGATCCACGGGGAACACTCCCTGCCAGGCATGGGAGAGGAGTTTGTGCTGCTGGAGCTGCTTGAAAACCCCAGGGCATGGAAGGAGCCGAGGCAGGGCAGGGACCCCAGGGAGTGTGCAGAGGGACAGCTGGGCTGGGCTCTGCCCCAGAGCCCTGAACACTGACATCCAAACAAGGCTCCAGCTCCCTTTTCCTTATTGAATAGCCTGGAATTGCTTTCCTCATTAAATAGCCTGGAATGGCTTTCCTTATGGGATGGGGAGCTTCAGAGTGTCCTCAGTGGGACACTGCAGCCAGGCTTGATCCCAAACCAGGGGATCTCTGGCTCTCAGCAAAGCTGCCTGTGAGCCCCAGGGCTTCCCAGAGGTGGGCATGTCCTGTGTGTGTTGTCCTGGTGGTGTTCCATGCCTTTGGAAATAGGGATTCTGTGTTACTTAGCATGGGTTTAAGCAGCAGCTCTGTTTGGAGTGTGCAGTCTGAGGACACATTTTACTGGGATTTTGCTCCTGTGCAGATAGGACGTTTATCTCTTGTGCTGGGTGGCTCATGCTGGATGCTTTGTCAGCAGGAATGAACCATTTTTATGGATCTCCTGCTGCCTGGACATCCCAGTGCTCCATCCCAGAAGTTGGTATCCAAAGCTGAGCTCCAGTTGCATTTACCCAGCACACAAGATGAGGGCTTTAATGTACCAGGAATGTGAGCTGGACCATAAATCACAGGTTATTCCAAATACCAGAAGGAATACTGGAATATCAGCTGCCTGTTGCATATTTGGATTGCACAGGGGTTGGTGTAATGCTTGGGAATGTTTGCAGAGGGAGAGGAGCCTTGGGGAATTGTTCATGATCCTGATGGGAAGAGCAGGGGATGAGCAGTGGGCAGATCCCTGGCTGAGACAAGCCAGGGGAGGAGGCTTTGCCAAGCCCAGTGCCATGAGATCAGCACCCAGCATTCCTCCTGGGCATGTGGCTTCCCAGGAATACTGCAGGGACAGGCCCACCAGCAGGGAATAACAACCTCCTTTTAGATTCTCCCAAAGAGGGTTGGGCCTTCTTAGTTGTGACTGGCAGAGTCATTCCAGAATCCAGGAGAGAGTTTTGGCAAGGGAAGACTGGGGGTGGTAAAAGCTGGAAGGTGTCCTTGCCAAGGAAGGGTTTGGAACTGGAGGAGATTTAAGGTCCCATCCAACCCAAACCATTCTGGGGTTCAATGCAGGATTTTCTCCTCCAAAAATAAAAGCTCATCCTGCAGCTTCCATGGAAAAACTAGGAGTGCAAACAGAACAGAGCCATTTCTGACAAACACAGCCTGGTGCTGAATTAACCTGGGTCCTTCTCATCCCCCCTGACACAAATCCCAAGGATACTCTGGGATCCTGGGGTTCTGTGGACTCCAGGACTGGCCCAGCTGAGTGCCTCTGGGCACTTTTGCAAGGTCTCCTCCACCACTTTCCTCCCAGATCTGGAAAAACACCTCTGGCATGGCTGGATTTGATTTTCCCTGTCCTTGATGCTGCAGGTTCATGGCTGGGGAGGAATCCCAGCTCTGGTGCAAGGCCAGAGCTTCCCCACCCTCTGGCTGTGCCACCACTGCTGTGCTCTGTGGCTGTGCTCTCCTCTCCCCATGCCTGCCAGGTTTTTATACCACACTGACATTTCGCTTATCCCCTTTTCCATTTCTTCCAGGGCCTTGTTGGCTGTGAGCAGTGGCAGAAGGGGAAGGTGCTGCTGAGACCATGATGTCCCTGGGTGTCACTAAAGGTAATTCCTTCCTCTCCTGGTTTTCCTGTTTCCCCTGCCCAGCTGGAGCTGCTGGGACCACAGGGAGGAGTTCCAGTGAGGTGTGAACCCTGCACGAGCCTCTGTGATCCCGCGGGATGCTGATCCCGAGGCCTGGATGGCCACGTCTCCATCCTCCATCAGAGCTGGGAAAGTCTCACCCAGCGCTGGAAGCTCTGGCAGAGAGGCTCGGCTCGGTGCTGGGATGGACCCGAGGTCCTGTGAGTGCTTCCCTGCCTCTCCCTGCTCTCCCAGGAGGGCTGATCCCGCCCACGGACGAGGATCGCCGCAGGATCATCCGGCAGATGAAGGTTCGCACCACCCTGCGGGGGGACAAGAGCTGGATCCAGCACCACAACTCCGACTCGGATGAGGAGAAGAGCAGCCCCCTGTAAGAACATCTCCTCCTCCTTCCCTTTCCCTGTCAGAATTCCTGAGTTGGATCACTGATCCAAGCCCTGGCCCTGCAGATGCCCCAGTGATCCCACCCTGTGCCCGAGGGCAGTGTCCAAACACTGCTGGAGCTCTGGGCTCTCCAGGCACCCCGGTCTCCGGCTGCACAAGATGTGCTGTGACAGGTTTTGGGGTGCCCGTGGTGCCAGGCAGTGACACTGCCAAAGGAATTGCTGCTCCTGTTTGTTTCTGATAAATGCAGGGTGGGCAGAAGCTCGGACAAATGTCTTGTGCTGGAGCTGGGATTCAGCAGCCCAGAGAGATTGGGAGGCTCAGGAGAGCTCCAAAGCTTTGTGAAGCCAGATTGTGCTTCAGCATCTCGGAGTGACAAACTCAGGGCAGGCCTGGAGGGAGTTTAGGATGGAAGAGGCAGGAGATCAAACAGTTCCCTGGATGTCACACAGTGCCCTGTGCCAGGGAACACCAGTCTGCTCCAGCTCCTCTTTTCTTGGGAACAGACTCAATTCCAAACCCCTCTTCTCTTCCCCTCTCTCCAAACCCATGTTCAGCAGCCAGTTAACCACATCCTTGTGTTTGTTGTTCCCTCAGGTCTGGACAGGCTGCTCCCAAACCCTCTGCTCCCCAGCAGGACAGGTAATTCCAGGGCCCATCCCACTCCTCCTCTGCTCTGCTCTCTGCTGGGGTCAGTGCAAGCCCTCCCCTCACCTCCTGCTGCCAGCACAGCTCTGGGCACAGCCCTGGGCACAGGGATGTCTCACTTGGGGAGAGCAGGGACTGGCTCCTGAGAGGTCCTGCAGGATGCAGGGATGACTTTCATTCAGAGGAAGGGAGCCTTTGAGCCACTGATGCCACAAGGCTGGGCTGGGACATCAGCTGCTGTGCTGGTGCAACCCCTTGGTGCTCCAAGCAGGGGCTCCTCGGGACAGGGGGAGCCCTGGCTGGGGCTGAGGTTGGTTCAGAGCGCGAGGGGTCTCCAGGAGCTCAGGAGCTTGGAGGAATATCCTGAAACACCAAACTCTTGGGAAGGGCCTGGCCCTGTGTGAGAGCTCTGCCCTCTCCCCTGGGCACTTCCCTTTCCCTGTGGCAGCTCTCCCCACTCCTGGTGCTCTCCAGGGCAGCCACGCTGTGCTGCCTCCTGGGAATGCACCTGAAGGAGTTGGAGTGCAGCTCTTGCTCTCCAGTGATAAAATAATCAGGATCTGCATCACGTGTGATTTCCCCCTCCTGTGCCACCAACCTGGGTCAGAGAACACTGCCAGCATGGCTAATACTAATTGGCTCACTTTCAAATTCACTTTCCCTATTAAAAAATCCTTTATAGAGCTTGTTCTGATGATTATTCATTTGGAAACATCCCTCCAGAGTCAATCCAGCTGTGGGTTCCCTCCAGGCCTGCTTAGCTGGATTTTTGCTTTGACATCCATGTGGACATTCCACTTCAATCCCGGTGCTGCTGTTTTCCCCATGTTTTTTACTCCCTGATGTCTGTTCTTTGCACAGGTCCTCTGCCTCCAAGCCCCAGTCCGGATACCTCATCAGGTGGGTATGGAATGGGAGAGATCTGGGCTGCAGGGGAGGAGAACTGGATTAGGAGCAGAAAATGTTCCCTCCTGGGTTCCATCACCTGGGGCCATCCCAGTGCTTGGGTCAGGAGCCAGCCTTGTTGTTTCACTGCTGGTTGGAACTTGGCTCCAAACATTTTCCAGCCACAAGTTTAAGATATCCCTTCCCTCCCCAGGGGGGTGTTCACCAGGACCATCGATAAAAGCTCGTCCGTGCCGGATCCTTCACCTTCCAGCCAAGCACAGAAAAAGTACGAGTGTGTCCCCCTGTCCCCTCCTGAAGAGAAGGAAATGCTGCCTTCCAGCTGGGCAGCATTCCCTGCAACCACAGTGGGGATATCAGGGCTATGCTGCTGTCCCCCTCCCTGCGGAGCTCCCTGGGGAAGGAGGTGGGGAGGGCTGCGAAGGTCACATTCCCAGGCGTGGTTTGTGTCCCCCCAGCACTTCCCTGAAGGGACAGAGCCGCTCCCCCTCCGGATACAGGATGACCACAGAGGACTACAAGAAACTGTGAGTGGGCAAAGGGAGCAGCTCCTCCTGTCCCTGCTCAGTGTGAGCCCTGGGAACGCCCCTGGAGCTTCCAGAGCTTCCACTGGAAACTCCAGTGGTTCCCAGGGTCCCTCTTCGTGGGCCAGGAGATGCTCCTTGGTCTGACACCGGCCTTGGTTTGGAGGGGATTTCATCAGCGGACAGGAATAGAGGACGCAGCCTGGGAACTGGGTTTGGAGCTTTCCTGAAGCCTGGAGAAAGGCAGGGCAGCACTGTGGGCGTCTTCTGCCGAGCTTTTTTGTGTCCCAGAGCATGGCTCTGATCTGAAATGGGGATGGGGCCTCTGGACTAAGGAAAAAAGTCCTTTAGGGACATGTGCACCCCTATGGAAAACACAGGTGTCTTCCAGGGTCTGAACCAATCCCTTGGATTCACTTCTGTTGGCTCTTGCTGCCTCTGCCCCAGCCAGCAGCAATTCCCTGACCCTGGCTCTCCCTTCCCTCCCTCCCCAGAGCTCCGTACAACGTCCGGCAGAAATCCGTGGATGGGGAGGAGGAGGATGTGCCTTTTTCTCCGGATGAGCATAAGAAGAGGTGAGGCCTGGAGGTGCCTCCCTGTCCTGCAGGGACAGTGACAAGTTCTGTTCCATCCTGGGGGGCTGGTGGACGCAGGCAGGGCTCAGGGCTGGGTGCAATCCAGGAACAATCAGAGCTCTCCCTGCTCCGAGCCGCTCTGCCCACGGGCCACCGCGCTCCCAACAACACGGAATTAAAATCCTGACGCGATGCAGCCTGACAGCACGGCCCAGTTACCCAGGCAGCTGGGAAGGACTCTGGGATCCGTGGGCTGTGTGGTGTCCACGGGGAACATGGGGATGCACAAACAGGCAGGAGGGAGGAGCCCAGCTCCCCCCAGTGCAGGTGTGCCCCAGAGCTGGGATCACTCCGTGGCCAGCTCCAGGCTGGGCTGTCCTTCTCCTGCCAGGAGTAAAATCAGAGAATCATCCTGGGGTGGTTTGGGTGGAAGAGACCTCAAAGCCCACCCAGTGCCACCCCTGCCCTGGGCAGGGACACTTTCCACTGACCCAGGCTGCTCCAAGCCCCAGTGTCCAACCTGGCCTTGGGCACTGCCAGGGATGGGGCACAGGACAGGAACAGGAACAGGAACAGGTCTCTCTGGCTTCAACCTTGTTGCCTTTGATGGAGTTTCTGAGGCCCCTTTTCCTCAGCCACAAGTCTTGTACAAAGGAAAACTTGGTCATTGTCCCCTGGGGTCCAACCACTAAAGAGCTGGAGAGGGACTTTGGATAAGGAATGGAGGACAGGACAAAGGGAATTTCTGACTTCCCACTGCCAGGAGGAAGGGATAGATGGGATCTTGGGATGGAATTGTTCCCGGGGAGGGTGGGCAGCCCCTGGCACAGGGTGCCCAGAGCAGCTGTGGCTGCCCCTGGATCCCTGGAAGTGATCCCTTCTCCTTTGGGAGACATGGTAGTACCCAGGTCAGTGCAGACACTCTGTGGAGTGTCAGCCACAGAACCCGTGTCCCATTTTTGTGTCCATGGAATCCAATATTGCAGCAGTCCAGGTCTGCAGTGGATAGTCCAGGCCTGGCACAGCTGCCCAGGGCAGTGGTGGAGGAGTCCCCATCCCTGGAAGTGTTCAAAAAGCCTGTGGCTGTGGCACTTAGGACATGGGTTATGGTGACCATGGTGGTGCTGCTGGCTGATGGTTGGACTGGATGATTTTAAAGGCCTGTTCCAACCTTGACCATTGGACGATTCCATGAAATCCGCTGGATTCATGGAATCCAGAGCGCAGGAGCTCGCTCAGGGTTAGCCCAGCCTGCAGTGGTTGTTCCCTGCCCGTCCAAAGCTCCAGGCAGCCGGGAGCAGCAGGATGAGCAGGCTGTGAGCCCTTCCCTCGCTGTCTCCCCTGTCCAGGACGGAGGCTGCCAACAGCGTCCTGCGGCGCTCGGCCGGCCGCGAGCGCGCCTACGTCCTGTCCGCAGCCAAGAAGAGCAACGGGTGAGTGCCCAGGGGCTGGGAGCGGCACAGCAGCCAGGGAAGGGCAGCTGGAGCTGAAGGGAGCCTCTCCAGCACAGCAGCCAAGGCCAGGCCACAAGGGCTCCAAGGGCTGGAGCTCCTTCCCTGCGAGGAAAGAGCTGGGAATGTTTGCCTGGAGAAGGGAAGGCTGCAAGGAGAGCTCAGAGCCCCTTCCAGGGCCTGAAGGGCTCCAGGAGAGCTGGAGAGGGACTGGGGACAAGGCATGGAGGGACAGGACACAGGGAGTGGCTCCCACTGCCAGAGGGCAGGGATGGATGGGATAATGGGAATTAGGAATTGTTCCCTGGCAGGGTGGGCAGGCCCTGGCACAGGGTGCCCAGAGCAGCTGTGGCTGCCCCTGGATCCCTGGCAGTGCCCAAGGCCAGGCTGGACACTGGGGCTGGGAGCACCTGGGACAGTGGGAGGTGTCCCTGCCATGGCAGGGGGTGGGGCTGGAAAATATTGAAGGTCCCTCCAGCCCAAACCTTTTAATGGTATCTGCAGGGTTCCATGGTATCTGCAGGATTCTGCAGAACTGGGAAATTCTCCAAGTATTTGTTATTGAGAGGGATGAAACTTCCAGAAAAAAAAAAATCCATGGGAGTCCCTAATTCCCTGAGGTGATCAAGAGTCCCATGTTCAGCCTCAGTCCTTCAGCTGCTCTCTGCAGTTTTGTTGTATCATGTCATTGGTGTGACACCCCTGGCTGGGGCCAGCTCTGCCCAGAGGGGTGACAGGACCTTGCACACCTGGGGCAGGGTCTGGGGGGGCTCTGCCCCGGCTCAGGGACTGTCTTTCCCTCCAGTCCTTTAATTGCCCCTTGATTCTTCCTCCACAGCAGCCCAACACAGGAATTCCCACCCCTGTTTGCCAAGAGGTAGGTGCTGGACCTCGGGGAGCACTGCTGGGGCTGGGTGCATGTCCCAGGCTGGGATAGCAGATCCCAGGAGTTTCCCAGCAGAGGAAGAACAATTCCTTGAAAAAAGATTCTGTGGGTTGGATCCTGCTGGGGTTTTTTGGGAGAAACTGGTGGAAAAAGCGGGAATGCATGGTGCTTTGGGTTATGGACAGCCTGAAACTGGGGGACTCAGCCACAGCCTTGCTGTTTCCTGGGAAGCTGCTCCAGCCAGCCAGGAGAATGCTCCTCGGGCATCTCCCTCCTAGAGCTGTCCGTGGGACAGGGAAGCGTGCCCAGGGCTCCCTCTGGAACCCAAGAACTCAGCTGATGCTGTGTGGAAAAATCCCACTGACCTGGTTGCATTCTGCCCTTTGGGATGCTCAGCAGGAGCACAGGGAGCAGCAGGAATAACCTGCTCAGGAAACAGGGAGATCATGGCTGGAGGAACACAGGGATAAACTGCCTGGAAAGCTACAGAAAAGAGGGAATGATGTGGCATTTGTCTCTTTCTCCCTGTGGAAAGAATTGAGATAGAAGAGGAGGAAGGACAGCAGAGGAGGAGTCCGACCGTGCCAGGTTCATCCAGGGTTGCTCCGGAGAGCAGCAGGTACTCATTCCTCAGGGTGGGATGTCTGATTCCAGGGCTTTGCCAGCTCTGGGGATAACTGCTTTTATCAGCTGTCCAAACACAACCAGATGTGGAGAGTTTGCAGAGGAGAGCTCACAGGAAACACTGGAGATAGAAACAGCTCCAGCTGGGATAAATGGGAAAAATCAGTTTCTAAACCCAAGCAGAAAGGCAGATGTGAGTGACAGCAGTGGCACTGAGCACAGGGACACTGCTCAGGAAGCAGCACAGGATTTGTGGGCACAAAGCAGCATTTGTGCTCCCGTGGGACAAACTCCTAAAAATCACCTGGGTTAATGATTTGTTGATTTGTTATCTTCTTTTTTTTTTTTTTTTTCAGTGCTAATGGGCTAAGAAAAACCAGCCCTGGGTCTTCTGGGGATGAACCAAAGGCAGCAGCAGCCTCTCCCTCCAGGTAGGAGTTCCAGCACAGCCAGGATGGCTGGGACAGTTTGGGCTGAGGGTCAGAGACCTCTGTGGGCACCACTCTGGGAAAGGAGAGGAACCAAATCCATCTTTCCATGGAAAACATTTCCTGCATGCAGACAGCTCTTAATAAAGGTTTTAAGGCTGAAACCCATGTCAGGATCTGGCAATATCCTGATAGAGGGACTCAAAACCCAAAAGGAAAAAAACCAAATGTAGATCCTGGACTGGTTTGGGTTGGAAGAGCTTTAAATCCCATCCAGTTCCACCCCTATGGGCAGGGACACCTTCCACTGTCCCAGCTTGCTCCAGGCCCCATCCAGCTGAGCTCTTTCTTGCCAAACAGGTATAAGGGAATAATTGTTAGTTGTTTTCCAAGGTTTTTGACTGAATCCATGCCTGGTGTATGAAAAAGGTGGAATAGTTCTCACTGCAAACAGCACTTTGGCTGCTACCCTTGTCCTGGTGCTTTTACTGGTGTGCCACCGTAGAAAGTGGAAATTCCTGACAAAATCAGTGCTTTTAATTTAAAATTGCTTCTGAGAAGATGACTTTTCCAGTGAATGGATTGAGAAGAGTGATGATTCATTCCCATTTTCTTCATTCCCATAAGGAACACTCCAGTGCAGGGTAGATTTGCTGCAGCTGGAGCTGGTTTGACCAGGAATTACAATTTTCTCCTTTGTCCTCTCTTGCAGCCCCAAACCAGGCAGCAGGAGCCAAACATCCCCATCCCTGAGTGACACTTCGGGGAAAATCTCCACTTCTGCTGAAATCAGGTGGGTCTGGAGGCCCTGCAGCAGCCTCAGGATCCCCTGAGGGCAGGATGGGGAATTCAGCTCTGCCTGGGGGGATTCCCTGCAGACGCAAAATCCTCCAGGACACAGAACAGCAAACACCACACAGGGAATTCCGGGGAAGGGCCAGAAGCATCTGGGAGGAAGCATTCCCAGATGGAAGCCAGGGCCTGCCACAGTTTGAACGTTGCCCAGCTCTGTGCTGAGAATCGGAATCCAGACCTGCAGCCCTTCGTGTGCAGCTCCTGTGGCTCCTCACCCCCTCCCTCACCTCATGCTCCTGCTGTTTTCCCTGCAGGAATGGTGAGGACAAACATGAGAAATTCTCCTTGGAAACGGTGTCCCAGGGTGGAGATGGGTAAGGAGTGGGCAGGGGCTGCTCTGTGCTGCTGACTGGGTTTGCTGGGGAGCAGCAGCTCCCTGCTCCTGGTGTCCCCCAGCCCGGGCTGGGCTGCTCTCCAAGAGCAGCATCTGCTGGCAAAGCTGCAGCCTGGCAGAGATCTCCTCCCTTCCCTCACTGCTCTGGGATTCTCCTCCCTGAACACTCCACTCCCTGAATTTCCCTTTATTTTGCCCTCCCTTTGCCTCCTGCTGCCATTCCCTGGAGCTGTCCCACCTCCGAGGACGGTGCTGGCTCTTGCTGCCTGGTGGCTCCTGCTGGTCTTGGGCCATGGTTCCATGATCTGCAATCAGACCCACTGGGCTCAGGAATGCAGCCCTGCCCACCCTCGTGGAGAGATTTAACCCCATTTTGTTCCCCAACCAAATATCAGCAGATTTTTCTAGGATGATACATTACAAATGCTGACAAGTCCCATTTTCACTGGAATTTTCCTTTTTTTTCCAGTGACAAAGCTCTGAAGGAAAAGCCTGAGAGGTTCCCATGGGATGAAGGAGCCCCCAGAGCCACCAGGGCTTCCACGAATGGAAGGTAGAGTCACTGTGGGATTCCTGACTTGGGCACTGCACAATCCATAAACTGCTGTTCTGGAGCTGGCTGCAAAATTGGAATTGATATTTACTGATGGAAAAACAGACTCCATATGGGCTTTGTAGAACTGCTCTCTGCTCTATGAAATGCAGGGGAAAGTCACTGTAGAACATTCCCCAAGTTGTGTCTCTCTTTTCCAGTTTTTCTGAGCACAGAGAAGCCAAGAATGGGTTTCACCCACCAGAGTAAGTGGAAAATTCCCTTTTTCTCCTTTAGAGTGGGGGGCAGGTCTCCTGACCTGGGACTGCCCTGTGGATGAGCTCTGGGAGCAGCCCTTGCAGAGGAGGGTGGGCCTGACCCAGCAGCTCAAAAGGCCTGGGCTCTTCCAGCTGCTTTCCTCACACGAGGATGAGTGGGTTGGATCTGGGGCTCAGCCCTTCAGGAAATTCCCATGGCTCAGCAGGAGGGGGGAAAATATATTCAACTGGAGCCAGGAAAACCTCATGGTGGATATTTTGACTTCTTGGTGTTCTCCTCTTGCTGAGCTTCCTGCTGGGACCAACCCCCTTCTCTCACAGGTCCAGCTCTGGCTCCTGGCACACACCTGGGGATGCTCCGGAGAAGCTGCTCCGTCCCTCCGAGCCCTCCCAGGGGGACACCAGGTGTGACCCTGCTCAGGGCCTGGGCTGGCACCCTCTGCTTCCAGAGGGAGCTGGGCTGGGAATAAGCAACTTGTCCAGAGTAGGGCTGGGATTAGAATCCAAACTGGGCAACAAAGCAACTGGAAAAGGCAAATCCTGTGTGGGTAAACAGTGGGAGCAGCACCTTTCTGTTCACTGTTACACAACTTCTTCCCAGAGATGCAGTCTGGGAGTTCAGGGGGAATTTCTTCATGGAAAGGGAGGTCAGGCATTGGAAGGGGCTGCCCAGGGAGGTCTGGAGTCCCCATGCCTGGAGGTGTCCAGGGAAGGACTGAGGTGGCACTCAGTGCTCTGGGCCGGGGACAAGGTGGGGAGGGGGCACAGGTTGGACTTGATGATCCAGAGGGGTTTGCCAGCCCCTGGGATTCTGGCAGCAGATCCAGCAGTTTCACCAGTGCCTTTAGTGCCTCCATCCCACAGGATTTTTGAGCCTTTGCTCCCCTGACGTTGCCAGGGCTGCATGGTCAGGGAGGAATTGCTGCTGTTGGCAGCACTGATCTGCCTGGAGTTGCTTCCCTCCTTTGTCCATTATTCTGGGATTCATTTCCCTGCCTTGGCCCAACAAAGGCATTGGGGTGAGCAGGTTTCAGTGCCAGGTTGGATGGGTCTTGGAGCACTCTGGGAGAGTGGAAGGTGTCCCTGCCCATGGCAGGAGGTGGCACTGGATGGGCTTTAAGGTCCTTCCAACCCAAACCTTTCCAAGATTTCTGGATTCTCTGAAATGAATTCATCCCCTGAGCTGAGGTGGGGAGGATCCCACAGCCTGGAGCTGCTGCTGGTGATGTAGGAATGTCTTCCCCAAAGTCACTCCTATTGTGCTTTGTCCATCCTGGGACAGGACAGGAAATTCCTGTACAGAGATGTGTGGGAATTTAATCCCAGTAGCTGCCTCAGTTCCACCACCAGCCTCTCCTCCTCTTGGATAGCATGGAAAATGGGTTTTTCTGAGGGAAAATCAGTTCTCTGAGACAATTCTTTCCTGTTTCCTGGGCTGATACAAAGTGCAGTGTTGCTGTTCCATACAAATCCCCTGGAAAGTTTTGGAAGCTCTAAATTCCCTGGTTTTTTGCCAGGTCACCCTTGCAGTCTGATGTCCCTTTTCGTTCCACTGAGAGAACCCCTGTGCACATCGAGGACACAGAATATTCCTTTAAAAGGTAAGAGTAGGGTGAGTTTAGTGGGTGTAGGAACAATTCTGAGGATTAAGGGAAACCTGAATGGGCAGGCACAGAAAGAGGCTCCTTCTCCTGCTTTTTTTCCCAGGGATGGAAACAACTGAGGTTTAAATAAACCAAGAGCCTTGTGTTTATCCCCCTCCATCTCCTTTAAGACCAGCACTCCAGATTTTTCCTCCTCCTGTGCTCTCCGTGGGGCTCAGTCACTCCCCTTCAATTCTCTGATAATCCAGGGATGCTGGAGCAGCAGCAGGGAGCTGGGAGCAGCTGGAGCACAGGGACATGGGCTGTCCTAGAGAAGAGCCCAGTGCAGGCTGGCACAAGGCTGGCCTGGCGAGCAGAGCAGTGCCAGGATCCACATGCCAGTTTTTAGGGATGTGATGGGTATTGCTGTGTTTCCAGCTCTGTCCTGGGCTATGAGGAGAGGAGCAGCTCCACAAATCCTGAGGGCCCATCCCACCACCAGCCCTACTGGGAGGAGACAAGGTGAGGACTGGGGTGTCTGGGCTTGGAGACCCGGGATGTGTGGGCTTGGAGACCCGGGATGTGTGGGGTTGGTGATTTGGGATCTTTGGGGTTGGTGATTTAGGATGTGTGGGCTTGGAGACCCGGGATGTGTGGGGTTGGTGATTTGGGATCTTTGGGGTTGGTGATCCGGGATGTGTGGGGTTGGAGATCTGGGATGTTTGGAATGGCTCTGGACAAACTGGCTTCTGCTCCTGGCCTGCTCCCCTCCAGGGAATGGGTTTCTGCCCATCCCAGCATGGATTTTCCCAATCCTGGATCTCTGGTTTAGATTTCTGGACTCAGCCAGCCTCACTGAGAGGGGTCAAGGAGCTCCTGGCCATGACAGCCCGCCAGAGCCCCCCAGGCTGAAGGATCCCGCTGAGCCCAGCAGGGCTGGGTAAGGAATGGGATATTCCCTCTGCCTTCTGTGGGATGAGGGATCATTCCCTGGGCATCTTCCTCCCTGCTGATAAATATTCTCCCAGGTTCTCCTTTTCATAGAATCATGGAATTGTTAAGGTTGGAAAAGACCTCTTGGATCAAGTCCAAGCATCAGCCAGCCCCATCACCACATTCAGCACTAACCCATGTCCTCAAGTGCCACACCCACACATTTCCTGGGCGTTTCCATGAAGAAATGGAAAGGACAACCCTTTCCACAAAGAAATGGAAATGAGAACCCTTTCCATGAAGAAATTTTTCCTGATATCCAACCTAAACCTCCTCTAGTGCAACTTGGGGCCTTCTTGTCCCTGATTCTAGTGCTGCTTCTCGTGGATGAACCTTTTACCATGGTTTTATAAGAAAACCTGGGAGAAAAGATCCTCCTTAGCTGGAGCCATCAAACCCTGTCCAGCTGGGCTACCAGGAGTTGCTTCCTAGACTTTAGATTTGGGAGCAGAGGGTGTCTAGTGAGAGACAATCAGCAATCAAATTTGGCATTGGGCTCCATAGTATTGCTGGGTCTGGTTTGGAACTTCCCAGTCAGGGCTGGGTGTCCACATGGGAGGACTTTATGGACTGATTTCCTTGCTCTTGTCCATATTTTCCACCTAAACTGGAAGGATTGAGGCTCTTGGTTAAACGGGGCTCCCTCCCAGGTGTGGCAGTGAGAACACCTTGGAGTCAGAGGGTGAGCAGAGTGTTCTTCTCCCCAGGTCGGAGCTTCGTTCCCAGGACACTGCTGGGAGCAGGGACAGGGACGTGGGAATGTCATCCTGTGTTCAGAGTGAGGAAAGCGCTGCAAGAAGGCAAGAGTGATAATGGGACTGCTTTTCCTGGTGGGAACGCATGGGGAATTTGCTGCAGGGGGCTCTGGAGGAGGGACTAAAGGTGCTGTGGTTGGGGTCCTTCCTTTCAGCCCTGCTTCTTAGGAGGTCTGGATTTTCCATCTGGTTTTTTCTCATCACTTTGGGTTATTTGAGGACTTGGGTTAGTGCTGGGTGGTTGCATTTGATGATCTTAGAGGGCTTTTCCAACCTAAACAATTCTGTGTTTCCATGATTCTATCTGGCACATTTCCATGCAGGGATATTGCACCTTTTTTTTTTTTTCCTTGAGGCAGGAGATTCTCCACAGGCTGCATCTCCATCCCACAGGAATTCTGTGCTCAGGGAGCTTCCACAAACCATAAAGATCTCATGTCTTGGCAGGTCCAGCTCTGTTCCTGGAGGAAGCAGCATCCCAGCTCCAGAGATTCCACATGCAAACGAGTCTGAGCCACGCCGGGACAGGTACGGAGCCGGGGCACCAGGACATCCCTCACGTACTTCCAGGTCTCCTTTCTGGCCTGTCCCAAGGCATGCAAATGCTCATTTCCAGGTCTAGGGAATTCAGGAACAAATACAGGCTCTGCTAGTGCTACCTTTCCCCCTGGAAGGAGCAGAGCCCTGCAGGGATCTCCCACAGGAATTGTTGTAGTTCAGCATCAGAAGGACCTGGAGCTTCTGGAGAGAGTCCAGAGGAGGCCACAGAGCTGCTCTGAGGCCTGGAGCCCCTCTGGAGCCGGGCTGGGAGAGCTGGGGGGGCTCACCTGGACAGGAGAAGGCTCCAGGGAGAGCTCAGAGCCCCTGCCAGGGCCTGAAGGGGCTCCAGGAGAGCTGCAGAGGGACTGGGGACAAGGGATGGAGGGACAGGACCCAGGGAATGGCTCCCACTGCCAGAGGGCAGGGCTGGATGGGATATTGGGAATTAGGAATTGTTCCCGGGGAGGGTGGGCAGGCCCTGGCACAGGGTGCCCAGAGCAGCTGGGGCTGCCCCTGGATCCCTGGCAGTGCCCAAGGCCAGGCTGGATGGGGCTGGGAGCAGCCTGGGACAGTGGAAGGTGTCCCTGCCCATGGCAGGGATGGCACTGGATGGGCTTTGAGGTCCCTCCCAACCCAAACCACTCTGGGATTCTGGAATTCCCTGATCCTGTGATTCTATTAACACCATGGTGCCCCATTTCTCCCTGTTCCCTGTAGGAAGTGGCAGGATCTACCCTCAGCAGACCCTAAACACTTGTGAGAGCTGCTCAGAGCAAAGACACCCCTTGGCTTTATGGTCAAACTGGTTTTAACTCTTTAGCAGGTCTGACTTCAGCTCCCAGGAGAGTGCCCGCAGTGCCCAGGAGCCCCTGCCCCCCATGCCTCTGTTCCAGGAGCGCCAGTCCCTGGGAGGCTCTGTGCCCAGCCACAGGATCCCAGCCTACGTGGACAGCCAGCTGTTCAGCACCAGCAGGTGAGGACTTGGGGATGGGGTTGGGCATGAGGGTCCGGGGGTGAAGGGTTTAGGATGCAGAGACAGGGAAAGCTGCTGGCATGGGACACTTTCCACTGTCCCAGGCTGCTCCAAGCCCCATCCAGCCTGGCCCTGGACACTTCCAAGGATGGGGCAGCCACAGCTTCTCCAGGCAATATGTTTGGAAATGCTTTGGCTTGGCTCAGGTGTTGGGTTTGGAGCCTGCTGCCCCTGTGGAGCACAGACCTGGCACAGGGGAAATGGGCAGAGCATGGGGGAGTGCATGATGGAACCAGGGAATCATGGAGTCGTCATGGTTGGAAAAGGCCTCTGTGATCATCAGCTGTGTCACAGGGTCACCACCAAGTTCCACATTCACACTTTTTCTGGACACTTTCAGGGAATGGCACGCTGTGCCAGGGTCTGGCAGTGCCAGAGCCAGGCAGTGACTGTGAGCCCAGCGTGGGGACTCCAGAGATTCCTGCTTTGTGTCCCCCCAGCAGGCCCAGCCCGGATCCCAAAGGGAGCCTTTATTCTGGGAGCAGCAGCCCCAGGAGCAGCTGGTACGACAGTGCCAGGGGGCACGGGGACTTCAGCCCCCCTGCAGCACGGTGAGTCCAGGGCTGGGCTCCCAGCTTCCCCAGGCTGTGTCCCGGTGTCCTGATCCACTTTACTCCCTGGGCGTGGCACATGCTGGGTGTGCCCTGGCTGTGGAGTGGGAGGGGTCAGTGCCCAGCAGGGAGATTCCAGCTGAGATTCCCTCCCTGTGTGAGGATCCCTCAGGTGCCCAAACTCAGATCTTGAGAGTGTTCCACTTCCTCTTCCCAGCCACGAGTCCCTTCCCAGAGATCCCACCATGCCCATGTCCCAGAGAAGCCACAGGGTGCCGTTCTACATGGACAGCTTAAACTCTAACAGCTCCAGGTAAATGGGGAGTCACGAGGGCTCCGAGGGAAATTCCCCAGAAATTTATGACAGAGGAGCCAGCAGGCAAAGCCAAGAGCTGAGAGAGGGAGGATTGGTTTCCAGGGAGTGGATGCATGATCCAGAGGTACAGACCAGCACTTAAACCATTCCTAGCTAAAGCTGCCTAGCACAGGGTCTGGGATACATCCAGAAAAGTCCGTGGAGATTTTTCACTGTGTGGGAGGTCAGAAGAGAGGGACAGGAGAATGGGGAGCTGGTTCCTGGCCAGGAACTGGCCTTTGCTGTGGAAAAACAGAGATTAGAGCAAAGAGAGAGGGTCACTGTCCCTAGAATGTCAATGGTCAAATGACAGAACTGCTCCCAGAAGGCAGGAGGTATCTAGTATGGAATGCCATTATCCCGGGCCCCCTGCTGTCCCTCCTGGCAGTGCCAGCCATCCATGGCTGATGGATGCAGCTACCAGTGCAAGGCTGAGGGATCTGTAACAAGGAGTGGTTGTGGGGATGAAGGGAGGCACAGGATCCTTGGACTGGCTCCAGGAAAGGTCAGCCTCATTCCAGGTCTCATTGCTGAGCGGATGGACAGAGCTGTTTTCCATAGTTTTGTTGCATTCTTCCTTCCAATTACTGAGTTGGGGACAGTTCCATTTGCCTTGGGAATGTTCCCATCTCCTGCAATTCCTCCTGTGCCTTTTCTCCCCCTGGCTGCTCCCAGTCAGGCTCCCACTGACTCAGCCCATCCTCACTGGAAGATCTCAGTGGATTTTTCATCTCATGACCCTACAAGTGAGCCTTCCCAGATCCCTTCTCCAGGACAGGGTCTCTGTCCTGTGGCAGGTGTAGAAGGAGAAAGGGATTGGTGTGGTCCATGACAAGGTCTGGCAAAGGGCTGTGCTGTCCATCTGCCCTCCCAGCAGTGGCAGCCACTCTCCTGGCTGCCTGTTTGGATCCTGCCATGGCTCACAGACTTTTCCGTCTCCACAGGCTCCTCTCCAGTTCCAGTGAGAGGCTCTGCAGCTCCCACCACAGCTCTGGGTACCAGCCTGACTCCAGCACTGCCGGGTAAACAACCGAGGGGGGCACAATCCCCTCACTGCAGGCTGGGGCCATCCTGCTTGTGAGGAATCCCAGCTGTGGCACCTGGCTGTGTCACCCACTGTGGCCAGCAGGGTCAGGGCACTGATTGTCCCCCTGCTGGGCACTGCTGAGGTCCCACATGGAATCCAGGGGTCAGTTCTGGGCTCCTCAGGACAAGGCAGACCCTGATGGGCTTGAGTATGTCTAGGGAAGGGAACGGAGCTGGGGAAGGGGATTGGAGCCCCAGGAGCATCTGAGGGAGCTGGGAAGGGGCTCAGCCTGGAGCAAAGGAGGCTCAGGGGGGTCATTCTGGCTCTGCACAACTCCCTGACAGGAGGGGACAGCTGGGGGGCATCGGGCTGTGTTCCCAGGGAACAGGGACAGGAGGAGAGGGAACAGCCTCAGGCTGGGCCAGGGGAAGTTGAGGTTGGTGATGTCCGGAAAATGTGTGGATGTGACACTTGGGAACATGGTTTGGTGGTGACCATGGTGGTGGCACTAATTGATGGTTGGATTTGATGATCTTAAAGGTCTTTTTCAACATTAATGATTCCATGATTCCATGACATAGAAAGAGCCTGTGCTCAGGTTTAAGGAGGAAAAAAAAAGGGGTTTCTTTCCTTAACCATGACAGGTCTTAGTGTAAGAAGGGAGAATTAATCCCAGCTTTTAGGCAGCAGTGGAAATGCACCATGGAAAAAGGCTGATTAATTCCTGTCAGGGCTGCAGGCTGAGGGTGGGGGGCACAGGGCTCCCCTCAGCCTGCACGGAGCTGCACCAGGGTGGGACATGGAATTCTGGAGCTGGGATTGGAAAAAGGCAGGGATATGCAAGGGAGGTACAAACGTCCCCAGCCAAGCAGCAGCAGTTCACACATTGGCTGAAAACACTGGAGATGTTCCAGAGGCAGAGCAGCCCCTGGAAGCAGCGCTGTGCCACAGGGCTCGGCGGTAACGGGGAGCTGGGAGCTCTCCCCGAGCTCATTGTGTGCCTAATCCTGACGGGAGCTGGGAAAGACTTATCCCTGAAACCCATAACTGGATGAAAGGGTTACATTATCCATCCCATTCTTTCCAATTAACTCGATTTGTTTTGGTGGGTAATTAGAGGAGTCGGTATTTAGCGACAATGCTCGATATGCAGGATTTATCCCAGAACAACAGCCCCCGGTCGCTCCGAGCCTCTCCCGCACGCGTTCCGTGTTGGGGGCACACACGCGGCCCCTGCCCGAGCCCCAGCCGCTCCTTTCTCATGCAAATGTTTCCCGTTTTCCCAGGAGAGGGATCCTCTTTGTCAAGGAGTACGTGAACACTGGCGGCTTTGCAGCCTCGCCACGCCACGGCAGGTAGGGAGCGCTGGGGACAGCCGGTGTCACTGCCGGGTGTCACTGCCCCGTGTCACACCCTGCCAGGTGTCACACCCGTGTGTCACACACGCGTGCAGAGCCCAGGGCTGGCTTTGCCGCCTCACACATCCCACCAGGAGGGAGCAGCTGGAGCTGATCAGCCCGGGGGGGAGTTCTACTCCTGCTGTGGGGGTGACAGCAGGACCCGTGTCCCACTGCTGCCAGGGGACAGGCCAGCTCCTCCTGGAGTGCCTTGGTGTCTGAGGTGGGTGAAAACACCACACTGCAGGCTGGGCACTGTGAGGCTTCACTGTGCACCTGTAAACAATGACTGGAATGCATGAGGAGAATGTGGAGGGTGAGGGTTCTCATTGGAAAAACTTCATTATATGAGTTTTAAAAGATTAAATTGTACCATTTTCAACCTTAAGTCTTCAGTCCTTTGAGTTCTGCTCAAGTGAAGCTGCTCCAGACTGGCCCCAGCGTGACAAGAGCAGGATTTGGCCCCATGCACACCATCCTCACAGTGATGTGGCACCAGTTCCCACCAGTTTGAGGTTCCCTGCAGGAATTATCCTCCCTCAGCGCTCTGCTGGCATCCCTGGGGGAGCAGATTACACTCCCTCCATCTGCAGCCTGTCCCAGAGCTCAGCAAAGCTGCTGTTAGCAGCCACAGATAAGCCAAATATCAGGAAACTCGAGCAGAGAGGGAACACTCAGCTGGATGAGGGGTGAAAGCAGGGATGTGCTCTGTGCCTTTTCCTGCACAACAGTGCAGGATTTGGAGTTGTAGCAGTGAAAAGCTGCTATTTGTAGGGGCTGGATGCAAACATGAGGGTCCTTGTGAGGCCAGGGGAATTTTGCCTGGAGTCCTCTCTGGGGGTACTTAGAGGTTCCTCCTTGTGTCCTGGGAAGGCACCTGGAGGACCTTCACCAAGGAACAGGTAGCCAGGATATTCCCAATCATTAGATGATAATTCTATCCAAAATTCTCTTCCCACATATCACTGCCAAGCACTGATTTTTGCCTCCCTCCTTCCACAGTGGCAGCCTTGTGGATTTGAGTGACCTGGAGAGAAGCAGCTACAGCCACCACAGTTACCTGTCCAGTGCTCCCCTGCACAGGTAGGACAGGGGGGCTGCCTTGGGCAGGTTCATCAAATCTCCATCAGAAATGATTGTAAGGCTTTGCTTTTTGAGGACACTGGGCTGTGTTTGTGGAACAGCAGCACAGTAAATGGAAATGCAGTGACATGGACTCCAAGTCAGAGTCCAGACCTGGCCACCAGTGTGGTCAGAGGGATGGAGCACCTCTCCTGTGAGGAAAGGCTGAGAGAATTGGGGTTGTTCAGTCTGCAACTGAGAAGCTTTATGGTAACCTAATTGTGGCCTTCCAGGGCCTGAAGAGAGCCCACAAGAAAAATGGAAAGGGATTATTTCCAAGAGCCTGGAGTGACAGGACAAAAGAGAATGCCTTCTCACTGACTGAGGAAGGGTTAGATGGGATATTGGGAAGAAATTCTCCTCTGGGAGGGTAGGCAGGCCCTGGCACAGGGTGCCCAGAGCAGCTGTGACTGGAGATGTCCAAGGCCAGGTTGGACACTGGGGCTTGGAGCCCCCTGGGATAGTGGAAGGTGCCCCTGCCCATGGCAGGGGGTGGAACTGGATATGCTTTAAGGTTCCTTCCCACCCAAACCATTCCATGATTCCACAGCTGTAGGATTCTGAGATCTATCCTGGGACAGCACAGTCCCCTGTTCTGTGACTCACACAGTCACACCTGTGGGAGCAGGCTGCTGATGGACAGAGTGCTGATGGCTGGGATAAACCCCTGGCACCAGTGCTGGGACTGGAACCACAGCACCTCAGAGGCATCCAGTGCCCTGTTCTTCCCAGGTCCAGCGAGCCCCTGTGCAGCTACTGCAGCCGGGAGATCCGAGACTGCCCCAAGATCATCATAGAGCACCTGAACATCCACTGCCACGAGTACTGCTTCAGGGTAAGCCCCAGTGCCTGCCTGCTGGGAAGGGCAGGGCTGGGAGCAGGGACCTTCCTGCAAATTCCATCCCCAGGCTTTCAGAGGGTGCCAAATCCTTACATACATGGAGTGTGCCAAATCCTTACCTCACATTGGGACAAAACCAGTCAGGCAGTCACAGGTGTCCCCAGAACGTTTTCAGGTCCTTGAATAAATGTTAGAACAAGAATTCTTTATTATTGGCGCATCCCCAGAACACCCTCATGTCCTTGCCCCACTGTCCTTGGGGCAGACTTGCTGCTTTGTGCTCTTTGTGCTCTAGTGGAGGTGACTGAATCCTCAAACCCTGCAGGGTTTGTAAGGAAGGTGTGTGGAGATGTGAGGAGAGTGGGAGGAGGACGGATGGGGAGTGTGGGAGGAAGAGGCCTGCAGGGACATTTGGCTGTTGTAGGAAGGTGCAGCCTCAAAGGTTGCATCCTCACCTTTTAATAAAATGATGCAGAGACCTCTGCCCCCTCCCTTCTGCTGTTCCTGCGTGGGGTTTTGTCTTGTCCAACCTCCTTGTTTTCCCTTTGGCAGTGTGGAATTTGCCACAAAGCAATGGGAGATCTCCTGGATAAAATATTCATCCACCGGGACATTGTCCACTGTGACAAGTGCTACGAGAAGCTCTTCTAGGTGGGTTTCCAGGGCCCCTTTCTGAAAGCATTCCCAGGGGGATGGCTGGGTGAGAGCTCAGGGTTCACTGGTGAAGGGCATTTACCCCTCCCACTTCCAGGGGGACCAGGCAGGGATCTCCCTGGGGTGTTCAGTGGCAAGCAGTAGCCTTGCTGCAGCATTGGCTGGAAACTCACTTGTGCTGTCCTGGGGGTGTTGGTTGGAGCCAGAATCTTGGTGACAAACAGGCTGTGGTGGCTTCCCGGGGGTGACAGGCAGAGGCTGGCTTGAGTGATGACAGAACTGTCCCTCAGAGGTGCAGAGTCCCCACGGAAGGCAGTTAAAGGTTCCTCACTGTGTCCTGAGCTGACCCCCTGTGTACAGGGAGTGCAGGCGCTTCGGGGCTGTGACACTCCCCTGCCAGGGACACTGCTGCTGGACGGCAGGTGCAGCTACTCCTTTAGTAAACATCCTCTGAGCTGGAAACCTTCGGGTAGGGTTGTACATTCCAACAGGAGTGGGTTGGGCACGGTTTGATTTTGTATGATTATCTGGAAGGAGCAGGAGGTGCCATGGCAGCGACCAGAGCTGCTGTGCTGGGGCTGGGAGACCTCGTGTGCTCCCGATGCCTCCCGGCACAGAGCAGGAGGAGGAGGAGCAGGGAACGGGGCTCCTGCCCCGCTGCTCCCCGTACCTGGTAACGGGATGTGACTGGTGAGGTGCCCATCCCCGCACGCTCCCGGCTCCACCGACCTCCAAGGTCGCATTCCCGGCGGGATCAGCCCGTGCTCAGCCGCTCTTGGTGTGCTTGCAGGGCCCTGCGGAGCTGGGAATGCAGCCCGTGCCGGGCGGCACGCCTGGGAATGCCGCAGCTCCCGACTGGCTGAGATTGCAGAACTCCCGCTCCTGCTTCCCTCGAGTTCTTCTCCCTCTCGCTGCCCCGTGGCTGTGGATGAGTTCAGCACCTGCTGGTTGATGCTGTCACCTGCACCAGACAAGAGTGATGGGAACGAGATAAGGCAGCCTCCTCCTCGAAGATAACATTTTCCAGAGGTGCTGAGCCCCCCAGCCTGGCTTTAGCTGCATGAAGATTCCACGTGCTCCCGGAGCTGGAGTCAGGCACAGCTCCTCGGGTTTATCCCAGCTAACTGCCACGAGTCTCTCCTGATGGTATTTGTATTTCTTTCCCTTGTGCAGCCAGGCTCTGCGAGCTGGCACACACACACTGGGAGCCTTAAACACTAAATTTGGATTCTTGGGAGGGTTTGAATTTAGTCCTTAGTGAAAGCCTATTTCTGCGTCTTTCAACCCCAAATTCAGCCTAGAAATAGCTTCTGCCTGATTTCCATTTGCTTTCTCCAGGATTCCAGGAGCACTTGCAAACTCTATTCTAATTGTGTGTCAGCTTTAATTCCCCTTCCTGCCTCTTCCCTGAGGATGCTGCAGCAGCACTAGTGGCTGCTGCCTGCTTGGGGAGATAACAGTGTCCTTCCCCTGGGGTTTCACTCTGGCTCCGAGGGCAGGTGTCCTGTGCCCGAGCAGGGGCATCTCGAGTCCCTCTGCTGACAAAGAGCTCTTCTCAGCTGAAATCCCACTTTCCCCCCTCAGCAGGGCTTTGCCCAGACCTCATTGCTGTAGGTTATTCACAGCCCAAATGCTCACTAACAGCATTGAACTTCCAGCAGATGCTGCACTCAGTAAAATCAGAATTGTGTCGTTTTAACCCTTGTCTCAGAGCTGAGAGGTTGGGAATGCTAAATGCTGAAACCTTTCAAAAGTCAGGTGTCCAGACTAACTGCTTCCTCATGGGAAGCATTAGGAATCACAGAACTATAGAATTCCAGAATGCTTTGGGCTGGAAGGAGTTAAAGTTCATATAGTTCAAAGTGTGCAGGAACACCTTCCATGAGCCCAGATTGCTCCAAGCTCTGTCCAGCCTGGCCTTGGACACTTCCAGGGATCCAGGGGCAGCCCCAGCTGCTCTGGGCAACCAGGCCTTCCCCATCCTCACAGCCAAGAACTGCTGAAAACCAAGCTTCTCCTAAAATCCTGTAATTACCTGGGGAAAAAGGAATGCTGATCCCCCACGTGAATTTTTGTTTGTTTGAGAGCAGCTGAGGGAGCTGGGAAAGGGGCTCAGCCTGAAGGAGGCTGAGAAGGGACCTTCTGGCTCTGCACAACTCCCTGACAGGAGGGGTTTTTCCCCCTTAAAGACATGATTCACCCAAAAGGAACCTGCAGCTATTATAAAAATGTTATGCTTTATAATTTGTATTGGTCTGAGCTTTGAAGAATTGCTGACCCCATGAATAAAAAACAAATGAATTATTCAAAGAGGTGAATCTTCCTGGTATTTGTGGAGAAGGGTCACCTGCACACAGAGTTTTTCCTGCATGATGGATGAGGTAATGCATTTTCTTTAACAAAAAGATCTTATTTCTCTTGGGATTCTGCTGCTTGTGGGGACCAATCTTGACCAGATTATTTCACGTGAAAGCAAATAATTAAAGGGTATGAAATGTGCTGGTGGTGACTGAGCAGAGGTGGAGGCAAACCCATCCTGGCACTGCAGCTCCCATGGTGGCACAGGCACCTCTGCTTTTAGAAATCCCATCTTCTGCACAGACCAAACCTCTCCAGAGCACCTGAAAATTAACAACAGAGTGACAAAATTAACACTAGCCCAGCTGCCACCAGGACAGACCTTGAGCAGTGTCAGTGCTGGACGTGGTGTTGAGGCCAACCGGTACAAAAACGAGATTCTGCTCCTAGCACGTGGCCTTGGTGACTGCCAAACATCAAACGCTTCTTATCAGGAGCTGCCAGAGGCTGTGTGTGGGTCCAACAGGCACATTTGGGAAGAAGATGTCAAAGAATGGTGCTAGTTTTATTGTTGCTTGATAAAACTGTCCTGAAGAGACGTTACATGCACCAAAGCTTTGGGAGATGCCAGCTAAGCTGTATTTTGTGCATTTTTCTGGATCACATGCACAGGGAGAGACCCTTTCCCCTTTCACTCATCCCTTCCCCACGCAGCCCTTTTCCCCTCATTTGCTCCTCTTCCTCTCTCCCTTTCCCTCTTCCCTCACTTCCTTGCCTTTCTCCCTCCTTGCCTTTCCTCCCCCTCACTCTCAGAGCCCCTCATTCACCCTTTCCCCCTCACTTACCCCCTTTCTGCCATCACTTACCCCATTCCCTCTCACTTCCTTTTCCCCCTTTTAAACCTTTTCCTCTCATTGATATCCACTCCCCCATTCACCCCTCTTCCTCCTCACTCACCTCCTTCCCACCATCACTCCTTCATTTTCCCCTCATTCATCCCTTTTCCTCCTCTCACCCCTTTCCCCCTCACAAACCCGCTTTCCTGCCTCACCTGCTCCATTTCCCTATAATTCCTTCATTCCTCCCTCACCCATTCCATTCCCCTCTGAACTCCCCTCCTTCCCCCTCACTTGCCCCTTTCCCCCCTTTTAACCCTTTTCCCGCCACTCCCCCTTTCCCCCTCATGAATCCCCATTGGCCTCATCCATCCCTTTTCCTCCCCTCATGAACCCCATTTCCCTCATCCATCCCTTTCCCTCCTCATGAATCCCCATTTCCCTCATCCATCCCTTTCCCTCCCCTCATGAACCCTATTTCCCTCATCAATCCCTTTTCCTCTCCTCATGAACCCCATTTCCCTCATCAATCCCTTTCCCTCCCCTCATGAATCCCCATTTCTCTCATCCACCTCTTTTCCTCCTCACTCACGTCCACATCCCCCTCACTCCACTCACCTCCTTCCCATCATCGCTTTCCCCCTCACCCATCCCCTTTTCCCCCTTCTCACCGCCATTCCACCTCCCTTCCTTCCACCCCCTTGCCCTCGCCCGCCCCTCGCTCCCGTGCCCCCTCACCGGGGCTGCCGCCGCCTCGGGCGGCCCCGCGCAGGCGCAGCGCCCCCATCCCCCGTTCCCCACACAGGGGCGGGGGCGGCGCCTCCCGCCGTTCGCGGGCCGGGCTGAGCCGCCGGAGAAAGGCGGCACCGGCACCGACCGGGCGGGCGCCCGCCCTCCGACCGACCGCCATCCGCCTGTCCGGCCGTCTGTCCATCCATCCACCCAGGTACCGTCCGAGGGGGAGGGGTGCCGGCCGCGCTCGGCTCTGCCTGGCTCGGTGCGGACCGGCCGCGCCCGTGCCCCCCGCGGGGGTCGCGTCCGCCGGTGCCGCGCAGCGCGCCCCCGTCACGGCCATGGGAGCGCTCCACAGACCCTCAGCCCGTCCCTCGCCTCGCCCCCCGGCTCTCGGAGCTGCACGGGGCTGCCACAGCCCCCCGGCCATCACAGCCCCCCGGCCTCTCGGAGCCCTCTCAAGCGCTCATGGCCATCACAGCCCTCGCAGCCCCCTCACCAGAGCTTCCCCTCTAGCTCTTACCCATCACTGCCCCCCGGAACTCCCCCACGCAGTCCCGTGGCCATCAGAGCCCCCCCACAGCCCCCTCACAGCCTCCCCCTGGTTCTCAGAGCCCCCGAGAGCCTCCCCAGAGCGGCACCCCCGTAAGCCCCATGGCCGTCATTGCCCCTAGGACGCCCCCAACCCCGTGGCAGCTGCCCCAGCCCCTGCCCAGCCCCTTTGCTCCCGGTCCCCAGCCCCTGCCCAGCCCCTTTGCTCCCCCTCCGCAGCCCCTGCAGCGCTCCGAGCCCCCGGCCCCGGCAGCCCGGGGCGAGGGACCGTTACCCTGGTGAGACACCCGGATGTCTGCTCGGAGAACTCCGAATTATTGTCTCCGACCCGCTCGCGGCTGCCGCCTTTTTGCCTTCTCCTAAACGTGTTTTATTTCTTCCCCCCCCCGCTGCACAATGAAATTAACTTTCACAGGTTTGTGTCTCTTCCCCCGCGTGTCTTAGCTGGGGGATTTTTTGGGGTGGTTTTTAGATTTAGTGGTTGTGGGGAAAGACTGAACGCTTTTCAGCTGCTCTTCCCCCTCAACGTGTGTTTTCCTCACGTGAGGTTTTTTTTGCAGCTCCTCACCCTTGAAAGAGAACCGATTTTTTGAGTGACCTATCTCCTTAAAGCCACTGTTTTGCTTGGACAGTGGAACTCCTATAGCACTCCACTGATGTATCCTCAGAGTTGCTGAGCTTTGGGATATCTCTGGGAATCACACGGCTCCTTCCTCGGAGATCTCCTTGGAAATCACACGGTGCACTTACCCGAGGGGATCCTGTGGGTTTGAGGAGTGGGAATCTATGTGAGGAGCTTTTTGAAGCTGGCACATGGGTGGGAATGGGATTGCTTGGTAACTCCACAGTAAATTTCCTTTCCCCAAGGTATTTTGCCTTCAGCAGTGCTGCTTACAGGCACAGGTTTGGAATATGGGTGGAAGGTGTGCTCTGTTCCTCACAGCTCTTCCTAAGGGCTGTTAGTATTTTTTTATTAAATCAAGTGGAAGTTGAACATTTATATCTTGCAGATAGAGGACCAAAATAACAATTAAAAATCAGGTAAAAAATCCCCAACAAAACAAAATGTATTTTTAAAGAAATGTACCCAGCTATTGCTGTTACAAGTGTCTAAATAATGGAGAGATGCTGAGGTACCTGGGGGTGTCTGTTTGTGACCTTGCTTTGTGTGACACTGAGTTTTTGTGCTTTCCTTTGCCCACTGACACTTAAAAACAAGTTACTTTTTCAGGCAGCAGAGGGAGGGGGAAGAACATCCTCAGCCACAAGAAGTCAGGGTTTGAGTGCAGTTGTAACAAGTGCATACATTTTTCAACTTTGAATCGGCTGTGTTGACTCACTCCCTCTTCTCTCAGTCAGTTTGCCCTCCTTCTGCAAAATGGAGAGGGTTTCTGACTTTTAACCCATTTTACTGCTCTGTGGACTGCTAATGAAGGGATTTTCTGTATTAGGGGTTTTCAGCAAAGAGTCAGTTTGGAAATGAACGTGCCCACTGAAACTGAGAACTCATGTAAATCAAGTGGAGGGGAAAAGCAGTGTTTGCTCATGTTGTAAAACTAATGTGAAATGCACTTTTACAGTTTTTTGACTTAGTGGAGTATGTAATCTTAAATTGGGATTTTTTTTTAATTTTTTCCCTGTTTCCACCCCTCTCTTTTCAGTTTTAACAGGAAAATAAACCAGTAAAAATGTTACTTAATCTTATTTTCATGTACCACAGTAGCTGCAGTTCCTGTTGTTGCTTTGGCATAAGGTGATGCAGAAATCCTTCCAAGTTTTTTCTGCTTTTCCAGGATAAACCTGGTAATGAACAAAGGATGTTTTCACCATTTTCTTGCTGCTGTTGTTGTCTGACGTCAGCACCTTGTTAATGATGTTTCCTGACTTTGCTCCATCAGTGCTTTTCTCAAGTATTTTGTTGGTAAACAGATGGAAACTAAACTATTGTGGGGATTAAATCAGCTTCCTTCTATTAAATTCATTGATTCAGAACAGGTGCAGTTCAAAAGAGGGATTTGTGGGCTTTGCAATGTTCAACCCTAATTTCAGTCATTCTTTTTGGGTTAAATTCAGACACCTTCCACCCCAGTGATTAGCTGATGCTTATAAAAGCCAGAATTTTCAGTGTTCATTTCCATTTGGCTAAAACTGCTGTGGCTCTTTGCTGTGTTTGGTGCCTGCAGTGGGAGCGGCGTCCTGGAGGATGGTGGTGCCCGGGAATGCCCCGCTGATCCAGCAGGACCCGGCTCTGGAGCCAGCCCTGGGCAGGGACGCCCCCGGGCACTCGGCCATGGGCCCGGGCACGGAGCCCCCCGAGGACGTGGGCCCCGAGGTGCGCAAGCTGCGCGAGCTGGTCCGGAGGCTGGAGCTGGACAATCAGCACGCCAGGAGCAGGAGCAGCAGGACCCTGCTGGGGACAAATGTGCCTGGGGTGGACAACCACGAGCCCAGCCTCAACGGGATGGAGATCAACAACAGCATCAAGGCCATCGCCGAGCAGCAGGAGCTGCAGCTGATGGCAGATCTGCACAGCCAGCTGAGCAAGATGAGGCAGGAGGAAGGAGAGAACAACTTCAGAAGAGCCCTGGATGCCCCAGTGCAGTACAGCTGCAACAGTGGCCCTGAGGAGGTGTCTCCCAGTGGGGAGCAGAGCCACAGCAATGGCCAGTGTCCCTCACCTGTGCATACAAGTGACAGCTCCGAGCTCCTGGGCAGCCTGCTCATGGCAGGGATCCACACCCCAGCTGCAATCCATGAACAGAATCCCAGTGAAAAGGGTGCAGATCTGGAGGGGCTTCCGAGTCACACGGATCTGGATGAAGTCAAAGTGTTAGAACTGGAAAATGGCCCCGAGGAGGAGGATTGCTGGTAGGTACCCCCAGGCCTGGGGGATGTGCTGTGGTTAGGTGAGCAATTCCTTTAAAGCTATCAACTGATTTCTCTACAGGACTTGGGTTTTTAGCAGCAAGAATGCAGTTCTCATTAGTGACTGTTCTTGTTTTTATGTCCATTGTGCCAGACCATTATTTTTAAAAAATAAGTTTACCTGTAGGTGCTGTTTTTTCCCCCTTCTTCCAGCCACTGCTGCAGCTTCCTTTCCCTCTAAGTTTAGTTATATATAGCACATGCAGATGAATGAATAATGGAGCTTTTGAACCTTGTACACAACTGTCAAGTACCATATTTTAATAACAATTTTGTCAATAAGAATCCTAGACCATCTGGAATTTGTGGCTTTTGCTAGGACCTGAGGAGACAAACCATTCCCAGCTCCTGGAGGCTGTTTCTTTCCAGTTAAGCACCTCTTTTGTTCAGAGACATGAGCTGAACCAGATCAATGATGTAATCCTTAACTGACCCGACTCTCTGGGACTCTTCCCTCCACCACCAGCCTTGTTTAAAACTCATTTTATAAATCAGTAGATTAGCAACCTTTGGAAGGGCAAGGGAAATGTAAAGTTTAAGGCTGATTTCAGCTCCTGCAATAGCTGGGACTTGAGATTTTACCCGGAGTTGTTAATTTGTAAGACTTGGGAGGAAGAGCCTCAGGGCTCTGCAAATTGGGTTTCAAATTTGTGTAGCCAGATTAATCTGGCAGCAAGGATAGGGCTGCTGAACACAAACCAAACCTTCAGCTCCAAACATTCATTAGCTGTTAGAAGGGAAGGTAAAGTTTTTGTTAATGGAGTGGAGCTCAATGAGGTCACAGTATCAGTTCCAGCCTGAATTTGAGGTTACATTTAAAAGATGATTTTTTTTCTTTGCAAGTGTACTTTTAAAACCCAAATACTGGTTCTAACTTGATCATTGGAACCCTTCAATGTACCTAAACAGCATTTTGAGCAGATTTCTTATAACTATTTAAGGGAATACATTTGATGGGTTGCATATGGAAGACTAGCTTTATTTCCATGTTAATGGAAGCAGCCAGGTTTATATTCACATTTTTAGAGCCTGTGACAGAGGAGAGTCCTCAAATTCTATTGAGTCTCAGAGGCTGAGATTTACCCAGGCAGGGGATGCTGCCCAGTGAAATCAGGAGAGATTCTGTGCTCAGGAGTTCTGTGCTTTGACCTTTCCTTCAGTTGGTGGCTGGTAAGGCCCTTCTTTCCCAGGCACCCTTCACTCTGCACCTTGTAGGATCCTTGTGGGTTTGTTTGCTTTGTTTTCTTGCCAGATTTGGTTGGAACAGGGTAACCTGTGACAAAGAGGCCCCTGAGGAGCTGGGTAAGGGTGGTGATCCAGGGCACTTGTGCAAGTGCTGTTTCCATAAATTATCTTTGATTGTGCTGCATCACTTCCATCTGTTCCCTTTTCCTCTTGTCAAACAAACCTGCTGAAACAGGAAGCTGCTTTTAGTGGTGGCTTCTTGTTCTGGAGCTTGCTCTGAAAGTGGGGAATGAATCCTGTGTACAATCAATAGTGCCTGTGCTCACTGCCAAATATCCCAGACTGTCTCCATAAACACGTCCCACATGCAGTCCCTGCAGGTGTTTGTGCTTTCCCACAGCAAGAGCCAGTTGCTTGGAGGGGAGGGAGGGTTTTCTTAAAACAAACAAAAAGAAAACCCAACAAATGACCTTAATTCTCTGGGAATTTAGGATCAGCTCTAACAAGGTGGCTTTGCTAATGGGGGGAATTTGGTGCTGCCTGGATTGAGCAAATCCAAAGGGACTAGCTGAGTGTATTGTGTATTTGCAGTCCTTTTAAAAATATTGTACATCCTCCTTCCCTGGAAGGAGGATGGAGTGCTCAGAGTGCAGGTGGAGTCTCAGTCCCTTTTCTGGTTTGAAATTATTCTCTTTATTCAGCTGGAAGTTGCAGAAATTGCTGTGCAGCAGCTCTGAGGTTGTGTTTTGGAGCTGTGTTTGCAGGACTGAGCTGTGTGAAACCCGAGGCAGAGCCCACTCCCAGCTGCTGTAACTCTGCCCTGGCCTGCCTGGCCTCAGCTGCTCCCTCAGCTCCCTTTCTCAAATAGCTGCTCAAAATTGTAAATATCCTGGAGACCAATCCCATGGAGCTGGGCTCTGGCACTGAGGAGCTAGCTCTGTGATGCTCACCTTGGACTGGAGCACAGGGCAGCTCCTGAGCTGTTTTGGGAAGACTTTTAGCCAAATTCCCTCTTACCCAGGGAACAAACCAGGTCTGCTGCTGGTAGCATTACATTGGTTGTGTTCCCCAGTATTTGTCAATCTGGGGTTTTCCATGAGGTGAGGAGAAGAAGGAATCCCTGATACTCAGGTGAATCCGTGAGTTGCTGCTCTCATTCCCAAAAGTCTCTCTGGGCTGAAACTGGGTCATGCTGTCTTCTCCTCAGTGTTGTGTTGTGCCTGAATCCGTGCTCAGCACAGCAAGTGGGGAGCCCTTGAGTTGGTGTTTGCAGGGAGCAGGAGCGTGGTTTGCTCTCAGGCATGTCAGTGCAGGAGTTTCCTGGCTATGCCATTTCTCAGCCTTAGCTCTGTGTCCAGTCACCTTCTTCTGTATTCATGTTTAAGTCTTTAATTCAATGTACTGGAGGAAATCATTGCTGCTTGTACCATCAGAAATAGGGAGAGAAATTCTGGGGAAGTTCCACCAGGTGAGGATATGATGCTGCACAAGATCCAGGAATTCTGCCAGTGCAGCACCTTGTGCCTCCAGCCTGGGGGAGAAGGTTGCTTACAGAGTGTCTCTGTGTAATCCATTTATACCCTTCACAGCCTCTCTTGTAGCTTCCCTGGGATCTCTCCTGGCGACAGGGTGCTGCTGACAAGATCTACATGTTTTAAAAACAGCCATTTGCAAGGTCTTGTTCTCTCAAACTGGTCATTTTATCAGGTGTTTTTACCACTGTTGCATTAAATAATGCACAAGTGACTTCTAACCTTTCCTGACTGGTTTGAGCTGGGTGACATCTGCCCTGCTGGGGCAATCTCTGGGTGCAGGAGCTGCTTCAGAACCCAGCACAGCTCTGCGGGAGTGTCCCCAGCCCCTCCCTGCGTGGCGGAGCTGAAGGGCAGAACCTGCCTGCTGGTGACATCGCGTGCAGAGCTGGGAGGGGGAGCTGCTTCTGGTGGCAGAGCCTGCCTTCCCCTGCCTCTGAGGCCTTGGGAAGTGCTCCAGGCTGTGGCTCCTCTTCCTCACACTTCTGTAAAATGAGGGCTGGGCAGGGAAATCCTCAGTGCCAGTGCCAGAGGGGTGGGGAGCAGGCTGGCCCTGCTGCTGCAGGAGTGCTGGGGTGTGTGTGAGTGTGAGCTGCACCCCAGCTGCCTTGTCATCACTGTATGGGCTGCTGCCTGGGGCAGGAGATTAATTTAACGTGAGCTTTAGAGCTGCTCTGACTTGGGGACTGATTTTTTTGTGTTTTGTTCAGCAGGATTAGTCCCTAAATAGACATGAGAGAGTGTCTTTGCAGTGCCATTTTTTCCTCTCTTTGCAATTTCTTAGGAATAAAGCTCAGACCTCTCCTTGGGCTAACAGCAGAATGTTTTTGTGTGGAGTGTTCTCCACAGATTTTTCCCCATTTTTTCCTTTTATGTTTGTGTCATTTCAGAACCTGGATAATATTGTTTCACTGTGGCTTTCTACTCCAGTCTTGTGTGTGGTAGGATCTCTGTTCAGCAGGAGTGTTTAGATTTGAGATTAGCACAGCATAAGCAGAGTACTAAATCTGAAAATCAGCTCTCTGAAGTCTGATATGCAAAGGAAAGGAAAATGAATGTGTTACCTGTTTGAAATCCATGCTTTGGAGAGGAATTCAGCTGCCTTTTAGCACTTGAAGGAGGTGTATTTCATACACCTCAATTGTTCTGAACACTCTCAGCTATTTGAGGTCTCCTTATCCTTGCTTTGTGGTGTATAACTCAAAGGTCTGCAAATCAGTGCAGTGATTGCCATTTTTGGAGCTGCTGCAGACACTGGTGCCAAGTGCTTTGGAAGATGGATAATAACCCAAGCTCTGTCTTCAGAAATGGGCTTTGCTTTACGCTCAGTTTAATTTCCTAATGCACTGGTTCTAGAGCCTTCTGCAGCCTGAATTCTGCTCTTACAATTTATAAATTTCTGCTGCAGATACTCTGCATGAGCAGGATCTGAAATTCTCAGGCTTTCACTCTTACAGCTGCTCTGATCAGGTTTTCAGTGTGAAGATGCTTTTTCTCAGTGCATTGTGCAAATTGAGAAAGTTGTTGTGTTTCCTGCATTCTTGGGCTTTGGGGATTTTTTAAAGCAGGAATTTCAAAACCCAGCAATAGTGGCCATTAACTCCTGTAAATCCTTCTGTGACATTGATTCCATAAGGGAAATACTATCTCTGGAATATTCCTTGGTTTTAGTGCTCTGGATTCTGTCAGGATAAAGTGCAGGGTGTATCAGAAATTTATTTGTGAATGGCTACAACTTAATGGAAGAAAAATCCTTGTGGCACTGGGTCCTTACCAGGGATGTTTGTCACAAAATACTCTGTTTTACTGGGTAAACACAAACATTAGTAAGCAGAAAGTAAAGATACTTTATTATTGAAAGGTTTCCTCTCAGAAGCTGAAGAAAATCTCATTTGTATTTAATAATTTATAAAACAAACCCCCAGTACATCAAACTGGGAATATCTGCCCAAATGTTTACTTTGTGCATTTTGTATGAGGCCTTGTAAGTATCTAAATAACCGATTTTCATTTGCAATTTGACAAAAGAAAACATTCAGAGACATTTAGAGAGAACACCCCAACTGCTGAGCTGGAGGAACAAACTGCAGGGTAAGGCTTGGTCCTGAGCAGGGCTTTGTTCAGCTCTGCCTGACTCTGGGGTGGCTCCTGGGGTTCATTCACCTGGCAAATCAAACAGCCTGGAGGCTGAAAGTACCAGAAAGAAAAAATCTGAGTGTTTCTAAAGTCAAGAATTTTTAGCTTTTCACACCCCCCTTTTTCCAAGGTTTTAGTTCCCTGGATGTGAGGTTGGGTTAAGTCAGCCTCTGGTGGGTGACACTGGTCACTGGACTTTGCTGAGCCTAGGAAAAGGTGACTTCTGGCTCTTAATATGTCCAGAGAAATATTCACACTCACATCTTGGAGGAGCTGGTGCTTTTAGTTTAGTGCTGTGCCAGCTCCTTTGGAGGAGTCAGGGTGCTGAGCCCTTCCCAAAGCTCCTGCAGAAGGAAAACGGGAACCCTGGTGCTGTGGAATGAAACCAGAATTCCTTTTGTTTTGGTAAGTTGCCTGTCAGTGCTGTGAAGAATTGAGCTGCGTTCACTTAATTGGGTTTGGGGAAATTGTGAGAGCTTCTTTGCCAGTGGACTTGTCAGCAGAAAAAAATCCGAGTCCTCTGGCAGAGCCCAGAGCACTCCCCAGCTTTGCTCCCTGTGGGAATGGCTCTGGGAAGCAAACAAGTGTTGCCATCCTCAGCTGGGCTGGAAACAGGGTGAGGAGCTGGGCAAAACAACTCATGGAGCAGGGCAGGGTTCTCTCCCTTCACCTGGAGTACGTGCAGAGCAGCCTGACCTGCCCTGAGGAGGCTGTTGGCCTCTTTTTTGTGTGATGATTTTACTGCTCCTTTTGTGGTCTGAGCTGCACAGTAAATCCAGGGAGAGGGAGCACTTTGCTTCCTGGGTTTGATTGGATTTGAGTGCTTGTAATGCTCATTTATCCGTGCAGAAACGCAGCAAGATTGGCTGGGGGGTCTGCCCTGAGAGGTACCTTGGGAGAGTCAGGAATATTTGCATTCATTCCTCAGCATTTAGTTTGTCAATAACAAATTAGCTTTTGGATTTTTTTATTTGCATTTGGGTTTGTGCAAATCTTGGTGGGGAAGAGCTTGTGTGCGAGTTGTGACTAAAGAGGCTGAGTCTGTTCCCTGAAAAAGATAGCTCTGGCCAGAGGCAGGGCTGGAGTGGTGTGTCAGGAGGCAAAAAATAGGGAATAATGTCCTTCTGCAGGTAACAAATCAGTATTTTGAGAGCTGTTGCATGCAGTGATGCTCCATCTCATGGCCCCAAAAATGGCCAGGTCTGGGGAGTGTTGCTTTCTGCATTCCATGTTATCCCAGCCTGGTGCCGGACAGGAGCCAGGGCAGTAGGTCAGGCAGACCTGTACAATATTTTAAATATCCCAGCTGTTTATGCTCTGTCTTGGACGGGTGTTGGTGTTACAGGCGGGACACCTGACAGCTGAGAGTCCCACAGTGTTTCTCTGTATTTTAAACCTAGGTTTTCAGGAATGAGTGGGATAATGACTGACATTCCTGCTGATTTACAGCAGTTTTGTTGTGGAAATCGGTGTTTTATGGGTTGGATCTGAGCTGGTTGTGAGAGAAAGAGTAACTGGAGCAGAAAGGCTCTGTGTACCTTGCTTCAGGAGTGGCAACAGTTGGGAGAGAGGAGGAGGCAACTGAAGCACAGGCAGACATCTCTTGAAATCTTAACTCCATCCCCACGGTTACTTGATGCTTAAATACTGGATTTTAGCCTGATGGAGGTGAAATCCTCTGGATACGTCAGTGAGGCCAGCTTTGGGAACACCACAAATGCTCAGGTGGTTTGCTGGTGACCAGGAGGGTTCTTTGTCAGCTGGGAGCAGTTCCTGAGGTGAAGGAGCAGCAGGAGAGGGAGGTGCTGGTGGGAAAGCAGCAGTTGTGTGATTGTGTGCACGGGAGAGCTCCCGGCTGGCCCAGCAGCTCCTGGAGCTTTTCTGGTGCAGGGGGAGCAGCTGAAGGCTGTGCCAGCAGC
This sequence comes from Passer domesticus, assembly GCF_036417665.1. Taxonomy (NCBI): domain Eukaryota; kingdom Metazoa; phylum Chordata; class Aves; order Passeriformes; family Passeridae; genus Passer; species Passer domesticus. Next base: position 18,604,413 of record NC_087480.1, read on the forward strand.
TTATCAGAGCCTCAGGAGATGGGGAACCTGAGAGCCAGACCTGATGTCCACAAATCACAGAATCCCAGAAGGATTTGGGCTGGCTGGGACCTTGAAGAGCTTCAGGCTCCAGATCTAGTTCAAGGTCTCACTGCTCTCTGCACCAGGGTGTTCTCCAAGTGATCTGCAAGAATTAAAAACAGTTTCACTTTTGGATGTGCAAAGGACTGATTTTTCTTTCCCCTTACAAGTTATGCATGTGTTGCTGAACAGCAAAAAGCGTTAAAAAATAGGGAACTGCTTTTTCTTTTAAAAATACAAATGTGGGATGTGTAAAGTACTTGAGTTGCTTTTATAGCAGAGGTTCTTCCAGCTTTGACCTTTCCTCAGAGAAATGTTCTCCTTTGGAAATCTGGTGAAGATGTTGCTTTCCACCCATCCCTTGTAAATAATCCAGGAGTTCAAGGTGATTAAATCTGTCTGTCTATAAGGATAATCCTGGGTGTCCATGCAAAGCAATGAGGTGTCAGAGATGTGGCAGACACTTAGGCTGGAGGAGAATCTATCTGACATTGCAGGGAAGATAAAGCACAGCCACAGTTCCTGCCTGTCTGGGAATGTCTGAGTCCTCCAGTGAAGGGGTTTATCCCTGGAATCTGGGAATGCACCTTCGGCTGTCTCAGAGCTGCTGGGAGGACACAGCTGTGAGGACACATTCTGAGGGTTTTAAACAAAAAACAGAACTCCTGGAAGGAGATCACCTTGCAGCTTAATTTAGGAGCACCGCACACCCTCACTGCCTCTGAGGGCATGGGGTTTGGAAGAGGGGAGTGGAGGGAGAGATAGGTGGGTATTCCAACAACTTCATTTCCAGCAGTGTTGCAGCAGCCTAGGATGGCACCTTGCATTGCAGAGCCTGTAGGTTTCCCTGTGAAGTTGTTGATTTTCCTGTTGTGGCAGTAAATTTTCTTTCTGAGTCATAATCCTGAATTTTTAATTTGGGTAACTGTTGGTTTCTGATGGCTACACTCTACCAAATGCCACTTTTGTATGCTTTGAATTAATGAGCATTTCTTCCTGTCTCCTTTGAATCCTTGCAAAGGCTCTATGTGTCTCCAAGGAAATCCATGGATGAGAAGACAGCCTCTCCTCTGAAGTGGTGCCGGCAGGTGCTGGATAACCCCAGCCCCGAGATTGAGGCTGCCTGCAGGACCCTCATCAACAGGCTGGACCAAGGTAGGGCAGCTGCAGCCTCTGCTGCTCTGGGCTCCCTTGCAAATCTCATTCGAAGCTAGAAAATCGAGCTTAGTGTTGTCAGGCTCTTGAGTTTTGAAGTTTTCTTAATATTTAAACATTTTTAAATGTAAGAAATGTGTAGAGGAAAAAATGTGCTGCTGGGGAGTGGGGAGAGAACCGTGGCAAGCTGTTCTTGCAGCTTCTTTCTGGAGAAGAACTCCTGGTGCTGAGTGTTCCTAGTGGTGATGATTCCTCCTCTGGATATCCTGCTGGATATTCCTGCTGGATCTTCCCAGTTGCTTTTACTTGGGTAAAAAAATTGTCTGCTGCTCAAAGCTTACAACAATGAAATATTAAACTTGAAGAAATGGTGTCACTTGGAAACCAGGTTTTTCCTCATTTATCATCCTCTGAAAGCACTTCCTGGTGGCTGTGGGCTGTGTTAATCCTGAGGGGAAATCCCTGATTTCATCTGCCTGAAGTGAAAACTTGGAATGTTGTGTGCAGTGGGGACATCTCTGATCACAGAGTGTTCTGGGGCCTGGATTTGGGGCTTTGCTTTTCCATCTGGGCTTTCAGTGGTGGGAGATGCAGTTCACAGGACAAAAATGAATTTATTCTGCTCCTGCCTCTGTCCTGCATCACCTGCAGTGCACCTGGTGCATATCTTGTCTGTGTCAGTCCAAATGGCCCCCAGGTTTGTGTAAAATGGGTTGCACACTGAGCTCCTGACAGCCTGAGGGGCTGGAAAGGAATCAGTCACTGTTTGCTACCTTCTGGATTCCCTCTCATGCAGCTCTCCTGGTCAGGACTGGCTGCAGCTGCAGGTTTATTGCAGACATGTGCTGCAGGCTCCTCTGTCCAGCTGGACTCGGGAACCTTCAGACACAAAAGCTGTGTGTGGAGAAGTGACACTTGTGGGAGAATCACTGTTTGGAAGCTCAGGGATATCCCCGAGCTCTGGACTCCAGCCCCAGCTGGGTCCCCACATTGGTGTCTGAGGGTTTGTCTCCATGGGAATGCAGAAATTCTGATTTCACTGTAACCAACAGTTTGAGCCCTGTGGTTTGGAGTCTGAGGTCACTGCTTTGGGGGTTGGTCTGGGTTGTTTTAGTTTTCATTCTAGCAGTGTTTGGCACTGCTTGAGATCTCAGGCTACTCTTGAGTTTAACCTTGGCATTCCTGATTGGAGATAACCGAATGGACTTTGAGAACAAACTTCATTTGCTTTCATAAACCATCTGTGCTTAGAAATTTGAAAGAAATCTATTTGATTACTTCTTTTCTCTCTGAAATGTATCAGACTTCAGTTGTACTTGGTCTGACCTGGTAATATTTGTGGGAGAAATAAAAAAAAGAGAACTTAATATGATGAATCTTCATTATATTAACTGGTATTCTCACAGTAGGGGGAACTGAGTTCTCTGGGCAGTTCAGCAGCCCCTTGAGTATCTCCAGACCATGGTGTGAGTAATTTTCTCAGTGTTGTAGCTGCTCATTTCCACCTCCAGTAAGGATGGGGGCACTTGGTTTTGCCACCTGCCTGATTTTGGTTCATTTATGAACATGTGAGTGTGTGCGAGCTGAATGAGTTTAATTCAGAGTTGGGTTTTATTTATTTTATTTATTTTATTTTATTGGATTGGCATTGTTTCTGTGGTTTAACAGTGTCTTTGTTCCATCACAAAAATTCAGAATAACATACTTGTAACATAAAGTTCAGTGAGCTCTCTAAAATGAGGGGGTGTAGAGGAAGCAGATACTGATGGAAATAGTCATCCATCCAGCTCTGGAACTTTGTGAAGTGTTTGGCTTCTTCAAAGCCAAGCTGGACAGGAGTTACTCTTGGAGTTCTTCAGAAGGGACAAAAGCAGTTACAGGACACGAGTGGGGTCCCTGCAGCATGGCAGGGAGCACCAAGTACCTCTGCTGCAGAATTTAATCCTGTTCTTGATCTTGCTCTCTGTTTCCAAAATAATTTGCTGACCTTTGTGGATTTTTTGTATTTTTCCTTCTAGCCAGTAGATGGAAAAACCTGTATTGCAGCCCCCTGGCATCTCCCAGCGCTCATAACCTGAATTCCGAGGCAGGCTCCTGTAGCAATGCACTAAACTCTCCTGGGCACCTCAAATCGACTAACAAAGCACTACTAACCTGTGGCAGCTCAGGTATGGCATGGCACTGCAGCACTGGGCTCTTTAAAATGCAAGGAGGGGCAGGGATTGGCACAGGGAAAAGTTCTCATGGCCACTTGTGGTGTTTTCCCCTTTCCGTTTGCTCCCTTCCTCACCCAGGTTTCATTTGTGTGGGAGAAAACCTCCTTGCATTCTAAATGTCCTGTAGTTATTTCTTGGTTTGGGTTTCTCTACTTTCTCTCTCTCTCTCTCTCTCTCTATATATATATATATATATATATTTATAAATTGTACTAATTTTAAGTGGCTTAAAATGGAAAACAGCTGTTGGGGCAAAAATATATTGCTCTTGAATAATGTTGTAGACTGTAGATGTGATCTTTAAAGAGTCACTTGGATTCAGTTTTCTGGGGAAGGTTTCTCTGGGGAATATTGATTAATGCAGGGAACAAAAAGCTGCCGGAGTCTCCAGGGTAAAGCCTTCAATTGCCTGAGTGGGCAGCTAAGACAAAATACCAAAAGTTTTCCTTCAGCCTTAATTGTGTGTGGAGAAGATTCCCTACCTTAGAGGCAGCTCAGCCATGACTCTTGTTACAGCCTGATAATGAGGCTCCTCCAAAATGCTGTGGCCTGCAGCCTCCCTGTGCCTGAGGAGTCAGGAACACCCTTCCAGGAGCTCCATTTGTTATCCTTGGTGCAGCTCCCAGCACAAAGGCTTTGCCTCTTGGCTCTGTTGTCAAAGAATTCGTCCTTATTTGTTTGTTTTGTGTGGAAATTGCTAAACCCTACTTTGCATGTTTTAAAACACAAAGCATGTTTAACAGTCTCTGCCTCCAAACTTGATGTTAAGTGAACTTTTTTCGCCTCTGAAAAAAGAAGGGTTGCCTGTGGCTGTTTTCACAGGTGCAGGTTTGTTTTTGAGGTCTGATTTTCTGCTATAAATAGAAATTAACACTTATCTCTGTTTTGCAAGCAAAAGGATGCACGTAGGACTGAGGATTTTTGCCAGCTGAGCTCTGCAGGGAAACATCTCTAAGGCAATTTCTTGTTTTTCATATGAGGTTGGGGGGCAGTCCAGGTGTCTGAGCATCTTTTCACCCAGAAACAGCTTCTGATGGGTAAAAGCAAAGTGTCTTTGGCTTCTGCAAATGTGCTGGGTGGAGGGGCAGGGCCAGGACAGGCTCTGTCCCTTCAGAGCATGATGACTTCACTTCATCTCAGGTGCTTCTTCCCTGTGCCTTGTGCAGGTGCTAAGACGAGTTACAAGTTTCCTGTCAACCTAACTGACTCAAATTTTATTTCCAAGAAAAAAAAGCAGCTTTTCTACGCTTCAAATGGAAAATGTTTAACAGTGACTTCCCTTGAAAACGAAACCAACCCCTTTGACAAAGCCCAGATGTGGTTTCTATTTGAAAACCATCATCAGCTTTACTGATGGAAGAAGGAGCAGTTTTTTCCCCTCCTTGGCTATTTTTAACTAGACCTTCAATTCAAAGTGCAACAGCCAAACTAAACAAAGTTGGATTGGGAGTTTTGCCTTTTAGAAAGCTGGTCTCAAGGTCCAGCTGGATTTTTAATCAGTGTTGAAGGTGCTGCTAATTGCAGCAGGAAACCTGTGCTTGTTCATTCCACCACATCCTACAGGTGCAAGCCCTGCTCAGGATGGATTTATTTCAACTCTTTCAGTCTTTTCCTGACACCAGGAGGAAAGAAATGGGATTTTATAGTGGAATATCTTGACTTGGAGAGTGTATTTGTGTAGCATACACCCAGATGCACCATTAAGGTGCAGCCACACTTGTGTCACTGTATTATTTCAGCATCCTCAAGCTCAGAGTTTTCCTGCCATGTTCTGAGAAGATTTGAAGGCAGGGCACCTCCTGAATACTCAACAATGATGTTAAAATAAACCATTTGCCAGCAAAGCTGAGCAGCCCTTTCCAGCTGTGATCAAATCCAGCCAGGCAGGAAAAAGCAGCAGGTTCCCAACATGATTTCTTCAGCCAGCTTGGAAGAGAACTAACTGCTGGCATGGACAACACAGGTGTGAAGTTCAGGTGTAAAATGAATTTCTTACATGGGGACTGACCAAGCTGCTTCCTGCCAGTCAGCCTCACATTACTTGTTTGAAAAGCAGCTGAAAACTGCAGATTAAAAACTGAGTGTTGGAAATTCTAAATTCTTGTTTCTCACAGCTGCACCTGAAGCTCCCAGCTGCACTGCTGAATTCCTGGGATAGATGATCCCTGCTGCTTCTGGTGGGCTTGTGAGTGTCTGACTGGGCTTGTGTCCCTCTCCCCCAGGGTACCTGAGCATGCACTCGGCCCTGAGCTCCCAGTCCTCGGTGGACAGCGAGCTCAGCACCTCAGACGACTCCATCTCCATGGGCTACAAACTGCAGGACCTCACTGATGTCCAGGTCATGGCACGGCTGCAGGAAGAGAGTGAGTTTTGTTTGTTTGTTTTGGGTGGTTGGGGTTTTTTGGGGGATTTTTTTGGGTTTGGTTTCGGTTTGCCTTTTAATTTGCTTGTATATTGTCAGGCAGGAAAACTTAAATAAAGGCATAAGCTGGTGAGAAGCCGTAAATAAGCCAGTGCCACCCAGGCAGGTGTGTTTTCATGGGAGGCAGACTTGAAATCTTTGTTTCCACCTTTGAAATGCTGGTGGGTGCAGACTGAATTAAACTAAAAGCTTTAACCTCTAAATGAGACTCCCATACCTGTAAATTAGAGTCCTGTATCTACTTAACCTGCTGGAGCTTGATGGCAATGTCCACAATCTCAGGAGGGATTAGGGAGCACTGCAGGTCCCCTGAATGTTAATTGTGCTGTAATTAACCAGTGCTGATGCAGGTGACGCTGTTCCCGCTGATGGAGTCCGGGGAGGACAGGTGTTAACCTGGCTCTCCTTCCAGTGTGAAACAAATCACAGCCAAAGCATGCCTTTGGAGCTGGGGGTGTGTTGTTGGATATCGTGCTGCCCATGTCCCCCGTGTCCCCAGGCCTGCGGCAGGACTGCGCCTCCAGCTCGGCCTCCGTGTCCCGCCGCAGCTCCAGCGCCTCCCTGCACTCGCTGCGCCGCGGCACCTACAGCGACCAGGAGTTCGACACCTACAGCCTGGAGGACGAGGACGACTGCGACTGCTCGCTGTCCCTGCGCAGCGCCCACCGCTACTCGCCGTCCCCGCTGAGCTCCCCGCGCTGCCAGTCGCCCTCGTCGGGCGCGGAGCTGGGCAGGGCCGCGGGCTCGCGGCTGCGCGCCCCGCGCAGGGCCGTGCAGAGCCCCATGCAGGAGCGCCTCAAGTATGCCAACAGCGAAGGTGAGGGCCGGCTCAGCCAGGGAAGGGGCTGTGGCACACACGGATCCCCCTGCAGGGCTGGGGCCGGGAGTGCTGCTGGGCAGGGAGGGAGCTGTGAGGTGCCCAGGGGTGAAGGCCAAGGGACACGGGCTGGATCCAGAGGATGGCCACAGGACCAGGGCAGGGATTGTCCCCTCTGCTGGGCACACCTCGAGTGCTGTGTCCAGTTCTGAGCCCCTCACTCCAAAAAGGATGTTGAGGGGCTGGAGTGTGGCCAGAGAAGGGAGTGGGGCTGGAGCACCAGGAATGGCTGAGGGAGCTGCAGTTATTCAGTCTGGACAAGAGCAGGCTCGGAGGAGACCTTACTGCTGTCTACAACTGCTGACAGGAGAGTGTAGCTAGATGGAGATTGGTCTCTTCTGCTGTGGCCCAAGTGAAAGGACAAGAGGTAACGCCTCAAGTTGCACCAGGGGAGGTCCAGGTTAGGTGTTAGAAACAATTGTTTCCCTACAGAAGTGGTCAGGCCTTGGAATGAGTTGCCCCGGGAGGTGGTGGAGTCACCATCTCTGCATGTGGCACTTGGGGGTGTGGCTTAGGGATGATCCTGGTGCTGCTGGGTTGATGGGGTGAAGGTCTCTTCCAACCTCCTTATCCTGTGCTCTCAAAATCACTGCTGTTTACTGGAAGCTGAGCTAGGTACAGGCTGCTCTGCTTTTAAGTGCATGCGTTTCTCCAGAGAGCCTTAGAGCAGCAGCAGCCGGGGGCTGAGGCTGTGTTTGCTTTCAGAGGAGCTGAGGCACAGCATGCCCAACCTGGCCCGCAGCAGCCTGCGTGCGCTCGAGGCCGTGCGGAGCAGCCGCAGCCTGGAGTCCGATCTGCAGGTGCCCAGCAGCCGCATCCCCAGGACGCAGCAGCGGTCAGCAGGTCAGTGCCACGCCTCCCACAGGCCTCCCACAGGCCTCCATCTCCTTAGCCAGCCCTCAGAGGTGCTCTTGTGTCCCTGCAGGTCTGACTCCCAGCAAGCTCAGGTATTCCTCGGGGGCCGCGCAGTCCCCGCTCACGGGGCGCCAGCCCGGGAAGGTGGCCCCGGGAGCCAACTCCCTGCTGCCCGGCAGGCAGGTGGGGAAGCCCTGCAGCTACACGGCTCCCGTCCCCCCAGTCCGCAAGCCACAGCTCCACACGGGCTCGCCAAGCAGCAGTTGCACTTCCAGAAGCACCACCATGGTCACTGTGGCCAAAGGCTCTGCCCTGAAGGCACGGCCGGGCGTGGCAGGGGTGGCCGTGCCCAAGGGAAAGGCAACGCCCCCGTCCAGGAGGTGAGTGGGGCTTCACACCCCTTTGGCATTGTAGTAACCATGCCATGCTTCGTGGGTGAAAGCAGAGCATGGGGAGTGGTGTCCTGACACTTCAGAGTTTTTGTTCTTGTTGCTGTTTTTTTAACAGCTGTTATGCTACAGTTCATTATTGAGGGAAATTAAATTGATTCAGAGTTATTATGCTATGACTGATAGCAGACTAATAAGTGACCAGTACTTGTTGATCTTTAATGTCCCACTGGAGCCTTACATTGAAATCTTTAAAAACGTGAAAAAAGGGAATTGTTAATCTCCTAATTTATATCAGTACTCAATATACCTGATTATTTTTCATGTGTTCAGTTATATTTGCATGGAAAAATATTTTCTTGGACTCGGTCATGGGCTGAAGTCACAACAGTGTTAATTTGGCAGATACCAGTGTTCAAGCATCCAGTAACAGGCACTGAATTTCTTAAAGTGCTTCAAGCTGGTGTTTGCTGATGCTCAGGGTATGCCAGCAGCACTTCACCCATGGCAGGGAGATGCTGGTAACCCAAGCCCCAAGCCTGTGTCCACCACAGGGCTTTTCCTGGAGCCATCCCTGACACGTTGTTTTGTCCCCCGCAGGTTCCTCCAGGCAGCACAGACCCCCCAGGCCCCTGAGGATGACTCCTGGAAGGATGGGTGCTACTGACAGCCCAGAACACCTCCGTGGAGCAGATCCCAGCTGGCTGGGCATGACCTCACTGGGAAAGGCCCCGAGCCCCTGTCCCTGCAGACTGCTGTACATATCCCTCATTCTGTGCTCTCCACACCACCCACCTCCCTCTGCTCTGCCAGGAGCCAGGGCTGGGACAGACAGCTCCCACCCTGCACTGAACCCTGAGTCTTCCCAGGAAGACTGAAAAGCCTTATTTCACCCACACCCCAGCTGCAGCCCTGGGGAAGGTGTGTCACCAGCCCCTCCCAGGGATGCTGCAGAGCTGGGGGTGTCCTCAGTGCCAGAAGCAGCTCTGAGCTGGTGCTGTGGCAGAGCTCGTGGAGAGTAGAAATAGTGACATAAGTGTTAGATTTGAGACTTTGAACCTGATGTACTCTAATATTTGTCTGGAATTCAACTCGGTTTGGTTTGTTGGTTTTGTTTTTTTTTACTTCTGTATAGAATGTATTTCTGCTACTTTTTATTGTTTGGTCTAGAGCTGCAGCAGGTTTTTATAACTGTAGAACACTGAGCTGTTGTATCCAGCTGTCAGCACAGGTCATGAGGAGCAGTACACAATATTTGTGTGGGGTGTGAACAGGCAGGGACAGGGATGCCAGTTAAAAACTGCTGGGCACCAGCACCTTACCTCAGCTGAGCAAGCTCAACACCACTTAAGAGTAAATTTTTAAAAATCCCCTTCCCTCACAGCTTTTTGTCTTGAAGTGTTGGAGATCTCAGCTGGTTCCCAACTGCCCTAACTTTTGTAGAAGTTTTCTACTGTCTCTTAAGGATTTTGTTCCAGTGTCCTTTTCCTCAGCAAGTGCTGGATGCTACAAATACAGTCTTAGTCCAGGAAATATGCACTGATAGCAATGTTCTCCCTGCCATCAATGTGACTTTGATAGTGTAGTTTAATAAAATGTTATGGTGCTGAAATAGATCTGCTTTATTCCTTTAGTGAGTTTTGTGCCACGAATGAGGCTTCTTCTGACAGAAAAGAGCTCTGCAAGGATAAACAGGGCTTCAATAAAGTCTGCTAGGATGCAAGCAGTGAGATTTACCTTCAGGTCCTCGGAGATCAGAAGGACAAGGCACTCAGTGTGTGCCATTTCTGAAACATCCCCATGTGGCCTGAGCAGAACCGAAGGCAGGAAGCAGCACAGGGGAAGTTCCTGCACCACAGGAACTTGTGATCCAGGAAGAGGAAGAGACAGTTGTGCCCACAGTGCTGTGAGGGGCCCAGGAGTGTTCCTGTGCCAGGCTAGGGCTGGCACCAGCAGCACTCACAGGGCAGAGAAGGGGCCCAGGAGGCTCAGCTGGAGCTGCTGGTCTGTCCCTGGTTGTCACTCCCACCCTGATGAAGCTCCATGGGTGCCAGCACTGCCCTGCTGAGGCTCTCCCCTCATCCAGAACATTCTGTTCTGAGACTTCTCCCTGCTGGCACAGCTGGACCCTGCTCACACTGATCTTCCCAGGGCACAGAAAGGTAAAAGAGCAGCAACATGTGTCTGATTTCTCTGTTACTGGAGGGTTCTCCTGTTGCCTTTTCTGTGCCCTGTGTTGCAAAGGGGATTTTCCAGGCACTGCCTTTCTCCATCCACCTGAATTAAGCACTGCTGCTCTTCCATGGACATGTAACAGGTGAAGAACAGAAACTTCCTGAAAGCATCAGATACCAACTAGTTGAAGGCTGCATCCCAGTTCAAGCCTCTCAGGCAGGTGGGATTGTTTCCATGTTTTCCAGCCTGGCTGGCTGTGGAGATGCACACCTGGATGCAGTTCCAGGCTGAGCAGAGCAGCAGGAAGGTGCTGAGGTTGGATTTTGTTTGGATTCTCAGGTTTCCAGTACAAATCTGATGCTGACAGGCACTTGGGAGAGGCTGTTCCACTTCAGGAGGGAACACAGCACAGCTGTGACAGAACCATCACACTGGGAGCTGTTAATTTAATTTTATCCTTTGGTTTTTCTGAGCTGTTCTCATACAAAGTGATCTGACTTGAGCTCCCAGTATTCTCTATCATCCCAAGCCCTGGCTGATAGCATTAAAATGCAGCTTTGCCTCAAACTGAGATAACAACTCTAACAATTTCTGCAAGTCCAAGAGGAAATCCAACTCCCTCATCCCCAAGCATGAGCCTTCTTCCAAAACCTCCCCCTGCATCAGCACAGAGCATTCCCAAGGGAGGTGTTCCACAGAACTATGGAACTCTGCTTTCTGTACAGGAATTTTATTGAAATCAAGGTAATGGGTTTTTACACTAATGCCTCAGTGCATCTTCGAGAAGGAAGGGTTTTCTTTAAAAATTGTTTGTACATAAGACAAGAAATCATCCAAATGAACATGGTACAGCACGATCCCTAAGCATGCACAGCTGGACCTGGGGCTGCAGGAGCTGCAGGGAGGGGGCTCCAACTTTACATTCAGAACAGAAAGAAGCAGGTGCCAGTGGCCACTGGCACTTCATAGATGTCAACATCCAATCAGCCTTGGTGGAACTTCAGCCTAGCAGAAGACAAATCCAAGGAGCTCTAGTTCCTAGGGGACTGTAACTCTTCACCTGGGCCCTGATGGAAGCTCCATGGTCAGTGCCACACGGGAAGGAGCAGCAGAGCCACCTCCCCACCCTGCCAGTGTCACCAGGACCTCATGGCACCAGCTCTGTGCTCCAGCTCAGGCACCAAAAGAAGCCTCCCCTTCCATCCCTCGACTTCCCTGGGCCAAAAGCAGATTCCTTCCCCCCTGAAGCATGTTTCCATTTTTTCCCTGGGAAAGGAGCCCCTCAGCTCCAGGACAGAAGTGTCCCCAGCCCTTTCCCAGGCCCCAGCAGCTCCAGCTCCTCAGCCAGGCCTGGCTTGGGATGGAGATGTGCAGCTGGCACAGAAACAGCACCCCTGAGCCTGCATTTGGTTACCAGCCTTGGGTTTGGTATGAAATCCTCCCAGAGAACATTCATCCTCTGGCAGAGCTTTTCTCCCCAGACCTTGGAGAAAGCCACTAGCTACCAACTCCATCACTTCTCTGTCCTCCAGTTCCAGTGCATACCTTCCAGGAGAAGCACAAGCAGCAGCTCCCTGACACCTCAGCAAACCAGATTGGCCCCAAATTCACAGTAGCCAGTGCCAGAATTACTCATTGCAGTCCTCCTTCCAAAGAAGAGCAGAAATCATCTGTGAGGAAGCAGATCCTGAACCGTGTGCAAACAGCCCCGTTGCTGTGTCCGTTCAGCCGCCACCCAGGGGGAGATGAGGAAGAAGTGAGGATGAAGAGGCAGCCATTGCACATGCTGAGGTGACCCCGCACCCTCCTCCTGCCTGCAGGATCACTGCAGGACCAGGGAGGTGTCCCCAGCAGCAGCAGCTCCACCTGTGAGTGCAAAGCCCAGACCCCAATTGTTCCTACCAGGGTGACACCGTGACCTCCCCATGGTGCAGCACTGGGAGCCACCAGCTGTGGAACCCCAAACCCACCTCTGTCCCTGTTAGTTTGGCTCAGCCCACCCTGAACCTCTGTGGGACAGCTCCATCCCAGGTGGGAGAGCTGCAGCCACTCCTGTCCCCAGCCAGGGGAAGCCACACGGACACGGGGCCAGCATGCACAGAGCCCTCCGCAGGGGGGGCATTGGGACAGCAAAAGGAACACAAAAATCCTTTCAAGTAATTAACCCAGCCCACTCTTGAGGTCACAGCTGCAGAGCAGCGACCAGCTGGGTCTGTCTGGGTGATAAGGCAAAAAGTCTGAAGTCCTGGAGGGATGGGAGGTGGAAGGTGGCAGTGGTGACAGGCGGGAGTCACTGCGGAGGTTCCTTCTTCACGCTCTGCCTCATCTCCTGGTGAGCAGCTCCAGCTCCAGTTACTTCTGCACACAGCTGGGCCAGGCCAGCCCGCCACACACAGCTGACAGGATGATGTACAGGATCACCTGGGGAGGGAATTGGGGATTCCAGCGTTCACTAACTGCCACAGCACAGACCTGGAAACCCCAGACGGTCAAACCCTCAAAGAACCTGTCTAACACTCTCCTGTCCCTCCACACCCCTGCAGCTGAGAACTGTCCCCATGGAGGTGACAAAGTGCTTCTCACCCTGACCCTGCAGTTGCTCCATCCACAGTCCTCACAGCTGGAGGGGAACTGTCACACCAAAAAAGCCACTTCAGAGTCACAGAACAAGATCCCAGCAGGACTGAGAGCTCAAAAGCCACCCCAGCTCAAGCAGGGCATCTCAGCTGCTCCTGGGGCAAGCAGGGCCAGCTCCTGGACACAGTGCTCCCATCTCTCAGAGGGTCACAAAGGTTGAAAAAGACCTCCATGATCGAGGTCAACCTTTGATCAAACCCCCTCACATCCACTAAACCATGTCACAAAGTGCCACATCCACTCATTTTCTGAACAGCTCCATGGTGACCCCAGCACTGCCCTGGGCTGTCATGGAAGGAATTTTTCCTAATATCCAACCCGAACCCCCCAGTGCAACCTGAGCCCATTTCCCCACTTGCCTGGGAGAAGAGGCCAATCCCCACCCCATCACAACCTCCTTCCAGGTGTTTGTAGAGCCAGAAGGTCTCCCCTGAGCCTCCTCTCCTCCAGGCTGAGCCCCCCAGCACTCCCTGCAGTACTGACTGTCCAGGCCCTTCACCCTCTCCTCACACAAGCCCATCAGGAGGCACTGCCCTGGTTCTGCCCTCCCAGGCAGAGCTGGGCACACAAGGATCCCAGGACAGCGACAGGGGTTTGGAGTTTCCAGGGGTTCAGCAGCTCCACACTCACAATGGACACAATGATGATGACGATGGTGAGCTTGAGGTTCTTCATACACATGGCTCGGGCAAGGTTCCTGCTGGTGGTTTTGAAAGTGACTGACTGCAAGAGAGTAAAAGGGAAATCCCAGGATGGATTGGGTTGAAGGGACCTAAAACTCATCCAGTGCCACCCCCTGCCATGGCAGGGACACCTTCCACTGTCCCAGGGTGTCCAAGCCCTGTCCAGCCTGGCCTTGGGCACTGCCAGGGATCCAGGGGCAGCCCCAGCTGCTCTGGGTAACCTGTTATGGAAAGCTTGTCCCATCCCAAGTGTCCTCTCTGTACCCTGCAATTTCATGCATTCAAAATAGGGTTTGGGCACCAAATGACCCCAAACCCCCCCAGGCTGGATCAGTGCAGCCATTCCCACACAGCTCAGGCAGGATGCACCTGCCCCTGGAAGCAGCCACTCCAGCAGCTCATCCCACTGGGGAGTGCCAGCTTCTCCTACAAACCACCCTCCTGAGGCTGCAGCAGGCAGGAACCACATCCTGGGAGCTGCAGTTCTGCCTTGGGGCCCATTCCCAAGGTGGGGAACACCAGCCCTGGATCTCCAGGGATGCTTCCTCCTGGGCTGTGGGACATTCCCACTGCAGGATGCTCCATCCCTTCATCTCCCTGTGCTTCACAACAGCCCACACTGCCTGGGACAGGTCCTCCATGAGCTCAGCCCAGCTGCTGAAGGAATTCCAGTCCCTTTCCCTAAAGCTTTACCTGAGCTCTCAGCCCTGCCACCACCTGAGGGCAGGGGAAGGTTTGAACACCTGGGAGCTCCGGGACTGCTCCCTGCTGGATAAACTCCAGGCATGTCTTCTGCCCTCCAAAGCAGGAGGGCTTTGGGACAGCTCAGGGATCCCCAGAGCTGCACACAGGAGCTCCTGGCACTCTTCCAGCCCAAGGATTGGATGCCACAGGAGCTGGGCACCAAGCCAGGATGCTACAGAGGAGGATGCTGAGCCAGGGCCAGGGATTCCCAAAGGAAAGACAAAAAGCTTCCAGAGTGCACAGCACTTTGCTAGATAACTGTGCTTTATAATTACATTAATTTGGGGTTTTTTTAGTCTTCATTTCCTCAGAAACACTCCAAGAAGCTCCAGAGTCTTTAAAGATTATTTAGATGCAACAACTCAGTTTTTTTAATTTCAAATTAGCCACACTTTCCCTGCTGGTATCAGAACAACTCCACAGATGCACATTTTCCAGTTTATTTGCATCCAGCTGCCTTCAGCCAGGCTGCCAGGGAAGGGTAAATTGTGATTTTATCTCTCCTATCACTGCAGATCATGAGAGGGTTTCCCCCTCCTTGGGCACAAGGGATGAGGGCAGGGATGTGTCACCCTTGGCTGGCTGTGGCACAGGGAGCAGGGGAAGCTGCAGCTTTCCCAAACTGGGAAGCAGCTGGGAAACAGCTTGGAGGGGGAAGGATTCCCTGCAGGTCTCAGTTCCTCGGTGTCCTTTAAGCACCTCCTGGTGCTGTCCCCACCTCCCTGGTGCAGTAACACAACTTCCCCACTTCCAGGACTTCCCCAGACTCACCGAATCCACGAGATTCTCTGTTTTATCAATCAGCAGCTCCAGCTTCTCTCCTCTTTGTGCCACGAGGTCTGGAGAAAAGAGACAAAAAATCCAGCTCTGAAGGTGAAATCCCAGGGCAAAAAGCTGCTCCCAACACCCAAGCCCAAGCCAGGAGCTCCTGGCTGCAGCTCCCAGCCTTCCTGGGACAACCAGGGACTTCAGAAACAGCCTCACATCACACGGGCTGCATCCTGGGACTGAATCCTGCCCAATTCCAGATCTCACCCTCTATTCTGAATGGTCAGACTTGGCCCCACGCAAAGGCCAAGCAGGAGCAGCTGCAGAGAGCTTCTCCCAGGGAAGCAGTACCTATGTTCCGGACCATGATCCCTTTGAGCTCGTCGATCTGCGCTTGTGTCTCTGCCACCTGGTCCGGGCCCTTGCTCTCCGAGTGGTATTTCTGCAGCACAGAACATCATGCTTTACTCCTGGAGCTAGGTCTTAAGGGGAATTTATTACACTTGAGACAGGTCTGCCACTTGGAATGGTATAAAATTAGTAGGATGGTTTCTAAGGTTGTGTTGGAAACATAAAAACGTTTAATAAAAGGCAAAATAACAAAGATAATAATAAATAGTTTAATAAAGTTTAATAAAAGGCAAAATAACAAAATGCAGAATAACAAAAGGCAAAAGAAACAAGTTTTTCTTATAGAGAAAAACTTGAGTTAGGGGTAAGAGGTTTGTACTCTTGTTAAAACACTCTATAAAAGTGATTATTTCTTGTGTTTTATTTTTTTAAGTTAATTACTTGGGTGGGACCTCTTGGCTTCTGTCTAATTGGGTAGCTCTAGGTCTGAGGTGAAGTCTTAAAGGTCTTATGAGATGTCTTTTTACTAAATTGAAGAGAGAAACTTTTGTGCTTTTTGCCTTTTTAAGCAGACAAAGAATAATTTGGTCACTCTGGCAACAGGGGGCACATTCCTAAAAGAACAGGCACGGAAAACAGGAGCCTCAAAAACCAGGAGCCAAGGAAAACAGGAGCCTCAAAAACCAGGAGTCAGGGAAAACAGGAGCCTTAAAAACCAGGAGTCAGGGAAAACAGGAGCCTCAAAAACCAGGAGTCAGGGAAAACAGGAGCCTCAAAAAAACAGCATCCAGTGAGAAGAGGAGCCTCAAGAAGCCAACAGTTTGGGAACACCACACCAGATGGTGAAGGTGGCCAGTTTGAGTGGCCTGACTGCTCTCCCCAAAGGAAGGGAGCAGCCAGGAGCCATCCCATGTCCTGGAGCCATCCCAGAGGGTCTCCCCTGTCACCTCCTGGTCCAGCTGAGCCCTCACTGACAGCTCTGCTGCTGCCAGGCCCTCTGGTTTATCCTGAGCACTGCTCCTGTCATCCCTCCCCCTCCATTCCCTTCCCAAGTGACAGGGACTTCTCTCAGACTGTGCCCCCAGTTTGGGGATCCCAGGGATGCTCTGGTGACTGCACAGCTAGGGGTGGGTGAGAGCAGCATGAGCCAACACCAGGTCAAAGGAGCTGGAGTGCTTGCAGAATCCAAGGCCCAGTCAGCACCAGGGAACTGAGCTCTGCTGTTCCTGCACGGATTTTAGTCACTGTTCACATCACTGTTCTGCTCCATGATCACCCACACAGCTGCTTAAATCCTGATTTTCTTCTGGTTTGGAGTTCAATTTCTGACAGCACAGGAACCAGTCTGACACTGCCACCCCCACCTGGGCAGTCACAACTCACAGTGACAGCACCAAATCCAGCAGCTCCTCCAGCTCCACCTTCTCCTCGGGGGGAGATTCCCAGGAGGTTTCACACTGGCCACTGTCAAAGCCAGGCACTGGTTTTACTGGAAGCACAGCCTCCCTCTGCAGGATTATCTGAGTGCTGCACTTGAGCTGGGGCTGGATCTCTGCCTCACACAGGAACCTCCTGGAGAACCTCCCTGCTCCTGCAAGCAGGGAACGCCAGCCCTCACATCCCACGGGATCAGGGGAGGGAAGGGCTCTGTCAGCACTGAACTCCCCTCAGCTGACCCCCGAATCCCAGCAATGTGCAAAAGCTCAGGCAGGCAGCTCCTCCCGTGCTGGGGGGGATGGAAAGGCTGGGACTTTAGAGGAATATCAGCCCCATTGCTCCAAAGACAGCCTGGCTTTTCTGATAAGGCAATTCCAGCTTATTCCAGCCCTGTGGAGCTTATAAAGTGATGAGTCAGCAGTTTGGGTAGTTTCACCAAAGTGTTGGTGGAGAGGAAAAGCTCCTTCTTCAGACACAGGAAGTTAATCCTATTCATTATGCACTGCATTGTTATTCCTTGCTCTCCCCCTGCTGTGGAAGGCAAGGAGCAGCTCCTGGAATGAACTCCTGTGGTTCTCCCTGCTCCAAAGCACCTGCACAGCCCCAGATTCCAGTGCAAACTGCAGGCAGGAGCAGCACAGGTGCAAATCCTCCCTCAGAGCCCTGGCCTCACCCTGCAGCCACCACACAACTGGTACAGCAGGGACTGCTCCACAATTCCTGCACTGGGGAGGGCTCTGCTGTGCCCACAAAGGGCCCCTCCTCCTGCAGCTGTGACACCCCCAAACCCAGCCCTTCCATGGGATAAGCAGGGAAAGAGCCAAGCCCTCCCTGGAGAACAGCCCCAGCAGAGCTCTGAGAGCCTGGGGACAGCCCTAAAGCCACCATTCCCAGGACACCCCATCTTTAATCGGAGGGACACCTCCACCCCTGCCAAACCCCAGGCCAGGAGGGCTGTGGGAGCAGCAGGGCCTCACCAGCTGCGCGGCCAGCACGGAGGAGAACTCGCTGTTCATGGCGTAGGGCAGGGCGGTCTGCGCACGCGAGCCGTACGTGGTCTGGAAGCGCTTCTTGATCTCGTTCAGGAACGTGAAGGCTCGGGAGCGCTCAAAGTCCTGCCAGCAGAGAGCACAGCTCAGCCACAGCAGCCTGCGGGGCTGGGGCTGCAGCCCGAGCTCTGCCTGTGACACTGGCAGCCCCGGGGCTGGGCCACTCCACGCCTGCACGCAGCGGGAGGATTTCCTGCAGCACTTCCAGAATTCCACACCAGGCAAATTCCACTGGCAGCTGGAATGGGCTCTGCACCACCAACCACTGCACTGAGACAGAACTGGGCTGGGCCAAGAACTTCACCCCAAAACTCCCAACCCACAGGAGTGGAAGCTCCCTCCCGTGGCAGGGCTGGAATGGATGATTTGGAAGGTCACTCCCAACCCAAACCATCCCACAGCTCTGATTTGAGCTCCAGGCTGGGTTCAAAGCTGTAACTGAGGTTACAGCAGCTCCAGTGGGAGAAAAGGCACCCCAGAGCAGCCCTCACTAATAACCGTCATATGGAAACCAAAACTCCCAATTTCCCAGGCCCTGCCCAGGCTGCAGCTGTGTCCCCAGTACTCACATCATCTGTGATGCACAGGTAAATGATCCTGTCCTGGCAGATGTAATGGAACAGGTAGCTGCAGGGAGTGGAAAGGAACAAACAAAACGTCATTGGAAGCTGCCACATTTCCACAATTTCGTTTTCCAGAAGCCACTGCTGCCTGTGGGGCCTTTGGGGACTGGCAAGAGAAAATCCCAGCTATTCTACAAAGCTGGGACACATAAACGTGTCCAAAGGAAATTCCCAGAAACCTCCCACTCCAGGGAAGTGAGGCTGGGACACAGGTCTCTGCCCTGAAGGACTGTTCCCATAAAAAAGTTCAAAAATCCTTGCACATCCACAACTCTCCTGGAAGGAGGGAAGTAAAACTTGTCAGGTACCACCCTGCAGACTCCTCAGAGAGGCCAAGAAGGATCCCAACAGCAGAGAGAGAGAAACCCCAGAATTCCTGATGCCAGAGGGAATCTTCCCTGGAGATTTATACAAAAGACACAGAAGTTGTTCTTAAAAACAAAAAGAACTCATTAAATGAATTTAAGGAGTTCAAAGAAACTCAAGTTTTTCCTGTTTCAGAACAGGATGAACTATCTTGGACAGAACTCAGGGGGTTTTCAGCCTACAGGCTGGGAGGCAGAGGATCCCTGGGAGGCACTGGACAGGAGAACAACTCCAAGTGCTCACCGAGCCTCACAGCTCCCACATTCTGCCCAGTTACCTCCAAAAATGCACCCCAGCACTCCTGAAACTCAACTTTTCACTTTGTTGAACAGCACTCACAGCAAAGTGATTTTAAAGGAAAAATTTAAAATATTACAATTTATCCTTAAAATTCCAGCAGGGGAGAAGAGCTGCAGCATCCATCAGACTCCAGAGCAGGCACTGCCTCCAAAACATCTCCCACAGGCACAGGCTGTGCTCCTGAGCATGTGGGAAGCCCAGCCCAGCTCTGCATCCTCAGAACAGCTCTGCAACAACAGCCTGGGCACCAGAGAGGATCCAGCCATGCTGCCAATTCCAAAAAAAGAGCTGGAATGGGCTCCAAAAAAAGATCTGGAATGGGCTCCAACACCTCTAAATCTGTTTTTTTTTCCACAGTTGTTCTAGTTTGTTCCCATTGACTCACCCACTTCCCACGTGCAGGAAGTCGGAGATGATGGAGCATCTACTCCCTGTCCTACCAACCCTGACCAAAGGTTCAGAGAGCTGGGGAAATCCTGGGAATAACCCCTCTGTCCTGCAGACTAGATCTGGGGCAGCTCAGGATGACTCCATGTGATCTGTGAGCACAGCTTGTCTCAAAGCCCCCAAGAAGGGTGACAGTTTCACTTAAAGCCACGTTCAAGCCTCAGAAAATCCAGGGGAAGCTTCCAGAAGCCAAACTCCAATTGTATAAAAATGGAAAATTTGATTTTGTATCAACTGCCCTGTGCTGCTGCTGGAGCTGAACTCAAATCCTGGTTATGCTGCAAAGTTCTGGGGGACAGAAGCAGCTACTGAGCTGGTGGCACGTTCCATCAAATGGGAATTTGGATGGAAAAACCTGCAGAATCACAGAAAAACCCCCAAACACACCCAGCTTCTCCCTGCCCTCATGCATACCCACAAGTCCCCCGGAGCCCAGGAGAGGGGTTACTCACTTGCCATGGGAGTAGGTCAGTTTGTTGTTCTCGGAGGGGATTTTGGCCAGGATCTGCTCAGTGACCTCCAGGAAGTTGCCCCCACACCAGGCGTGCTTGGCCAGGATGGTGGTGCCCCTCGCCACGACTGCAAACAGGATGGCCATGGCTGCTCTCCTGCTTGGCACAAAACAGGTGACATCAGGAGTGGGGCACCTGCAGGGTGTCCCTGGCACAGGGAGCAGGACACCACAGCCACAAAGGTCTCTCATTTCCCCTTTTAGGCTCTGCTCATGATGACACTAAACCCTCTAGAAAAAGGGTTTTTATCACCTCTGTGCCCTGTGAGGGTGGCAAAGCTGAGGCTACCCAGAGCAGCTGTGGAGCCAACATCTCTGCCTGAGGAGCAGCCAAGGCAGAAACCAGATCCAACAAGTTTATGAGAATAAAAGAACATTAAACCTTGAATAAGTCACATTAAATGCTGCTCACATCAGAGGAAAGGGCAACCCCAACAGCCAGAGCAGCTGTGGCTGCCCCTGGATCCCTGGAAGTGCCCAAGGCCAGGATGGATGAGGCTTGGAGCCACCTGGGGTAGCAGAAGATGCTGGGAGCTGGAATTGGATGAGCTTCAAGCTCCCTTCCAACCCAAACCATTGTGGGATTCCTAAGTCTCCAGAGCTGGAAAAACATCCCTGCTGCCACAGAAAGGGACACTCTTAATCAGCTCAAGTATCAGCACATTAATCTACAGCCAGAGCCAGATCTAACGCATGGGGCACATGTCAGAGCCCAGCTGGGACAGCTGCCCTGCTCATCCTGCACATCCATAAGCCTCTTTTCTGCTCAGGAAGGACTTAGGACGACTTTGGACCCTGCAAAACCCAAAAATCTCATTTTTCACTTTGTACTTAGGCCCTACTTACTACCTGCTCTGTTCTGTGCCTTGACAGATCTGGCACGATCACAGACCTCTCCTGAATCCCCCAGAATCCCCCCTCTGGGAACAGCCACAGAGCAGGAGGCCTGGCTGAGCTTCTAGACCCAGATTTTCCATCCCCCCGGCACTGCCTGGTGAGAATTAGGGATCTCTTCTGGATTAACAAGGCCATGAAGGGAGGTCCAACCACCACCCCAGCAGGGCTCACCTGGGCAGGCTGAGCCCCACAGACCCAGGCCTGGCCAGCACCAACCAGAGCATCTACAAACCTCCCACAGGTCTGAGCCCAGCACTGCAGGGGAAAAGGATAAAGTCATGGATTTACTCACAGGACAGACTCCACACAACCACCTGGGAGCACTGCCAAGGGGAACAGAACCATGGAATGGCTGGGGTTGGAAGGGAGCTCAAGACCATCCCCATGGCAGGGACACCTCCCACTGTCCCAGGCTGCTCCCAGCCCCAGTGTCCAGCCTGGCCTTGGGCACTGCCAGGGATCCAGGGGCAGCCCCAGCTGCTCTGGCTGTTGGGGTTGCCCTTCCCTCTGCTGTGAGCAGCATTTAATGTGACTTATCCAAGGTTTAGTTTTCTTTCATCCTCATAAACTTGTTGGGTCTGGTTTCTGCCTTGGCTGCTCCTCAGGCAGAGATGCTGGCTCCTGCAGAAGCTTCCAAGGAATTGCTTACTCCTTTACGTTTCAGCTCCGAGTAATCTCCACTTTGGCTCATTTTCAGGTCAAAATGCTCCTGTCTTAAATAACATTGTGGGCTAACTCAGCTCAGGGAATTCACTGCACCCTCCTGTCCCTGCAGAGGACACAGAGGCTTTGGCCAGCCCTGGCTGCCCCAGGCCTGTGGAGCAACACCAGGGCACAGCCTAGAATCACAAACACCTCTTGAGCAACCAGCTGAGTGTCCAGCACCAGGAAACCACTGTCTGCTCCTGCAGTCACCCAGGAGCCACAGAAAGGAGCAGCTGTAGCAGAAAACACCCCCCAAACCCTGCCCCTGCCCTGCGAGGCCAGCTAAGACCCAGGGTGCAGAGCCCACACAGACACCTCAGTGCCCTGAGCAGAATTTACGCAGCCCCAGCTGAGGATTGTGCTTTAGACAATTCCTACAAATCTCTGCTCATTTAATACTGGACACTGGTGGAACCTGAGGTGCCACTCGCTGGCACTGCAGGATCCCACAGTCCTCAATTCCCCGAGTTCCTGGCTCTCGCCTCCCTGGATTCACACCCTCAACTCCCCGAGTTCACAGTCCTGACTCCCCAAATTCCTGGCCCTCGCTGTGCTCAGTAACACCAGCCCCAGCTCTGAGCAGAAGGAGTTAAATGAAGTAAAAGAGATTAACCAGGAGCATTTTCCTCCCTGAGCAGCCCTGTACCAGCCCTGTGTTACTCCTGTTAGTAACACAAATCTCTTAGACTGCCACAGAACGTCCTTCCTCAGCAGTTACAGGAGTCAGGAATGAAATCCCTTTACATCAACCCCTCTGCAGAGCTTTTTTATATCTAAACTTACAATATTACACAGCTGGAAGCAGCCAAGACCAAACCTTCCAAAAAGACACTGCAAGATGCACGAGCTGCTGTCTGAGGTCCCTCTGGGGATTGAACTGAAAGATCCTAGAAACACAGAAAGGTTTGGGTTGAAGGGACCTCAGTCCCATCCAGTACCACCCCTGCCATGGCAGGGACACCTTCCACTGTCCCAGACTGCTCCAAGCCCTGTCCAGCCTGGCCTTGGGCACTGCCAGGGATCCAGGGGCAGCCACAGCTGCTCTGGGCACCTGTGCCAGGGCCTGCCCACCCTCACAGGGAACAATTCCCCTCCAAAACAAGGGCACAGAAAAAAGGCACAGAAAAAAAACTCTTAAGGAACACCAGAAACACAGGCTCAGTCTCCAGCACGATGTTTAGAACTCCTGTAAGGATGATTTACTATTTTCCAGTGATTCTTCTGGACCAGAAGATTCCCAGGTTAGTGCCAGTGCACCATGGAAGGTCCCGGCCTGCACTTCCAGAAATCCTCTTAACAGAAAGCAAAGGGCACCGCTGCCCTTTAAGCAGGGAACAAGGGGAGGTGTTGCAACCCAGTGAGCTGCAAACTGCTGCAATAAAGAGATCGTTTGAGCAGGATGAGCTCAGCAGAAAGCAGCCCTGGCTTCGGGCTTCCCTTTAACCTCTGCCAGGCAGCTGGAAAAATCATTATTTCATTACAGAATATTCCACCATGAAGTCCTGGGGCTCTCCTGTTCATTTTGAACCTGAGAATTGCGACATTTGTGCTCCAACTTATCCCAAGTTCAGCCTCCCTTCTGCACACAGAATTCACTTCAGGTTCCCACACTGCATCCCCACAGAAACAAATCACCAAGGAAATCAATCCACGTGGTCTTCCAGCCCCATCACCTTTCCTGGAAGCAGCATTGCAGGGTTTGGAAGGGGGTAAGGACACACACCACCACGGTGATTGAGTAAGCAGCTCTCTAAAAAGGGAACACGTGCAGCCCATGGAATCGGGGAATTGTTGAGGTTGGAAAAGCCCTCCAAGAGCACCAAGTCCAACCATTCCCCAGCCCTGCCAAGGCCACCCCAACCTCTTTTGTTACCCAGGTGCCACATCCACACGGCTTTTAAATCCCTCCAGGGACGGGCACTCCACCACCGCCCTGGGCAGCTGTGCCAGGGCTGGACAGCCCTGCCCACCAAGGAATTCTCCCCAATATCCAACCTGACCCTCCCTGGCACAGCCTCATCCTGACATCCTGTCGCTGGTCCCTGGAGCAGAGCCCGACTCCCTCCAGCCTCCCCACAGCCCCTGCCAGCACACCTGTGGGTAATTAATTAATTAACTAAGCCATGTAGTGCTACATCCGCAACACCGTCCACTCCCAGACACACCAGTAACACACCAGCAACACCTCAATAACACCGGTAATACACGGGTAACACCCCAGTAACAGACGAATAATACCCCAGTGACAGGCCAGTAACACACTAATAACATCCCAACAGTGTACTGGTAACAGGCCAGTAACACAGGAATAACACCCCGGTAGCACAGAGATTTAACACCCCAGTAACATGCTGGCAACACCCCCACTAGCAGGCCAGCAGTACACTAATAACATGCTAGTAACACCAATAACATCCCAGTAACACGGCAATAACACACCAATAACACCCCAGTAACACATCAATAACACCCCGGCACCATGCCGGTAACATCCCCGGTAACAGGCCACTAACACACTAATAACATCCCAGTAACACAATAATAACACGCCAGTAACACCCCAGTAACACAATAATAACACCCCAGTAACACACCAATAACACCCCAGTAACATCCCAGTAACACACCAATAACAGCCCAGTACCATGCCGGTAACACCCCCAGCAGTAGGCCACTGTCACTAACAACACCCCAGTAACACCCCAGTAACACGGCAGTCCCACATCAGCAGCACACGGCAGCAGGCCAGCAGCTCTCCCGTAACACGCCGGTATCACCCCGGCAATCCCCGGTCACTGTGCCCCCCGTGCCCGCTGCCGGTGCCGAGCGCGGCCTCCTCCCGCCGGCAGCGCCTGCCGCCCGCGGGGCTGGGGCTGTGCCCGGCCGGAACCCCCGCACCCGAACCCCCCGGCCCGGCCCGGCCCGGCCCGGCTCGGGCTCCGGGCCCCCCGCGCTCACCGGCGCTCCGGGCCCCGCCGGCCCCGCTCGGCCCCGCCCGGCCCGGCCCGACGCGTTTCCGGCCGCGGGGCCGCCGGGAGCCCGGGGCTGCGGGCCCGGAACCGCCATGGCCGGCAGCGGCAGCGGGCCCGCGCTGGAAACCGTGAGGGGGCACCGGGCAGTGGGACCGGGACCGGGATCGGGGTCGGGGGGGCCGCTCGGTGCCTTCCGTGAGGCGGAGCGGGGAGCCGGGCCCTGCTCCCGGGGAAAGCAGCTCACGCTGTGCCAGGGAGGGTTAGATGGGATATTGGGGAAAATTCCTTCATGGACAGGGCTGTCCAGCCCTGGCACAGCTGCCCAGGTGGTGGAGTGCCCGTCCCTGGAGGGATTTAAAAGCCGTGTGGATGTGGCACTGGGGGACATGGGCTGGGGTGGCCTTGGCAGGGCTGGGGAATGGTTGGACTTGGTGCTCTTGGAGGGCTTTTCCAACCCAAATGATTCCCTGCTTCCATGATTCTGTCATTCCCAAGCCTGGCTTAGTGGTAGGGCACCCTCGCGTGTGGTGGGGTGGCATCAGTGTCAGGACAGATCATCACGGCTCCAAGGGACACCCTGTCATCCTGTGGTGCACAGCAGCAGGTGGAGGTCAGGACTAACCTGGTTCAAAACTAGGTGGAATTTTGGAGCTTTCCCTCCTCTCTGAAGGTGTTTTCGTCCCACAGCAGCACCGGAGGTGGCCCAGAGATATCTCCAGCCCTCCCAGCTACTCTGGGGAGCTGAGTGTGGGGGCTGATCCTCACCCTTCAGGTGTCCCCGACCTCAGGGAGGTCACAGCTTCTCTCCTCTCGCACTGGTGACAGATCCAGGCGGATGGGACGGACGGGAACTGTGTCACGTTCGTGCTGCACGACGAGGATCACACCCTGGGCAACTCCCTGCGCTACATGGTCATGAAGAAGTGAGTTTCTGAGGGACCTCCGTGCCCTGCTCTGGCCTTCTCCTAACTGATCCACACCTGAGCTGTCCCTGGGATCAGGCAGACGATCCCAAATCCCCTCTGTGCACACCCTTCCAGCCTCTGTGTCAGACACAGAGCCCACCTGCTGCTCCTCCTTTTCCTTGTGCTGTGTCAGGACTCCGAGAGCACCAAAGCCCTCAAAGGGCCTGACCAGCCTTTCCTGAGCCCCCACCCACACCCTCCCCTGCCCAGGAACACAAGTTAAGCTCAGCTCAGGGCTTTCAGTCCTTCCTGGGCTGCTGGAGGAGTAACTGGGTCCTGGACTCTCTTTGCTGCCCAGAGAGGCTGTGGATTTCCCATCCCTGGAACTGTCTCAGGCCAGGCTGGATGGGGCTTGGAGCACCCTGGGGCAGTGGAAGGTGTTCCTGCCCATGGCAGGGGCTGGGACTGGGCTGCCTTTAAGGTCCCTCTGATAAATCACGGTGACAACACAAAAGAAGCTGCTGGCCAAAGCTGGGGGCAAAGCTCCAGCACTCAGCTCAGCTGGAGGGAGAGGCCCTGCAGCATTTTGGGAGCTCCTCCAGTGCCCTGGACCACTCATCCTCTTCCACCAGCAGAGCAGCAGCAGGTTTGGTTACAGGGAGAATTGCAAGCATCCAGGATCCCCTGTTTGGATCTGCAGAGCTGGCACTGCTCTGGCTGTGGTGCCAGCACAGTGCCAGCCGTGTCTTTGCCCTGCAGAGCTCCAGCTCAGCTCAGAGAGAGATGGGTGTGAGGGAACAAGGTCACAGGGAGTTTCCCCTCAGCACATCCCTCCCCTAAGTCATTCTGGAAACATCCAGAGCCCTAGCAGGCCTGGCATGCCCTGAGCCTCTCTCTTCCCTGGGATTTGCTGTGGACTGGCCTGGGTCTCACTGCTCCCTCTCCTCTCTGCCCTCCTGCAGCCCTGATGTGGAGTTCTGTGGCTACTGCATCACACACCCCTCAGAAAGCAAGATCAACTTCAGGATCCAGACCAGAGGTGAGCCTGGGGCGTCTCTATGGCTGGGGCCCTGTTCTCATGGAATTCCCCCTGCTCATGCCAGCTTCCCAGGAGTCTGGTAAATAAAGGAAAGCCCTTTCTCCCTGTCCTCTGCCAGGCACTGCAGTGCTGAGCCTCAGAGGCTGCTCCCAGAATTCTGCTCCAGCTGCAGTGGGAAGCAGCTTCCCTGGCTCCAGGCACCTGGGCTGGCTGGGAGCAGCCCTGGCACCCCAAGCTGTGGGGCTGGGGAGGGGGCACACCCCTGGGAGGTGGGGACTGCCCTTGGGAACCACCTCCCGTGTCCCTAATCCATCTTTTCCCATCTTTCCCCAAAGGGGCTCTTCCTGCTGTGGAGCCATTCCGGAAAGGGCTGAATGACCTGATGGGTGTTTGCCAGCATGTGCTCAACACCTTTGAGGTGAGACATTCTTGGAGAGATCAGGGTCAGTTCTGTCCCTTGGGCCATTCATGGAGAGTTCCAGGTCAGTTCTGTCCCTTGGGCCATTCCTGGAGAGCTCAGGCTCAGTTCTGTCCCTTGGGCCATTCCTGGGGAGTTCCAGGTCATTTCTGTCCCTTGGGCCATTCCTGGAGAAGCTCAGGGTCAGTTCTGTCCCTTGGGCCATTCCTAGAGAGTTCCAGGTCAGTTCTGTCCCTTGGGCCATTCCTGGAGAACTCAGGGTCAGTTCTGTCCCTTGGGCCATTCCTGGAGAGTTCCAGGTCAGTTCTGTCCCTTGGGCCATTCCTGGGGAGCTCAGGGTCAGTTCTGTCCCTTGGGCCACTCCTGGGGAGCTCAGGGTCAGTTCTGTCCCTTGGGCCATTCCTGGGGAGCTCAGGGTCAGTTCTGTCCCTTGGGCCATTCCTGGGGAGCTCAGGGTCGGTTCTGTCCCTTGGGCCATTCCTGGGGAGCTCAGGCTCAGTTCTGTCCCTTGATCCCAGAGTGGGAGGCTGAGGCCTGTGTTGGAGACACCTCTGGCAGGAGAACCTGGGAGGTTTTTTGGCCAGGCTCTGCCTGATCCATGGCATGGCCTGGCTCCCTTTCCCTTGGAGTGACTGTAAAGCTCAGTCACTTCCAAAAGCACCTGGAGCTCTGTCAGAGCTTCCCAGCCTTTCCAGGCTCTGGCCAGAGCAGTCCCAGCACAGCAGGGTGGTGGCTCTGTGCCACCCCAGGTGACATTTGTGCTTTGCTTTTGTTTCAGAGGAGCATGAAGGAGTTCAGGGCACAGAAGGAGGAGGAGATGCAGTAGCCTTTGGGAATGGCATGGATGTAACCTCTGTGTGTTGAATTCCCTGTGTCCAAACCAGGTCTTTTTTGTTGTTCTTTTTTTTTTTTTAATGACTTCGCTGCAAAATGTATTTTCTTTAATAATAAAGTTTATTAATTTAGATGCTGTAGAGCTCACGCTGTGTCCTGCTCAGCACAGGGATGAAAAATCGTAGAATGTGGAGACAGATTGCTCCACAGATTGGGAAATTTATGGAAAATGGGCTGGTCTTGAAATTCCTCAGTCTCTGTTTTCCTTGAAACCCATTTGTCTTTATGATTTATTTGTAAAACACTTATATTTCAAGTTAAGCTAAAAGCCCACCCCAACACCTGGAAAATGTTTTAATTGCATGTCTCATCTCTTCTCTCCTTTTCTTCTCTCAGTTTTTTTCTATGACAAGGTAGAAGGGGCAAAGAAGGAAAAGAGAGAGAGGGAAAAGAGAGATGTGGGAAAACCAACAAAAAAATCATCAAAATCCTGATAAATACAACTTTTTCATGTAGTTTTTCTGAAAATTCTGGCAAGAATGTTAGAATGGAATCACATGGATTCACAGTCACATGGAATCACATGGATTGCAGTCACAGACTGGTTTGGGTTGGGAGGGACCCCCACTCCCTGTCCTCCCACCCCTGCCGTGGGCAGGGACTCCTTCCCCTATCCCAGGGTGCTCCAAGCCCTGTCCAACCTGGCCTTGAAAGCTGGCAAATCACCTGGGGGATGAATTATTGCCAATAATAAATGCGAGAGAGTCCTTTCCCATGTTTTACTTGGTTCTAGTGGCTCTTCCAGCTGAGATTGGACCTTCTCCACTGCCTTTCCCACCTCCACATGACCACGAGGACGTCTCTGTCCCTCACAGGGATTTACCCAGGCTTTCTTGGCTTTCACAGCTGGGAATTGTCACTCTTTCCTCCTCACCCCACAGAGTGACCACCCCAACATTCCTTCCCTTCCCACACGCTCCCCCCGCCCCACGTTCCACCCTGAGGCAATGGCCAGAAGTCCCTTGGTTTTCCTGCGAGGAAATGAAAAATCCTGTGAGGATGTGAATGCCCTTCCCTCTCCTGCAGAGGTGACCACAGGGATCAGGGGCTGGGTTGGAGCTGGTCCTGGGGAGTGCTCCAGCTCCTTCCAGCTGGGTTGGGACACGACGGCAAAGCTGATTCAGGCCCAGCCAGGAAGAGCCTGGGAGAGGATCGGAGGGGTCCTGCTGTCCCTGTGCCTTGTCCTGGACAGTGACACGGATTTAGGAAGAGCTGTACTTGTTGCTCAGGCGGGAGCTGCTGCGGTCCAGCCCCAGCTCCTGCCCCGTGGCTTTCCACTTCCCAACAGATCCCTTCTCATCCGTGGGGGTGATGCTCAGGGCCGGCCTCTGGCACCAGCAGCACAGGCACGACTGGGGAGACACAAGGGGGAGAGGTCACACGTGGATACGGGAAAAGAGGAGGAAATATTCCCGTGTTGTCCAGCAGGTGTCCCTGCGCAGTGCCAGGCTGGGAATTGCTGGGAATTGCTGAGCCTTGCTGTCCCGCAGCTCTGCTGGGAGCGGGTTTGCCAGGATACAGCTGGGGAGGGTGGGAAATGATACTGAAATTTGGGGCATTTTTTATAATTGTGTGTCCTCGTCATTAGGGGACAGAAAATACAGGTGATGCTTAGATTCCATCCCAACAGGTGGGCTCAACTCCCATCCCATCCCATCCCATCCCATCCCATCCCATCCCATCCCATCCCATCCCATCCCATCCCATCCCATCCCATCCCATCCCATCCCATCCCATCCCATCCCATCCCAATCTCCTTCCCTTTCCTTCTCAGGGCTTCACTATCCTGAAAATTATCTCCCAAAGTCTTGGGTTCAAAGTCTGGAGCAGCCCCAGCCCCTGGTCTGATGGTTTGTGGAGATGTTCCGGTTGCAGAGTGACAGGGAATTTTTGGCTTGTCCTAAATCCTGCTCTGGCAAAAGCCTCCCCCGAGAAGGGCACTGAGCACTGGTGTAATTGGAGAAGAGAGATATCTAATGGGGAAAAATTGGGATGAGGAATAAGATCAGCTTGTGCCCCTGGGCCTGGGGGGTCATTCCTACCTGGAAGCAGTTCTTGAATTTCCGGCTGACAAAGTACAGAGCCACGGGGTTGATGCAGGAGTTGAGGGAGGCCATGTTGATCCCAAAATAATCCATCACCAGGAGGAAGCTGAGATGGCAAGGGAGAGAACAGATGTGTCAGAAGCTCATGGAGAACAGAGGGAATTTCCAAACTGCCTGGCCTGGGATCCTGCTTCTGTGGAGGAGCAGTGACTGATAACAGAGCCGAGCACAAATCCATCCTTCCCTGAGAAAAACCACTTTTCCTTGCATGGAACATTCCCTGAGGAAGCCAAGAACAGGAGCTGTGATTTCTCCTGGTGCTCCTGATGTTCCCAAACCCCAGCACAGCAGCAGCCCCTGGCCTGGGCTG
Source organism: Passer domesticus (assembly GCF_036417665.1). Classification (NCBI taxonomy): domain Eukaryota; kingdom Metazoa; phylum Chordata; class Aves; order Passeriformes; family Passeridae; genus Passer; species Passer domesticus. The sequence continues at coordinate 18,634,723 of NC_087480.1, forward strand.
ATGGGTGGAAGGAGAGGGCACCTCCCACCTGGCAGAAAGTGAGGAGCCCTCAGCCCTGCTGGGAATGTTCCTGTGCCCAGGGGACCTCAGCTTCACAGAAACATTCCAAAATTTAATTTAACCCTTCTCATGTCCCCCCAGCCTCTCCATGCCCATCAGGAGCGCGGTGCAGTCCGGGCAAGGAATTACTGAAAGCAGGAGGTGGAAGGCAACTCCCCCAGTCTGGCCCAAGCCCGCAGGGCCTGTGCTGGTCCCTGGCTCGCAGGGCTGGGGGCTCCCAGGCCGCTGTCACCTGCTGGGGGCCCTACCTGAGCAGCTCACAGCGGTTGGGGTCTGTCTGGTCGTAGATGGTCTTCTTGAGGATGCGGCTGAGGTGCAGGGGCAGCCAGCAGAGCGCGAAGATCACCACCAGGCAGAACACGGTCTTGGCCACCTCCCGGCGCTGCCAGACAGGGCCAGGGGGAGGATGAGCACAGGGGATTCCAAATCGTGGAATCATGGAATGGTTTGGATTGGAAGGAACCTTAAAGCTCATCTTGTCCCGCCATGGGCAGGGACGTTTTCCAGGTTGCTGCTGGAACCCTGCATCAGGGCCAGGCTGCAGAAAGGGGCAGGGCAACAGCAGCTCCACGTGGGCCAGACCCCTCCCCACCACGGCTCCTGGTGGCTCTGCTAGGATGGTGTTCCCTGGGACACGGGGCCTCCTCCATCCACCCAGCACACTGTTAAGGTGACAAACAGCTGGAACCCCTCAGGGAATCATTCCCAAAGTGTGGGAGGGGACAGTGAACTCTTCCCTGCACCCCTTGTCTGGGATTTGGCACATCCAGCCTTTGGTCCAGTGTGGTGTGGGCTGGGATAAATGACCAGGAGAACTTTAGTGAAGCTGGGCTGCAGCCAGAAGGGTTTGGGGTCATCCCCGAGGCTGGAGATTATGGAGCTGAAGGCCCTTTTCCCTGCACCAACATGCCAAGATCCACTGTGAGGATCTTGGATCCACCTGGGGATCTTTGCCAGCTCATCCTGTCCTTCACAGGCATGGGAAGTATTCCCCCTCCAAGAGCACTCCCTCCTCTTTGGGAATGCCAGCACTCCTCCCTGGTTCTCTCACCCGTTTCATGTGGTCGTTCAGAGCGATCCTCATCCCGTTCCTCTTGCTCAGCATCTCACAGGACATGAGGGTGTAGAAGATGCCCGTGCACACCAAGGGCAGGCAGAAATAGAAGCCAAAAAGCCACCAGTCCTTCACGTCCCGGTAGAACTGTGGGGGAAAGGGCAGCTGGGGGAACCTGGGAGGTGCATGTACGCTCCTGGAGCGGGATTGGGATTGGGGTTGGGATTGACATGCACAGATACCCTCATGAAGCAGGACTGGGATTGGGGTTGGGATTGGGGTTGGGGTTGGGATGGACAGGTACCCTCATGAAGCGGGATTGAGATTGGGATTGGGGTTGGGATTGGGGTAGGGGTTGGGATTAGGTTTAGGATTGGGGTTGGGATGCACAGGTACCCTCATGAAGCGTGATTTGGATTAGGATTGGGATTGGGATTGGGATTGGGATTGGGATTGGGGTTGGGATTGGGATTGGGGTTGGGGTTGGGATTAGGTTTAGGATTGGGGTTGGGATTGGGGTTGGGATTGGGGTTAGGGTTGGGATTGGGGTTGGGGTTGGGGTTGAGGTTGGGATTGGGATGCACAGATACCCTCATGAAGCGGGATTGGGATTGGGATTGGGATTGGGGTTGGGATGCACAGGTACCCTCATGAAGCGGGATTTCTGCTCCGAGGCCAGCATGCACACCCACAGGTGCTGCTCCCAGTAGCTCAGCTCCACCATGTCGAAGGCGATGGCCTCGGGCACTGCCAGCACGATGGCCACTGCCCAGATCAGCAGCACCTCCACGGCCTTCCACATGGGGATCCCAATGCCCTGGATCCGGCTCCAGGACGCCACTGCTCGGTACCTGCCCGCGTGTGGGAACGTGACAGGAGCAGATGGGAGTGAGAAGAGCGGCCAGGGAGGGGAGCAGAAGGTGAGGTTAGAATTGTCCCCAAAGGTCCTTTCCTTCACGCCTTCCTCCTCCACCTCTGAACCTTCCCAAGTGTGGGAATGGGAAGCAGAGGCTCAGAGGATGGATGGGATGGGGGCTGTCCTTGGCCACCCTTCCTCACCACCCCACCCACACCATGATTGTCCCCTCAGCCTTTCCCAGCAGGATTTCAGCTCTGTCGCCAGAGAGCTCCTGCTGGATTGCAGCTCCACATGAGAGCAGTCTGTCCCCACCTTGGCACTGGCCTGGGAACGAGCTCCTGGTTCTGCCATCCCCGCCAAGGGACAGGGGCAGGCTGGGCAGGGCAGGGTGGCTGTTGTGTCTCACCTGTCGATGCTGAGGGCACAGAGGCTGAGCACCGTGATGCCCACAGAGGCTTTCTGGATGAAGGGCACCAGCTTGCAGACCTGCACCCCGAAGGGCCAGTCCTTGGCCAGGAGCTGGGGAGGATCCACAGGTTACCAGACTGCTTTGGGAAAGTGCTTCCAGCTTCCTCTCTGTGGGTGCACCCTCGAGGTGTGGGGAGCCCACAGAGAGCAGGGAGAGCTCCCTGAGCTTCCCACCACTGGGAATGTGGGCACTTTCCCACGGTTTGCTGGCACTGGGAAACTTTCATTTCCCTGTCTGGACACAGAGATGAAGGATGGTCCAGACACCAGCTCCTGACTCCAGACCCTGAGGGGTTTTGAATGGATCTGAGTCCTAAACTCCACACTAGGCTGCTTTTGATTGTTTTCAAAGTGAGAATGAAAGTCATGCTCTGACACAGCCAAAATCCAGCCTGGACAGCTCCAAAGCTGTGTGTCCTAAGCCTTTTGCAGACTCTGACCCCTGAGCACACTCACTTTCCTGACAGAACACGGGCTCTGTGTCCCCACGCTCAGCCAGGACAAGCAGAGGTGGGGACAGTGTGTCCTGATGGCTGGAGAAATCCAGGCCATTCATTCCAGAGCAGAATGAGGCTGAGTTCACAACCCTTCTGTCCCTGGAGTCCCCTTCCTGAGGCTACCCCAGAACCAACCACCCATTCCACCTCCTTCCTTCGGCCTCAGCAGCAACACAAACCATGGAATCCCAGAAGGCTTTCTGAGGCACCTCAAAGCCCATCCTTGCCATGAGCAGGGACAGCCTCCACTACCCCAGGCTGCTCCAAGCCCCACCAAGCTGGCCTTGGGCACTTCCAGGGATCCAGGGACAGCCCCAGCTCGTGCAGGAGCTCCTCCCAGGCCCCCGGGGCGGGAGCAGCACCATCCCAGCGGTGCCAGGTGGAGCTGACCTTGTAGACGTTGATGGGCAGCGCGATGAGGATGTAGAGCAGGTCCCCCAGGGCCAGGCTGGCGATGAGCACGTTGGGGCCGTTCCTCATGCACTTGTTCTTGTAGATGATGCGCAGCAGCGTGGAGTTGCCGATGATGCCCACGACGAAGATGGTGCAGGACACGATGGTGTTGATGTACTTGAAGACGTGGCGGATGTCGGCGGGCCTGGCGCACACGGGCAGCAGGGGCGGCTCCGAGGGGCGGCTGCCGGCAGCGCCGTGCGACCCGTTGGACGCGGGCACGGCCCGCGGGAGCCCAGGCTGCGCCAGGCCGGGGCCCAGCGCCCCCAGGGCCGCCGTGCTCTCCTGGAAGGCCCGCGGGGTCTGGCCGTGCGCCCCGCAGAACAGGCAGCTCAGGACAATGGCCAGAGCGGCCGGGAAGGGGATGGGTCCTGCGGAGGAGAGGACAGCGAAGCCGGGGACAGGAGTCCTCATGGTGCTTGGGGAGTGTCCGTGGGGTCCTGCTGGGATCTGCCAGTGGAGAAAGGAACCAGGGAGAGGAATTGTTCAGCAGAGGATGGAGAGATGGGGTGTTGGAGGGAAGGACAGTTGTCCAGCCTGAAGACGAGAAGGCTGAGGTCTGACCTCTCGGGGTCTGAAAGCTCCTCACAAGAGGCAGCTCCGATCTCTGCTCGCTGTGAGCAGGGACAGACCCCAGGGCACGGCTGGAGCTGTGCCAGGGAGGGTTAGGCTGGATATCAGGGAAAGGTTCTTCCCCAGAGGGTGCTGGCACTGCCCAGGCTCCCCAGGGAATGGGCACTGCCCCGAGGCTGCCAGAGCTCCAGGAGCCTTTGGACAGCACTGCCAGGGATGCCCAGGGTGGGGTTGTTGGGGGGTCTGTGCAGGGCCAGGGGCTGGGCTGGATGATCCCTGTGGATCTCTTCCAAGCTGGGATATTCTATTTTATGATTCAATTCTATTTATGAGTTGCTGGAGAGCTTCATCATCCCAGCAAACAGAAACAATACCAGATCAGATCCCACCAGGCCAGAGCTGTTGACCCTGAGGGTGGGGTTTGTGCTGCTAAATTTAAACAGTGCAGTAGAACAAGCTGGAAGGAGAACAAACAGTCCTTGTGCCTCTGACGTGGCCCTGCAGTGGCTGGGACACCTGCCTGTGCTCAGTGACTGTGGGAGCAGGGACTGCACCTCCTGCATCGCTGCTCCTGTGGACAGTCCCAATTCCCTTCTGTGCCCATCCCCCTCCTCACTTGTAATCCCAGAATCGTTGACATTGGAAAAGCCCTCCAGGATCATCCAGCTGTGCCCAGTCCCCACCTCCTCACCAGCCCCGAGCTCTGAGTCCAGGTGTTCCTTGGACACCTGCAGGGATGGGCACTCCAAACCTCCCTGGGCAGCCCCTGGCTAGGCCCAACCACCCTTTCCATGGGAAATTCCTCCTGGTGTCCACCCTGAGCCTGCCCTGGCCCAGCCTGAGGCCGTTCCCCCTCCTCCTGTCCCTGTTCCCTGGGACCAGAGCCCGACACACCCCAAAGCCCCATGGGCACCCCCACGGCTGTCCCCTCCTGTCAGGGAGCTGTAGGGTTTAGTTTTGGGACATTCAGTTCCTGACAGGTTGAAGTGGCAGTTTTGGGGCACCTCTGTCAATGCCAGCACATCTGGGCAGTTCTGCAGTCCCACCTCGGGGTCCAGAGAACCAGCAGAACTTTTCCAGCTCATTCCACAGGGAAACTGAGGCCTCACCACCATCCCCCTGCCCAGCCGGTCCCACGGCTGCTCCTGAAAAGGGAGGGCTCTTCAAAACACTGCAGGGCTTTTTCCAGCAGTGCCACGCTGACACCTGAGCTCTCACCCCATCAATGTGCAGCAGGAAGAGCCCAGGGGCTGCACCACGACCACGGGAGAGAGCTGAGGGTGGTGCTGGCACCATCCCAGGGCGTGGGTTTGAGGAAGGGGTTCTGGGAGATGCAGGCTGAGAAATGAGCCCAAAGAAGGAGAAGGAGAGGGCAGCAAACTCCAGCCTGTTCCTCAAACAGGGATAAATCTGGGGGCTCCAGGATGGAGTCAGTAAGGAATACTTTTGTCAAACTGTGAAACTTCCCAGCTCTGAAAGAAGAAGAAATTGCTGTGGCTGGACTGGGAACTGGAGCCTTTGTGAGAGTCCCTGGGATTTCCCTGCTCCAGGGAGCAAGTGAGGCAGGGATCAGGGAGCCTGACTGGGATCAGAGCGGGGACTCAAGCTCTGCTCTGACTCCTCCAGGCAGAGCTGGGCTCTGATCCCAAACCCACTGCACCCAGGATCTGCTTCCAGGACCAGCCAGCCAAGGCACTCCAGGCTGCAGCAGGGCTCTCCCTGCCCATGGCAAGGGGAACCCCAGGCCCAGCACGGCTCCCACCCTGGGAGGAGGTGGCCAGGCCAGCCAGGAGCCCCCAGGACTGACCACAGCTCCTGTGGACACGGCTGCGCCTCCCCAGGGGCTCAGCTTTTGTGGAAATGCCTGGGCTGAGCTAGGAAGGGTGAAGAAAGCAAGGAAGAGATGGATAAATACCCCAAAGGATCACAAACCTGGGCACAAATCCCTGCTCTGACCTGCTCCAGGGATTTCAGCCTCGCTGAACTCCCCAGCCATGCCTGGCACAGGTGCCAATGGGGCTGTCCCAAACTCTCCTCCCCACCGTGCCCACGGGAGTGCAGCTCTCAGGAGAGGGCAGACCCCGCTCAGAATTCCTGCCCGAGGTCCCTGAGGGCTCTCAGGGACAGCTTTGGATGGCACAGCCACTGGTGGCTGGGGGACAGCGGTGGCACTGGCAGAAAGTGCCAGAGCAGCCCTGGAGTCGTGCCCAGAGCCCCCCAGAGCCCTGGGCTGTTTCAGGAGCCCAGCCTGACCACAGAGCTCTGGTAAAGAAAAATGTGGAAGCATAAAAACCCTGGGGCTTGGCAGAGGAGCTCATGTGAGGGAGGATCACAGGACACGGCTCCTGCCCAGCCCCTCCACAGCACTGCACAGGAAAAACACTTCCTCCCCAGCTCGCCTTAAACTGAATCAAATCTTGTATTAAATACAAAATTCAGGCAAGGAGAAACTGTTTTCTCCTGTCCAACTGCCCATTTATTCCTTGCTCTTCCCATCTTGGAGTGCTTGGAAGCACAGCCCTTCCTCAGTTGAGGGAAACTGAGGCACAGGAGCATCAAGAAGCTTGTTCAGATGGGAAACCAATACCAGCATGGTAAAACCCCAGATCCACAACTGCTTTCACCCATCCCAGTGGGAATTTTAACTGTGCCAAGCCCAAATGACAGCTGAAGTCACTGGAATCCTGACATGGGTTCAGGGAATCAAGGAGAGATCCCAGAGAGAAACTCAGACTCAAACTGTCACCTCAACCCTCCAGAGCCTGATTCTGTCTGAAAGGAGCTGTGAGTGGGATTGGAATCCCTCTTCCCTGGAAGCCCAGGAGAGCCCAGCACCTCCATCCTCACGTCCAGCAGCCTCTCCCTCCATCCTCCTCCTTCTCCTCTTCCTCTCCCTCCCTTCCAGAGCAGTTCCACCTCTCCAGACTCATCTCTCCAGACATCAACCACAGCTTTTCTGTGGATAAATATTGCAGCACAATCTCTGTGGATGGAGGAGAGGAGGGAGAGAGGTGACAGCAGCACATCCCACCGCTCCCTGCCCTGAGCAGGAAGAGTTTCCACCCCAGGAGCGATGGATTTCTCCTCTCCCTGCCACATCCTGGACCTGCTCCAGGCACCACGATCCCTTCAGTGCCTCTCCCAGAGGGGGCTGCAAAAATTCACCTGACACAAGGAATCATTTTGTCTGCAGATTAATGCACAGAAGAGCAAAGCTTCCCGTGGGAGCCGTTACCTTCCTGCTGACCATGGAATTCGGGAGCTGTTCCTCAGGGCTCCTTCCCCCTGCCCGGGACGCTGGGCATGTCCTGGGGGAGCTGCAGTGCTTTGGATGCTGGAGTTGGCTTTTGTGAGGGGGCTGGAGCTGCGGGAATGCTCCTGCCTGCCGTGGCTCCGCAGTGGGTGGTTTTATAGAACATCCCAGGGCTCCCCCAGCACAGCCCCTGTGACCAATGGCTGAGGGCGGGATGGGGACGGAGGAGGGAAAAGAGGCAGAAACACGGGATGGCTCTGGGAAGGAGTGAAAATAATAAACAAATAATGCTGCACAGGGGGTGGCACTGTCTGCTCCATGAGTGACAGGATCCTCATCTCAAGATTTGTTCTAAGTTGCTGATGAGAACTGGACCAGCCTTGCTTTTCTCAGTGGTCAGGGTGTGTAAATAGAGTAGAAATCATCTGTACATGCAGGAAAAGCCAGGTTTAGTGGGAAAGACAGAGAGGTAGAAACAGGTTTAAGTGGGAAGGACAGCAGGAAAAGCCAGGTTTAGTGGGAAGGACACGGAGGTAGAGCCACGTTTAGTGGGAAGGACACAGAGGTAGAGCCAGGTTTAAGTGGGAAGGACAGCAGGAAAAGCCAGGTTTGGTGGGCTGGGCCGGATGGACACAGCCCGTCCCTGGCCTTGACTGGAGCACTCAGCTGCTGCTCTGTTTTGTCCAGTAATACCCAAAGATGTTTTCACCCTGTGTGTCCCAGAGCTGACTCTTGAGATCAGTGGATCATTCCTGCACCTTGGTGCATTCCTGGGACTCTGGGGCTGGACTTTTGGTCTGGCCCACAGGGGAGCAAACAAGTCCATTGCCGGCTGGAGGCTCTGAAGGGCAGCAGGAGTGACCTGGCCCTGTCCCCTCTGCTCGCTCCATCCCAGGCAGAGCAGGGAGCAGCCCCTCAAAGGGCTCCTCTGCCCGGGGCAGAATCCATGGATTTAACCACCCTTTAACCCTTTGGCCTCTGTGAGGAGCTGCAGCTTTTCCTGGGCTCTCTTCCCAAAACAGAGGGGTTTGGGGCACGCAGGGCCCCCCTCCCTGCCCCTGGGGGGTCCTGCAGCCTATTCTGGGCAGTCACGTTCCTGCACGGGACAGGACATCAATGGCCCTCTCTGTTCTGACGGGGACAAAGGATGGCTCCAACCCCTGGGAGACCCCCAGGAAAACCCAACCTTGCCCAGCCAGAGGGGCTCTGACACATACTGGGGTCCCAGGCTGGTGCTGAGTCACTTCAATGGTGAGGAGATTGAGAGGAATCCAGTTTACAGCTGTGGTCATGGAGCAGAGAAACATCAGGAGAATCATTTGGGAGGTTCTCCTTTTTCCTCCCAAATCCCAGTCTGGGTGCTCACACCCATGGAAGGGGGAATGCAGCTGTGTGCCCGAGGATGTGCCCTGGGATGTGCACAGGAGGGGATGGAGGACCCCCACTAATTGCTCTGATTGTGGCACTAATTAGGGCACTAATTGCTCTTCACAGCGCTGACCCCCAGGCAGGCCCCAGACCCCATTTCAGTTCAGCTGGAGGATTCCCAGTGCCCAGGTGTGGGTCTGTGTTATCCCAGACTCTGTGGGAAAGCAGGGATGCCTGGGAGGAGGGAACATCCCTGGAGGCATCACATACAGAGCCTCTCCTCTGGGAGCTGAACAGGAAAACTCAGAGACAGTCCCTCGGGAATTCAGACAGGTAAAACATTACAGAGAAGCGACTGCTGGGGACCTGAAGGGACAAATGCCTCAGGAAGATCCTTTTCCAGGGTTGTCAGCTGGCAAATTCTGCTTTTGGAAGGCCTGGTGTCATCTGACTGAGATGCTGGGTGTATTTGTGCTCAGGCATCCTCTGGGAAGGCTTGGATTTAGCTCTGCACACTGGGAATGCTGAAGTGGAAAGCTCAGAAACTGCCTCCCAGCCCGACACCTCCACTGGCATCACTTTGAATAAATAAATAGAAGACTGTGCCTGCATTTCTGGTCATACTCCTCAAGTTCTGCTGCCAGCATTCCCTTTGCCCTGCCTCTTATGCCAGAGGGGTCTGGAGTGCTGGAGAACAGCTCTGGCATCTTTCCAGCAGTGCTTTTCTGCTGCAAATATTTTCATTCACATCAAGTTCTGGTCTCTGAATTTCCCCTTCTCCTTCCCCCCTCCAGGCCGATATTCCCTGTTTTAAACTCCTGGAGCAGCCCAGCAGTGCAGCAATAAGGAGAGTGAGAGGTGGTGCCAGTTCCTCCCTTCCCTTCCCTTCCCTTCCCTTCCCTTCCCTTCCCTTCCCTTCCCTTCCCTTCCCTTCCCTTCCCTTCCCTTCCCTTCCCTTCCCTTCCCTTCCCTTCCCTTCCCTTCCCTTCCCTTCCCTTCCCTTCCCTTCCCTTCCCTTCCCTTCCCTTCCCTTCCCTTCCCTTCCCTTCCCTTCCCTTCCCTTCCCTTCCCTTCCCTTCCCTTCCCTTCCCTTCCCTTCCCTTCCCTTCCCTTCCCTTCCCTTCCCTTCCCTTTCCATCTTAGGGAGAACTGAGCCTGAAGTCTCAGAGCTGCCCTTCAGGTGAGCCAGGAAAAATGTCCCAGTGGCTTGGGAAACATGGAAGCAGTGGGGTGCAAACCCCCGTTTGTCCCCTGTTGCTGGCCCTGGTGCCCATCCTGCCCCATCAGCCCAAGAGGAACTCAGGTAATTCTCCCTGGATTTAACACTGGAACCTCCAGCAGCTCCGGGCTGGATCCCCCAAACCGGGACATTCTCCTGTGCCAAGAGCTGGAAAGCAGGGATTATTTCAGTGTCTGCAGCCCCCTCCCTCGCGGCAGCCGGGATGGGTGGGCGCAGGAGCGGGATTGCTCCGGCGCACGGGACTTGCCCTGCCCGGGGGAGGGGATGCCTCGGGAAGCGCAGCCAGATCCCTGCTGTTCCCACGAGCCCGCGCTGACCCCGCACTTGAAGTTTTTGTGCTCATAACTTTCTTATCAGCCGGGGCCGAGCGAAGTCAAGTTCTTTGGAGCTGTTTGGAGGGGGACGGGGCGTTTGCAGCCCCGCCCGGGCGGCGCGGGGAGCTGGGGCCAGCGGCAGGGACAGGGACAGGGACAGGGACAGGGACAGGGACAGGGAAACGGGGCAGGGACAAGGACAGGGACAGGGACAGGGACACGGGGCAGGGACCAGGGACAGGGACAGGGACAGGGGTCAGGGACAGGGACAGGGACAGGGACACGGACACGGGGCAGGGACAGGGACAGGGACACGGGCAGGGACAGGGACATGAGCCAGGGACAAGGACACGGACCAGGGGCAGGGACAGGGACAGGGACAGGGACACGGGCAGGGGCAGGGACAGGGACCAGCGGCAGGGACACGGGCAGGGACAGGGACACGGGACAGGGGCAGGGACAGGGCCAGCTGCTGCCGCTCCGTCCCGGGCTCACGGCTCGGGCTGTGGCCGTGCCTGGGCTCCTGCCTGACCTCGGAGAACCCGGGGCTTCTGATGAGCCTCGTGCTGTCTTCAGATGGCCCTGCTGGCAAAGATCAGAGGCTGGGGGGCTGTGTGCCTTGGGGAGCAGGAGCCTTAAGGAAGTCGCAGGGGCTGGGGACATCTCTGCGTCCCAAAGATGTGGAAACCAGTGATGGCAGGATGTTGATCCTGGCTTGGTGGGAAGAGGGATTAAAATCACAGAGTCACGGAGCTGTTAAAGTGGAAAAGACCTTTTGGCCACCAAGTCCAACCATCAGCCACCACCATGAGCACTGCTAAACCTTGTCCCCAAGTGCCACATCCATGTGGTTTTAACCCACTTCCAGGGATGGGAATTCCACCACTGCCCTGGGCAGCTGTGCCAGGGCTGGACAACCCTCTTTGTGAAGAATCTTTTCCCAGTTTCCAATCAAAACCTCCCCTGGCACAGCCTGAGGCCATTTCCCCTCATCCTGCTCCTTGCTCCCTGGGAGCAGAGCCCGATCCCACCTGGCTGCTCCCTCCCTGGCTTCTCCAGGAGCCCCACAAGTCCTAAGGGCTCTCCAGAGGCAGAGGGGAGGCACCCACAGCCACAGGGCCGGGATGACTGCTCGCAGGGTGGTTGGTGACTGCAGCTGACAGAGGATCCCCCAAAGTGCTGGTGGAATTGTCCCTCTCACCTCGAGCTCTGCCACAGCTCTCGAGAAGGTCCCTGCTCTCCTGGATGGAGGAAAGGCAGCAGGAAACAGCTTGGATAAACACTGTGGTTCCTCAGGATCCATAGGTCGCTCCACAGCTGATCTGGTGCCAGGCTGGACATGGGAGTGAGGCACATGGACCCAGAAAAGGGATTTCTGCCAGGGTTTTATGTGTCACAAGGTGCATTTCCCTGAGGTGTTTCGGGGAGGTCTCCCACAAACCTCCCTCTGTTGGAAGCACTGATGCCATTTGCTAATGAACTTGATTAAAGGTGGGTTACAGGTTCCTGCAGCAGAGCTGGGATGTAATTATTACATTAATTTCTCTTTAGTAGATCTTTGAATCCTAAATACTGTGGGCTTTAAACCTGAACAAACTCCTCTGCCCTGTGTAATTGTTCTAACCTTTAATTAATTCTTTGCTTATACACACCTATGTATGTAAAAAATATTGTTATTAATTGATAGAAAATGGGAGTGGATTTGTGCTTTTTAATTTCTGAATGCTGTTTATTATCTTAATATTTTTTGGTAAATCTACTTAATTCAAGTAGTTCAGCTCCAGAACTGTGAATATTTTGAATTCAGGGCCAAACTTCCCAAAAAATTGGAATTGAAGTAAATCCAAGCACTGTCAGTACTAGAGTGGATCCAGACACTTCATGTGAAACCCATGAAGATCTGGGGAGATCTCCAGATCTTCCCAGTGGCTGAAGAGCTGAGGCAGATCCTTGGTGGCTTTGCAGGAGCAGGCCAGCACCGGAGCTCCCACAGCCACAGCGCCCAGAAGCTCAGTGGGACATTCCCTGGATTATTTCCCAGTGTCTCCCACCTTCCATTCCCTCCTTCTGCTTAACAAGCTTCTGAGAAAAGCTTGGACAAATGGGTTATTGCTCCTGAAATGATTGCAGATAATTATAGAGAGATTAATGGCCTCTCCTCCAAGAGCCACCGACAGCTTCAAGTGCTATTGACCTTTCCAGGAAACAGGAATGAGGAAAGGCAGCAGGAAACAGCTTGGATAAACACTGTGGAATTTCGAGTCTTCAAAGTTCTGGGGAGGCCAGGACTGCTGAGATTCCCCCTATTCAGCCCATGGAACCCCCTTAATGCTCACCAGGGAAAGCTGGCAATGGGGAAGTGAAAAATGCCTCGTTGGCAGTGGGAAAAATGCCTTGGGAATGAGAGAAAGCAGAGGAAAACACAAGTGGGAATCCCCTCCCTGGCATCTGGGAGAGGACCTGTCCTTCTCCTCGTCTGGGCTTTGGTTATCCCTGGGGAAGGAGGGTGCAACAGCCAGGAATTCCAGGCTGCCCTCACTCTGGGATTTGCCAGATCACTTCCACACCTTGGTGGCCAGCTGAGGGATGAGCCAGGAAAAACCAGAATTTAATAGAGGTGGTGGCAAAATCACAACTGGGCACTGCTGAGTTCAGACTCCCCCTGAGCCTGGACCCTGTGGGAAGAAAAAAACATGGATGCCATCCAAAAAAAGGGAGAATCCCTGGCCCTGGGAGTCCCCACTGCCTGAAGGGGATCTGAGCCTTTTTTGGTGAGTTTTGCAGTGGCACCTCCAGCAGGGATCTGGAGGAGGCTTGGAATGAACCAGCTGAGTTTTAGAGCTCTGTCCACTGGAGCCACCCTGGAGAGACGACAAAAGGAAGGATGGAAATTGCTTTAGGGGTATTGGAATCCTGCCAGGAGATGTCTCCTGCTGAAGGTGAGAACCCTGAAGTTTGCAGCCCCACCACAGCCTGGGACAGCTGTCTCTGGATCAGGCACTGGCTGTTGAGATCAGTGTCCCCAGAAATGTTTGAGGAAGACAAGTGTCCCATCTTTAATTCCCTGACTGCTTCAAGGGAATCCTGGAAGGAGAGGTGGGAACAGCACACAGTGCACATGTGCAGAGCTGGCTTTAGCAAGGAACCATCTGCTAAAAATCCATCTCTGTACAGGAATCATCCCATCTCAGCCCCAGGGAGATCTTCCTGCCCTCAGCAGTTCCAGTCCAGGATTTAATGCCATGAACCTCTAAGCTTCCCAAGCCACCCTGCCTCCTGATGGGGAGGGGCATTCCAACCAGAGTGGGCAAATCTCCCTTCACAAACGTGTTGGAGAGCATCCCAAGGAGGCCTAAGAGGTGGTGAAGGAGGGAGGGGAAGCCCAGGAGTGGTGGCTGAGGTGACTTGAGAAGAGAAGGCTGAGGTCAGACCTCACTGGGGTCTGAAAGCTCCTTACAAGAGGCAGCTCCGATCTCTGCTCGCTGTGAGCAGGGACAGACCCAGGGCACGGCTGGAGGGTTAGGTGGGAGATCAGGAAAGGTTCTTCCCCAGAGGCTGCTGGCACTGCCCAGGCTCCCCAGGGAACGGGCACGGCCCCGAGGCTGCCAGAGCTGCAGGAGAGTTTGGACAGCACTGCCAGGGATGCCCAGGGGATGTTGGGGGGTCTGTGCAGGGCCAGGGGCTGGATCCAAGACCTTTGGGGTCCCTCCCAACTCAGGATATTCCAAGATTCTCTGCAGGAGGGGCTGTGCTGGGGGGACAGTGTGGAGGTGACCCTGGAGCCCAGGGTGGGTCAGGTGACAGGGGGGAACAGAGGGGCTCAGAGGGGTTTCCATCCTGCTGGAGTGGGGCTGGAGTGACACTGATGGAGGGGAGAAACAACCATGGAGAAGAGGAGTTGCCTTGTAAATGAGGGATGGCCTGGGGGCAGAAGCAGTCACGCGTGCCAGGGCTGACTGGGCCATGTGAGGAGCCTCAATGGGGCTCTGTGAGGGGACACTGGGCCCTCTGTGAGGGCTGCACGTCCCCACAGAGCCACTGGGTCACAAGCACCGCATGTGACTGGCCACTGCCACCCCTGCGTGGTGGAATGGGGAGTTAAGGACAGGGTTTTGGGGAGCCACTCCCTGCTCCATGAATTAAGCAGGAGAGGTAGAGAGGGAATGGAAATGGGTTTTTTTCATTATGAAAACACTCCCAATATCCCATTTTATGAAATGTTGGTTTCTGGGGAGCTCTCTGGGCTCCTGCACAGGAGCTCTGCTGCCATGGGTGGACGAGGACAAGGATTTTCTTGAGAAGACTCCTCATTTGTCACCCCCAGATCTCCTCTGGGATTCAGGAAGGGAAAGCAGCACGTGAACGGGAGCTGATGCCCTCTGTCACCTGCTGACCACACCACAGAACAGTTTGGGTTGGAAGGGACCCTGAGGGTCACCCAGTTCCATCCCCCTCCACGGGATGCCATCCACCAGGCGTGGGAGGTTCCTCCGTGCTGAGGTGTCTCTCCACCAATGAAAGCACCCTGGAAACACTCCTGGGACAGCCCTGGAAGGAAGGAAGGACCTCCTCCAGGGAGCTGGGATGTCCTGAGAGCCTCAGCACCCATCTGTCAGAAGGTGAAAGCGAGGGGGGGAAGGAGCCCCACCTGGGAGCAGGGAAGTGGAGGGAGATGTCTCAGTGGTGGGGCTGAGATGAGCCCCAGAGCTTCCCACTTGAGGAGGGGAAAGCAAAAGTGGAAAAACAATTCCAAATGAACCCCACCCCCACCCAAACAGGATGGGACAGTGGCAGTGTTTAAAGGGAAAGCTGGGTCCTCGTGTTTATTTTAAGCTGGAAGCCAAGAGGCTCCTGCCGGTGACTTCAAAGAAAAGTTTGTTTCTGTGTTCTGCTAATTACCAGAACACCCAGACCCCATCTCTGGGGCCTGGAGTGTTGCAAAAACATGGAAAGGTTAATTGAAGGCAAAGGGAAAAGGAGAATCCCAGCTTTAACCTTCCTGGGCTGCCCTTGTTACACTGACAGCACGGTGCAGGCAGATTTAATGACTCCTCATTACCCTGGTACCTAATTAACCTCCTGCCCTAAGCACAGAGAGGCTGAGAAAGAACTCCCTGCCCAGGAACCCCTCTGCCAGCAGCCCCCAGGGTTAAAGGAGACATCTCCAGCAATGCCAGGCTCAAATCCTGCCTGGACTCCAGCTAATTCCTGTGGCACAGAGAAGGGCAGGGATCCCAGCTCCGTGGTGTTGGATTTTGGGAATCTCTTTGCCCATCCCAATGGGATCCCTGGGTGCAGGGTGGCTCCCAGGAACAGATCTGGCACCAGGCTTCCAGTGGGCCAGGGAAGACTCCAGGTGGTCATGGCAAGGATGCTGCAGGGTTGTGTGAGGGTCTGGAAGGAGGTTTGGGAGCACAGAGCTGGACAGCTGCCCCTGTGCCCTCCTGGCAGCTACAGCAGGATCACAGAATGGGTCAGGTTGGAAGGGACCACAGTGGATCCTCTGGAATATCACTCCAGATGCTCGGGATTGTCCTGTATGGAACAGGAATCTGTCCCAGTTAATGGGGAAAAAGATGTTATGTGTTCTCTTTGCTGGATCACCTCCTGTTTTTCCTCTTGCCTCAAATACTGTTGCAGGTGAAATCAAGGACTGGCCCCTTGATTTCACCTGGAATGGGATTTCCCCTGAGGGCATGGAGGGACAGGACAAGGGGGATACCTTAAGCTGAATGAGAACAGGGGTAGATGGGATATTGGGAGGGAATTGTTCCCTGTGAGGGTGGGCAGGCCCTGGCAGCTGGGGCTGCCCCTGGATCCCTGGAAGTTCCCAAATCCAGGTTGGATGGGGCTTGGAGCAACCTAGGACAGTGGAAGGTGTCCCTGTCCATGGCAGGGGGGCACTGGGTGAGCTTTAAGGTCCCTTCCAACCCAAACCATTCCATAATTCCATGATCCACACTTCCAACAGAGCTGGTGGGAGCTGCCAGTCCTTGGTGGGACCTGGCCCTGCCTCTGAGAGGAAGCAGTTCTGTCACCTGTGGGAGCTGAACCACCAACAGGAGCCCAGTTGGTTCAGGTTTGGAATTTATTACAGGAATTGCAGTTTATTTCTTGGTGTCACCGCCTGGAACAAGTCCGTGAGTGCCAAGCGTGGATAAGGAGCCCAGATGCCATGGCCACAGTGTCCAGTGGGAATGCTGATCATCTTGCTGCACTTTTAGGAGCAGTTGGGCACCCATGGAAGACCCGGGGCAGAGGAGGGGCAGCAGAGAGAAAAGGAGCAGGAGCAGAAGCGTCTCCATGAGCCACGGCCACGTGATGGGCCAGAAATGCAGAGGCCAGAGCTGGAGGGAGATAAATCACCCCAAGCTCCCCTGGAGAGTGCAATGGTCTGCAAGGCTTATCTGGGCTTTGATGTGTCACTGAACTGCGCAGAGGAAGGGCCTGTGTGGAATTCACTCCCCAGGACATTAACTGGTGTCCTGTGCTCACATCCTCTGTCCGTGGGGGACGGGGCCATGGGCACGGCCCGGCCCGGCCCCGGCGCCTCGGGGTGAGCTGCACGGGGCCCACACGGCTCCCGGGGAGGTGGGGCAGCAGCTCCAGCTCCTCCTGCCCTCCTCCTCTCCCCCTCCTTGGGAACTTCGGGATTGCTGCTGCTGGGCAAGGAGGAAATCGCTCCCTTGGGGTGGTGACTGGAGGGGACAGTGAGGCTGTGGGATGTTCTAACAACCACCTGGGGTGTAGGGTCCCCCCCAAACTGCCAAACCATCACACATCCACAGGGGTTTGTACATCATTTGTGCCCCTCTATTTCCTTTCTTTAGGCGTTGAGGATTTTTAGAATGGTTTGGATTGGAAGGGATCTTAAAAGCTCATCCCATTCCATCATCCCAGGCTGCTCCAAGCCTTGTCCAACCCAGCCTTAGATATTCCTGGGATCCAGGGGCAACCACAGCTGCTCTGGGCAATGCCAGGGTCTCTCCAGCCTCACAGGGAGGGATTCCTTCCTTTCCTTATACTCTTGCCAAGGTGAATCCAATGCCCCTGCAGCTCATTCCCAGTGTCTCAGGTGGGATGGAGCACATCACTTCATTTCTGCTGAGTGCAGACAGTTCCCTGGACTCTCCAAAGCAGGACCAGGCATGACCAGGGCTAGGGAGACAGGAATGCTGCAGGTCCTGCCCCAAACCCTGCGCAGGGGCTGGCCAGCAGCTCCAAAGGGAAGAGTCAATCCCAACCCTGCCCCTTGCCATGGATAAACTGAGGGATCCCCTGGGTGCTTTCAAAGCTGTATGGATGTGACACTTGGGGACATGGGGCTGTGGTGGCTTTGGCAGTGCTGGGGGAGTGGTTCGACTCAGTGATCTTAAAGTTCTTTCCCGACCTAAAACATTCTGGGATTCCACGACTGCAGCCTCGGGCCGAGGGGCTGGTGTTGGCCAGAAGATGGTGCTGGTAGGAAGGTGATGAAGCCTCTGCTCCACTCCGCTCCTGCCAGCAGAGGAGAGCTCAGATCTTTTCTTTTCTTCCCCTCCTTCTTCCTAGAAGGATCGCTGTGAAAATAACTGGGCGCATTTAATGGTCCCAATCCCACCCCACAGCACCCACTGGGTTATTTATTACATCCAGCGGGGTCCTGAGAGCTCAGCTGCAGTAACCCGAGACCCGGGAGGCTCCGGCAGCTTCTGGGCAGAGGGTTCTCTAATGGAAGCACAACCCTGATGGATAATGGTTTTAAGCTGATTTATTTTTCCCCAGGATCCTTCTCAGAACGTCCTCCTGACAGGCTGGGCTGAGCCAGGCTCCCCCACAGTGGGTTAAATCTGGGGATTTCCCCCCAAAAGCAGCACAGGGGGACACCTCACCCTGGGGAAGGGCTTTTGGGGGTTTTCAGGGTTTGCCCTTCTGGCAAAGGCTGTGAAATGCAGGGGGTGGTTTATCCTGCTGCAGTCTGGGGCACTGAGAGGGACCAATCTTATTTTTATTTATTCCTCAACATTTGTTATATTCTTATAGGGGCTGTACAAGTGCTGTCCCCAGGAAGGCTTTGCCTGGCAGCCAACCAGGGCAGAGAAAGCCTCCAAGATTGGGCTGTGAGCGGCACCTGCCATGGGTTGGTGACATAGATGGCCCAATGCCCGCCAAAAAAGTGTGCAAAAGCCCGCCAAAAATTCCCACCAAAAAATCTGCTAAAAAAGTGTGCCGAAAAGCCTGCCAAAAACTCCCACCAAAAAAGTCTGCTAAAAAAGCACGCCAAAAAGCCTGCCAAAAATTCCCATCAAAGAAGTCTGCTAAAAAAGTGTGCCAAAAGGCCCGCCAAAAATTCCTGTCAATCTTCTAAAAATGTGCACCAAAAAGCCTGCCAAAAAAGTCCACCAAAAAGGCATGCCAAAACATGAGCTCTAAGAAAAAAAAGCCCACCATAAACACCCACCAAAAAAGCCCTCCAAACAAAAACACCTGCCAAAAAAAAGCCTGCCAAAAACACCCGCAAAAAAATGCCCACCAAAAACACCTGCCAAAGAAAGCCCACCAAGAACACCACCAAAAAAAAACCCGCCAAAAACACCCACCAAAAAAAGCCCGCCATAAACACCCACCAAAAAAAGCCCTCCGAACAAAGACACCCGCCAAAAAAGCCCGCCATGAACACCCACAAAAAAAAACCACCAAAAAACACCCACCAAAAAAAGCCCGCCATGAACATCCACCAAAAAAAGCCCACCAAAAGAAGCCCTCCAGAAGTGCCCGTGAAGCCAGGCTGTGGGAGCAGGCTCAGCACCGACGCAGCCCGCGGGCACACGGCGGGAGCCGTTCATCTTGGGGAGCCTGGCAGGGAGTGGGGCTCACCCTGGGGATCTGTGCAGCCCCTTCACCCCTCGCGTTCTCCTCCCGTGTCCCTGTCTGCACCCGAGAGGGAAGATGTGAGCTCGTGTCTTACCAAAAATCGGACGGGATTTAACCTTTGACATGGGTCTGAATGTCTCTGCTAGCTTCGGGCAGCAGGTTTGCTGCAGAGCCCAGACAGTTTGGCTCCTGATAGAGCCAAGGGTCTGCACAAGGCTAAGTTTCTGAACTTTGGGGTAAAACAGTAGGTTCAGGGGAGAATACGGGGTAGGCAGCTCGGGAAGGCTGTACCTTCCCAGTATCTCAGCCAGTGGGGGAAGGAGGAGGCAACATGCGGCCGGGAGTTTGGGATAACAGGAGGCTGCGCCCTCCAAAACCCAGAGGGAGAAAACCCCACGGATGTGTGCCCCGGTGGACTCTCTCTTTGCCCAATGAAGTTGCAGGACTCCTCTGTCTCCTTTGTGGACGCAAGCCTCTGTGTTGTGGATTTTCCTGATGGAAGGAACAGCAGGGTGCTGCTGTTTGGAAATGGTGCCCAGCCTGGCGTGGGGCCACACGGACACAGCGCAGTTCACGGCACACTCTGACTGCCAGGCCAGGCTGACAGACACACAGCCTTCTTCTGGGAGCCTGTCCCTGCCTGCTCTTTCCTTCTCTGTCTCTTTTTCTTCTCTCTGCTCCATTTTTCCTATCCCCCTTTTGCAGGAGCACTTACCCTTTTTTATCAATACACGGTTCTCAGGTATGATATTGCCATGTTTGCATTTTATTTTTGTCTGAGCAATCAATCAAAAAGATCCCTTCCTAACTCCCCCTTTCACAGTGGAACGGGACAGGCGCAGTCTGTCCTGGGGGTAAATCCCCACTGGAGCCACAGGGGCACCTCTGGTGCCTCTGGAGCTGCTGCCCTTGGCTGCTCCCTGATTCCCCTGCCTGCAGTGCCTGGCAAACCCATAGGGATCCCCGTTCCCAGTGAAGGGGGAGAAGCAGCCCCAGTGTCAAGGAAAAAGGCACCAAAGCCATCAACCACCCAGGGCAGGCTCCTTCCCTCCTCCCAACATCCTCCTGCTGGGCATGGCAGGAGTCTGGCAGCAGAGACTCATGGAATGGTTTGGGTTGGGAATGACATTAGAGATCATCTCCTTCCATGGGCAGGGACACATCCCACTGTCCCAGGCTGCCCCAAGCCCTGTCCAGCCTGGCCTTGGGCACTGCCAGGGATCCAGGGGCAGCCACAGCTTCTTGGGCACCCTGTGCCAGGGCTGCCCACTCTCATTGTAAGAATACTTTTTCTTCAGATTTAATAAAATCCAGCCCTCTTTTAGTTTAAAATCATCACCCCATCCCCGAGGTGTGAGTGGGCCTGGAGCTGGGATGTGCCCCAGGATCGTGGGACAGTGGCTTTGGGACCTGAGCCCCCAGCTCCTGACCTGTGGAGCTGAGCAGTGATGCTGGAGGGGAAAGGCTGAGCTCAGCCAGACCTCATTTGTTCCCTGCATAGCCAAGAACCCAAATTCCCAAGGGCCAAGGGCTTCTCCCCAGCCTGGGCAGTGCCAGCACTTGGGACTGTGCCCTTCCCGTGGCTGGTTGCCTCCACACTCCCACTGAAGGGGAAGAGCAGGGGCTGAGGGGCGCTGACCCTTCGGGATGGGTGTTACAGAGTGGGGGGGAGCAGGCTGGAATTTATTCTGAGCTCGTCAGAGAATGAAATCATCCTCCTGCAGGGTGAGGATTGACAGCTGTGGCTCTCCAAGCCCTCTGCACCCGGCAGGTGAGTGGCTGGGGGCCACTCCCAGGTGTTGTGTGGCATCCAGGGCAGTGGCAGGGAGGGGATTATCCCTCCCTGTGTCTCAGGGCTCCTGCAGGACCACTGTCCCTTCTGGAGGAGGATACTCACCCTGGACATCCTTTCAGCTGCAAACCATCTCCACTGGGATCCCCAGGCCTATTATAGGCTGATTAAATATTAAAACAATTCATTTTGTACTTAAACTGTTCCGAAGGCTCCTGCTGACGAGGACTTTGAAGTCTGCGGTGCAAGGCTTTGCTCTTGTTTCCTCCCTGCTCCATCCCCTCCTTCCACATTTTCCCAGGCAGGGAGGAGGGCAGGGGAGCCCTGGCTGGGTCTGGCTGTCCCAGGGGATGGGGTCTGGCCTGAGGGTGTGGAGGGTCTGTTGGTCCTTGTGTGGGAGCTCGATGGCGCTGCTGGAGCAGGAGGAAAGCTCTGGTGCTGATTCCAGGGACCAGAGTGGACTTTGGGAAGAGCTCAGCAGTTCTGGGATGTGGATGCTCAAGGAAAAGGGGCAGTGAAGGCCTTCACCTGGTCCTGCTGGTGCCCTGGGAGCCCCCAGGAGCTGAGGTCAGCATTTTCATGTCAAGGAGGTCCCTGCTGCTTTTCCTGTGCTGCTCTTTCCAGGCACTCCAGGAATTATTTGATACCTCCAAGACCTGAGTCTGGAGCACCCTAATTCTGGGTGCAAGGCCTTGGTGACCCCCAGGGTGACACCCCTGGTGTCCTCCCCCCCAGTGCCCTGGGGTCCTGAGGTCCACACCTACCTGCAAAGAGCATTCCAAGGTGGGAAGGCAGGATGGGATGTGGTGAGCTGTACCTTCACCAGGGGGACTGAGGATGGAGACGTGGGAGGAGCAGCCTGGGGTCTGTGACAATCCCTTCCAAGGGATGGAGTGACTGAAGCTCCTGGGAATGAGGGATTGCTCAGGGTCTGCTGGGGGAAAGGTCCAGGGTGGGACCTCAGCCCTGGAAGGATATCTGAGCATCTCAGGGCTTCCATTTCCAGCTGCAGCCTCCCTGTTTGTGCACCTGATCCCAGACCTGAACTTCCTCTGGCCCCTGCAGGGGAAGGAAAATGGGAGTGGTGAATATTTCCCCTCCCCAGCTGGATCTGGCCTCCTTCCCGCTTCCCTCCCCCTTCCCCAGTCCCATCCCTTACATCTGCAGGATGTGAATGCAGCAAACTCTCAGCAGAGCTCATTACTCCGGGCCCGCTGCTCTGAGCGGGGCTGAAAGGTCCTGCTCGTAATGATTTGGAGGTGATTTGTATTTAAGGCGCTCGGCTTTCAGATGCTGCCAGGGGAGGGGAAATTAAATAATTGAAAGCTGTGGGGAAGGGAAGGAGAGAGCCCTGGATGGAGGGAGAGGACCAGAGTTTCTCCTGATCCAGAAGTGTTCCGGTTCACCTGCGTCGGTCACATGGGTGCAGATTTAAAAGGATGGAGGAAAATGTTCCTCTTGTCCGTGCAGGGTCAGAACATGCTCCAGGGACTGATGGATGCCCCAGGGATTTTCCTAGGATGGTACAGCTGGGCAAAAGGTCTGACCCGAGTGGGACAGGGACCTTCTGCCCTCGATGTCCCGGTGGGACGTGGCTGCCTTGGCCACACCAACTGCTCCCCTCCCTCCTTTCTCCTCTTCCCCCCTCCCTGCCTCTGGCACACTCCAAGCAATAAGGGCAACTTTCCAGCCTGGCAGTGGGGGTGAGGAAGGCTGGAGCCCATGGTGATGTCCCTCAGCTGGACAGGACAGAGCTGGAGCCCCAAAGGCACTGACTGAAAACTCCCATTGAGAGCCTCAAGGTGTTTGTTAAGGTCTCAGAAAAAAAGAAAACACCAGGCAAACTCTGTGGGGTGGGTGGGGAAACTGAGACATGAAGGGTGGAAACGAACTTCCTGGGAAAAGGGCAGGTGGGTTGTGTTATTTACCTGGAAGTTCAAGCTGGGATACACAGCTCAAGCTTATCTAAGGCAATGTTGTTCCCCTTTCATACACCAAAGGTCCTTTCAGCCTAATTGCTTCTCTCTTTTATTGACCAAATTGCCAAAAAATCCACCAGTCTGCTCTGGTTCTGCCTGAAAATAAATGAACCTTTCCTCTGCAGGTTGTGGCTCCTGCTCCTCTTCCAGCTGCTGCCAGAGCCTGGGATCACCAGTGCTCCTGGGTGTTTGTGGGGTTTGACACTGGCCTGTGGCTTCTGGAAAGCAGAGCACCCTCCCAGAGCCCTTCTGCCCCTGAACTTGGAGTTTGAGCTCCAAAGCTCTTTAACCTTGACCCGGACTCGTGGCTGGCTGCAGGTGCCCGGGGGAAGCTGCTCCCCAGCCTGGGGAACCCGCGGATGCCAATGCCCTTGCCAGGCCCTGATGAGCTCCCGGCGCTTCCAGGAGTCCCTGGAGGGGGCAGGTGGCCCATTAGGCTCGGTTTTAGGGCTGGGAAGGGGAATTTTCCTTTAGCCTGGTCAGTGAAGATCACAGAACCAGCTCGGCTTAGCCTGCTCTGGGGCTAATGAGCCAGGAGAGGGCCCTGGAATGAAGGTCAGGAATCAATAGCCTGGGAAGATCTGATGCTTTTCCACAGGCCCTTCATGTATTTCCCAGCTCTGTGCAGAAAGCAGGGGAGTCTTAGGAGCCTCCCCTAAAGTCCAGTGTTTAACCCTTGTATGTTTTCCCCTCCAGCCCAGTTTCCCCCCCAAGGTGGGATTCCCACAGCGCCATCCTCCCAGCGCATCACATTTTCTGCTAAAAAAGGGGTGGGGGTGTGTGCCTGGCTCTCTTGTGGGGAGGGAAGTCTAAGAAACTGAGCTTTTCTTAATTCCATTGTCACAAAGTTCACTTCTAGGCTAAAGAGACTGGGAGGGCAAAGGGCTGGGAGAGGTGGTAATTCCCTGATATTGGCAGCACTAGTGTTCAAACCCAGCACCCAGACACACCTTTCCCTGCAATCTCGTGGGGAAAACTCCCTCCTCCTGATTTTGGGGTGAGGACAAACAGCATCTTGTTGGCCCTACCCCCACGTGGCTCTGTCTGTGGCTGGAACTGGCTGGTGCCCTTGAGGTGTCTGGCCATTCCTGCCTCCCTCCAGCCCTGTCTCCCTGCAGGCTCTCCAGGCAGGGGAAGCAGCCTCTCCTCTCTCCTGCTGCATCCTTGGTGGATGTCCCTGATGGACCTGCACATCCCATTCCCACTGTGGATCACAGCCATGTAGAGAAGAGTGAAAGAAAAGTGTTTAGAGAAAATGCTTCCATGTTTTTGTAGCTCCAGCAGTGGGAATTCTGGATCTCTGCTCCAAATGTGTGTCCTTTCCTTGTGATCCTCACATCCCATGACAACTCCCAGCCAGCATCTTTGGGGAGTGGGAAAGCAGTGCCTAATTAAAGAAGGTTTAATTAAACCTGCTGCCAGGCAAGCCACCCCCATCCATCCCATATCAGCTTCCCTGGGTGGTGAATTTGGAACTTGTACTTGGAATTTGGGGTGAAAATCAGCCAGGGATGGAGAGAAATGACCCAGAACACCTGGAAGGGGAAGTGGGTGCCCTTAATGTGCGTCCTGATAACCCTTATTGCCCTAAATTTATTGGGAAAATAAGTTATATGAAAAATAATGACAATATGAACAACAGCAACAATAATAATGACAATTATATTAATAATATTATTAATAATAATAGAGTCCCAGGGGGTTTAGAGAGCATTGCATCCATAAAAACATTTTCCTGAGGACCCAAATCCATGGTAAACACTCTATCACAGAGCTCCACAAGAACAGCTGGAATGAGCCCTAAATATTTATTATTAATAGCAAAGCTGTTTATTTTTTACATATTAAATAGGTCATATCTCATCTAATAAAACCTCGGGGCTGGCTCTGCTCGCTGGGAGAAGGATTTTGCTGTTGTGCTGTGAGCAGAAAGAGGGAATACAGGAGTTCCTACTTGGGCTGGGCAAGCTGGGATCACATCCAAAGTTCCAGCCTTTGGGTTTGCAGGAGAGCTGGAAGATTCCTGCCTGGGTAACTGCTGCTGGCATCTCCCAGGATGTGGTCTAGAAATGTGACCAAGAGGTGGGGATGCAGGTCCAGCCCGTCCCGGGATTCCCTGTGTCAGGATGGATAAAGCACTTAAACCCTGGACTGGGCTGGAGCCTGGAAATGGGAAGGCACCAAGCAGCCCTTTGGGATCTTCGGAGTGACTGGGAGGCACATGGTGACAGCAAAAGCTCTTTTCCCCCTTCTGAGACATCATTAAGCAAATATCTACAAACCTTCCCGAGCTCCAGAGCCTGAATTCCTGAAGTTTGCTTGGATGCTTAAGTGCCTCAGGACTTAATTGCTGCCAAGTCCAGGTGTCGAGGGGAAATGAGTGTTGCACAACCCCCCATCATTTCAGCCCCCTTCCAGTGGCATTAACCCCACATCAATCTCCCCAGGCCTCCCAGGAGCTGGCAGAAGCTGGGTATCCCCATGGAATTTCCTTCCAAGTGCAGTGCAGCCCCTAATTCCTGACCTGGATGTGGGATACAGCAGCAGGCTTTGCCCTTCCCCGTGAGTTGGGGGTGTGGAGCCAGCCCTACAAAGTTTGGGAAGGAATTCCTTCCTGGGAGGGTGGGGACAGCCTGGTCCCAGCAGCACGGGGACAGGCCAGGGACAGCAGGTCCAGCCACCCTCACTCTGAGAGACCAGGAGTGAGTGTGGGTGCAGCCACAAGCGTGGGCTGGACTCGATCCTGGGCTGGTTTGGGAGCAGAAATGTGTTCCAAAAGCCCAAATACCCCATTTTCAGGACAAGGTGTTGCATCATTGGAGACATTCAAGAGCTTTCCTAGACTGTCAAACCCTTCCTGTAGGACAAGAGAAAATGGCCTCAAGTTGTGCCAGGGGAGGTTTGGGTTGGATTTAGGGTATTAAGGAAAAGATTTTTCATGGAAAGAGCTGTGGAAAGCATGGAAAGAGCTGTGGAAAGCATGGAAAGAGCTGTGGAAAGCATGGCAAGGTGCTCATGGCCAGCCGTGGCACAGCTGCCCTGGGCAGTGTGGATTCCCCATCCCTGAGGCAACACCTGACCTGTGGATGTGGCACTTGGGGACGTGGGTTACCGGTGGCTTTGGCAGCTTTGGGAGAACAGTTGGACTCGATGGCCTTGGAGGGCTTTTCCAGCCTGGAGTGTTCTGTGATCCCATCAGAAATCCCACCTCCCACCCAGTCACCACCTGTGCAAATCCTGCCGTTCCTCCGGCAGCTCCAGCGCCAAGTCCGGGCTCCTTCCCCGCCCCTGCAAACCCTTCCTGGCACATTTCCATGGAATGCAGAGCCCCACGGAGCATTTCCATTTAAAACAAGCCAGGAAGCTCCACCAGGAGCCTCCCTCCGAGGGCCGCCGGAGCCTCGGCAGCATCATGTCAGTAATTTGTTCTACATTGGTGATAATAAGCAATAAGAACATAAACACAGGCAGGGCTTTGTGTGGAGAAGTTTTTTTTCTCCTTTTTTTTTTCTTCTTTTCCCTTTTTTTCCCCTAAAGGAACCTCTGAGGTGGGGGGGAGAGAAAAAAAAGGCATGAATGATTCATCGATGCGAGGGGGGAAAAAGGCGGAGAGAGGGAGAGAAAGAGAGAGAGAGATTAAGAGAGAGGAGCTTCAAAGTGACTGGAGAGGATTTGAAGTGCTGAGCGTTCCTGGGCTGGGCAGAGCAGCAATTCACCAGAGAGGCCCCGTCAAGCTCCCTCCACCCCGGCCTCATCCTGGCTGCCTCCTCCTCCTGCTCCTCTCCAGAAAAATCAGCCTCCAAATCACAGGTTCAAAGTTCAGCATCATCTAATGATGGGAAGGCCTCCCAGCCCCTCTGTGAGTGGCATCTGTTTATAGACATGGCCCTTCCCTGGTGGTTTAGCCTGGCTTAAAATAATTTTTAAAAGAAAATTTATATATTTATATATATATATTTATATATATTAGAGGAAGAGGAAGTGGGGAATGAGATGCAGGGCTCCATTTAAAAAAAAAAATTATAAAAGGATCTACTGGTGGTGAGGTGCCTTTGATTCTGAATATTAAAAAAGGCCGTTGGATTTCAATGTAATGAGAATATTAAGGCTGCTGCCTTGATTTGTATTCACCGGCCAGCCCAGGCAGGCTGGGGAGCGGGGAAGGGCGGCACAGCTCGCTCCTGGCTGGAGCTGTCACCCTGGGAAGGGCTGGGGGAGATGGAGGGACCAGCCCTGCCCCTCCCCGTCACACAGGAGTGGGATGGGCACTTCCAGCACCATCCCCGTGCTGGTGGAACTGGTCAAAACTCAATGTCCTTTCCCAGGGAAATTCAGGCATTTTGAAACAGCATTTTGGGCTCATTCAGTGGGAGTTGGCGGCCAAGTTGAGATAAGGTGGTGGTTAGGAATTAAAGTGGAGTTAAATGGGATTTGGGATGGAATTCCTGGCTGTGAGGGTGGGCAGGCCCTGGCACAGGGTGCCCAGAGCAGCTGTGGCTGCCCCTGGACCCCTGGCAGTGCCCAAGGCCAGGCTGGATGGGGCTGGGAGCAGCCTGGGACAGGGGAAGGTGCCCCTGCCATGGCAGGGGTGGCACTGGATGGGCTTTGAGATTGCTTCCAAGCCAAACCATTCCATGATTCCACAACTCTATGAATTCCTTTTCCATGGAATACGAGTCTTGAAACAATTAATTTCTTTTTAATTTTGTTCCAAAGAGCCATTTGGTTCCTGCTCCTCCAGTTGTCATTGAACTGAGCACCTGTGCACTGAGATAAATCTGAGCAAGGGACAAGTGACATCCACGAGTCCTGCAGGACCCATTATTGCTCCTGTGTCACAAAGTGGCCCAATGATGAATGGCTAATTAGCAATTCACTCTATTTTATTAATCAAAGGCCATGCCATTCACTGGCCTAATGAAAGAGTTTGATGTTTTAATATTTCTGAAAAAGGGAAAAAAGAAAAGATCTCAGGACTAATTAGAGGAGAAGCTGATTTTAGAAAGAACATCTTAAATTATTGCTTGGGTATCAAAAACTGCAAATCTCCCAATTTGGGAATGAAAAGAACAAAAAAATAAAATCAGAGGCTTGAAAATAAATTTTAAAAAAGAATATTTCATAGTTGCCCATTCTGTCACATCAGAATATATCAGGATGTGTCATCAGGGGTCACAAGTAGTGAGTATGTACAGCTCTGAACAAAACAGAATGAAATTATATTGAACAAATAATTCCATCACAAATATTTGACCACAGCTAATATTAATAATAAGGTGGACTTTCAGGGAATTGTAACTTATTTTTGGGAAGTGCAATGTTCTAAAGACTTGGATAGGCTTTAAAGTCCCTCCCAACCCAAACCTTTCCATGAAACATTCCATGCCCTCCTAAGCTGGAAATGCCAAGAGGGGGATCAAACAGGGCCCTTCTCCTGTTTTGTCAGAAGTCCCTTAAACATCTCATCTCCATGTGACAAACAATGACCAAGGACTGATGGAAAACCGACTTTATCAACTCCCAACTCCTCATTACCAAAGTCTGGGTGAAGCCACAGCCTTTTAGCAGAGGGAAGGGAAGCTCTGGAAGTGGTTGAATTCCATGGGGCTCCAGCTGAGGCTCTCAGGGAGCCTGGGCAGGGGTGTTGCCATTGTAATGGGATTTCCCCCAGAGGAAAACTCCCCCTGCAATGCCCAGACACTGCAGAAAACACAATTAACTCCACTGGAGGAGCCTTAAGCCCACTTTCCTTGAGTGTTGTGTAATTAAAACCTCAGCCTTGTTAATACATTAGTGAGATGTTTGCATATAATTCATCAAATGTTTATGAAAATGCGTAACAAATAATCCTGACAAACAAGTTGCTTAATTGAGAGAAGGGCTGGGAAGCCTTGTGAATTTTTAATAAAAAGGGGGAAGGAAGCACACTACATTAATCAGACAAAGTTATCTCATTCAATATTTTCAAGTGGCTTCTCCAGCACATATTTTATTTCATGGATTGCACAAAAGGAATGTCTTGGTCCTCCAGTGAGATTTGCAGAGCAAACCCTGCCTTGCTCCAAACCGGCCCTTGGCTGGAGGCATTCCCTCTGTTACTGAGCAAAATCCCAATTTTTGGTTCTCAGATAACAGCACTGAAGCCTGGTTGGGATTTTTCACTTTGTGAAGAGGAACCCGTGTGTCTCTCTGCAGGTTGTAGAGAACCAGAGATGATGTCAGAACTCACAGCATGGAGCTGAGCTCCCATCTAACCCTGTCCTTTTGCAGCCCCTCTCCCTTGTCCTGTCACTCCAAGCTCCTGTAAAATCTCCATCTGTCCTGTAGGATTCTTCCCCACCGCGCCCATCTCCTCTTGGAGCCAGAGGCTGTGAGCCCACAGCCCCTCAGGTCTCCCCATCAGCACAAGAAATCTCCCCTGGGGATGGAGATGCACCATGAGGAGAGGATCTGATCCCAGAGCAGCCTGGGATCCAGGGCTGATCTGATCCCGTTGTTTCCTCCAGCTCCTCACAACCCACTGGGATCCCACAAACCTTAACCTGGATCTGTTGTTCAGAGGTGCAGTGTCCATGGTCAGCCTGAGCTTCCCCAGCCATTGGTTTGGAGTAAGTTTGTATGGACAGGACAAAGAGCAAGGCTGGGAGTGGAGGGGAGAGAAAGAGCGGAACAGCAGGAGAGAACGGATGGAAAAGGAGGGCTTGGGATGGGAGAGGTGGAGATTCACTGTGGGTGTTAACAGGAGGCAGCAAAGGGTTAAACCTGCCCAGGTGTGGAGCACACCTTGCTTTGGCCTCGTGGCAGATGCTCAGGTCCTCCAGGGTCTTCCTCCAGCCCCAGCTCCTGCCCTGGCTGGTCCCAGCCCGCTCCTCGTGGCTCCTTCCATCCTGGCTGGAAGCAGGCAGGAAAAGCTGCAGTTGGGAACCTGGGGTGAAAATTGCCCAGCCCCAACAAAGCTCACCCTGGCACGTTTGACTGCACTCCAAAGTGCTCCCACTGAGCAAGTCAGGGATGAAGAAACAGAGACTCTGTGGTTTAAAAAGCTCCCAGGCCAGAGTCAGCATTTCTGCCCTGCCCTGCCTCATGGATTATTCAGCACGGGACTTGTTGATGCACACTTATTTTCTGCTCCCAGTGGAGTTGATGATCTTCCTTGCTCAGAACAGCCTCTGCTCTCTCCCCTCCAGGGGGGACAGTGGCCAGAGCAGGGCTGGGCTGGGCTCACGGCCGGGATGTCCAGGATGGGGATGGAGCACGGAGCTCACAACCATGGCTGGTGCTGCTGGCAGCCAGGCAAGGACTGGGGGCACGATGGGAGAGGGTCTATGGGAGAGAGAAAAGTGGGAGAAGTGCAGTGGGAAGTGAGTGGTGTTAATGAAATATTCAGCAGTGGTGGGCCTGAACGCATTGCCGAAATTGCAGAAGCAGGGATGATTAATATTTCACAGGGTAAGCTGCCACTTGGCTGCTTTCTGCACACAGATTCCACCCCCACTTGCACACACACCCCTTCCTCCTCCTCCCCACCCTCTCTGCTCCCCCAAACTCTGCCTCCACCACTTCCCTGGCTCCAGCTGATGGCTCCCACCACGGCTGGGGGAGGTTCCCTGGCCCCTCCATGAGCTCTGCCCAGGGGACACCAGGTCCCAGAGTTGCCTGGTGGGAAAAGCACCAGCAGGAGGGGGAAGGGAGTCGAGGGAAAGCACATAATTTATTTTTCATGGGAATGGGAGAGCAGGTTGTCCTATTTAGTCACATTAGATGCTCTGTTAACACAACAGGAAGGAAAAAAAAGAAAAGGGGGTGAATAAATGCTTGGAGCTGAAGAAGGCTGCTCCCGGGTTCTCTGGGAAAAGGGGCCTGGTCTTTCAGCAGTTGAGTGTTTTGGCTCTGGATGAGTCTCCCAAGGGGTGTCCCACGTAGGGGATGGGCAGTTAAGAAGTCAGGGAATATGAGGGAATATGAGGCTCTTCATCAGCTGGTTTGCTGCAGGTGGAACGGCCCAAGGTGTGGTTTGGGACATTTCCACCCATCTGGTGTGGAGACAGGGGAGTCCCAGCACATGGAGGAGCTCACTATAAACACCCTCAGAAGCAGCTCAGTGCTTGACCTCTTGGGTCAAGCTTTGGGTGACCTTATCGTCGTCTTCTAGGACCTGAAGGGGCTCCAAGAAAAGTGGAGAGAGACTTTGTACAAGGGATGGAGTGACAGGACACAGGGAATGTCTTCCCACTGCCAGAGGGCAGGGCTGGATGGGAGATTGGGCAGGAATTGTTCCCTGGCAGGGTGGGCAGGCCCTGGCACAGGGTGCCCAGAGCAGCTGGGGCTGCCCCTGGATCCTGGCAGTGCCCAAGGCCAGGCTGGACAGGGCTTGGAGCAGCCTGGGACAGTGGGAGGTGTCCCTGACATGGCAGGGGTGGCACTGGATGGACTTCGAGGTCCTTCCAGCCCAAACCATTCCATGGCTCTGGGATTCTCCCTGCCCGTGACGGATTCTTGTCATGCCCACCCAGCCTGGCAAGGGCACAAAGCCCCTCCCAGCCCCCCCTCCTGGAGCTGCTGCCCTGCTGTGGCCAGGGTTACTCAGGACAGATGCAGCTCCTGAGAGCCGAGGTGGGCAAAGGCAGGAGGAGGAACCCTGTGCAGAGTCCCAGGTCTGGGGAGAACAGACGCCTGGATTTCTATTGTGTAAGCGGGGATTTGTCCAGGATGGTGGAGGAACAACTCAGATTAGAAAGGAATAAAGAGTGAATTCTTCCTTTGTCCCAGGAGTGTTCCCTCCAGGGCAAAGGTCAAGTGCATTGTGTGGCAGTGTTTGGATTCAGAATAAAATAAGTGACAAGGGCGCAAACCTGGGGCATGCACAGGGACTGAATAAAGAGGAGTGTGGGTGAGCCAGCAGAAAACATCCCCTCACCCTGGGGGTCATTAACATGTGCAGGAGGTGACCTGGTGACATGGTACGGGGGACAGGGACACCGATGTGAGGCATTTAAATGCTGCCCTGAGCATATTCAGTTATTGATTAGAGCAGATTTCTGAGCACAGCTGTAGGGGAAGTGATCAGCTCCTCTGGAAAAGGGAGACTGTGCTCAAAGCGTTGGCTGGAATTTGCTCTCAGCTCTGTTCTCCACTTCTCCATGGGAATCGGGGGCTTTGTTGGTTTCTCCCTTCAGATTGTCCCCCCATCCCATATGGATTCTTTAGGCAGAGTTCAGTGGTGAGTTCCGGAAGAGGGCTCAGCATAAAGCCTGAAATGCTGGTTGAGATGGGATTTGTGCACAGCTTCTGCAGAGGGAGGAATTCCTAACTCAATGAAATTCTGGTGAATGATGCTGATGACCTCAGGAAGTTCATCCTTTGTTGTGAAGCTGGATCAAACCCAAACCACAGCCAGCTAAAATTCTGTTCTTCAGGATCTCCCACCTTCCCCACCCCCTGTGCCCAGTTCAGCTCAGGGCTGTTGCCAGCTGGATACCAGCATGAGACCCTGCACAGCCTGGCACTGTGGCTTCAGGCTTGATCTGAAGAATTGCTTAGACTATTGATTTATTCCCCTGATTTATTTAAAGTCAAGAGCTTTTTTGTGGTTCTCTCTTCTCATTCTGAACTCAGATTGAGAGACCTTTTCTTAGAGCTCAGTTTTATTTGGGCTGCTCAATAGCAAAAACAGGCTTGAGCAGCAGGCCCTGGCCTGGAGAGGGATCTGGGTTTGGGATTTTAGTTTGGAACTCTTCCATGCTGTGACACAGCTGTTCCTGGAAAATTGGAGGTGTTCTTCAGAGGTGTGCAGAGGAAATCTGATGGAATAAATAATATAAGAGTTTCACCCACATGCCTCAAAGCCACAGAAATATTTGGTGTCAGGGGAGGTGAGCTGGGTCTCAACAGCATCAAAACTCCTCAACAAAACCATGACCTCACTCAGATTCCTCATCCTTCCTTTTGATAGCGTCCTGAGATCTTTTGTTCAGGTTCCCTGTCTATAATGCCATCAATTCTCCTGAAGACTGTGGAAAAAAAGACAAAATTCTGCTCATGGGGTTCTCCTCCTGCCTGGGGTGGGCTGCAGCCACAGAGGGAGCAGGAGGGTCTTGGTTTGGAATCCTCATGCCCAGATTTTTTCAGGACTCATTGAATCAGGCTTCTTGGAGACTTCATGGAGAAAATCCCCAGGCAAAGCCTGGCAGAAAGCCCCAGTTTAACCTCCCTGGCCACAGCAGCAGGGGGATGTTTGGGAACAGCAGATGTGCTTCTGCACCAGCGCCACCTCCGAGGGCCAGGTTGACAGCCAAGCATCCCGAATGGATCGTGCCAGCCACAATCTGTGCTCCCTGCTCAGACCATTGCCCTTCCTGAGAACCGAGCTATGGATTTTGATAGCGACGCTTCCTGGCCACAGGAAGGGCCACACCCCGTCCTTGCCACTGTGACACCAAGATGCCTCCTCATCCGCTCCAGCGACAGCCCTGCTGTGCTCCCAGGCTGCCCCTGAGCCGGGCCAGTCTCCTTTTCCCACCAGGAATTCTGCCAGCTTTGCAGCTCAGTGTTGGTGCCACAGTTTGGCCTCATGGTTTCTCCCAGGGGACCAACGAGCAACATTTCTGGAGGGGGAAGAGGAGCAAGTTTTGATCTCATTGATGGAATCACAGGTTGTGGAATTCCAGGATGGTTGGTTTGGAAGACTTTAAAGCTCGTCTCCTTCCTTGCCATGGCAGGGACACCTTCCACTGCCCCAGGCTGCTCCAAACCTCATCCAGCCTGGCCTTGGGCACTGCCAGGGATCCAGGGGCAGCCACAGCTGCTCTGGGCACCCTGTGCCAGGGCCTGCCCACCCTCACAGTCAGGAATTCCATCCTGGCAGAAGCCACGGAGCCTCTGGTTCTCCACAAGCCTGGCTGCCTGCCATGAGCAGCACAGTGATTTCCAGAAATCCAGGAAATATCAGCAATCCGTGCTCGGAGTCAGGTGGTGAGGGAGGAAATCCAGTCATTTGACACTGGTCAGTGAGTGAGGATATGGGTTTGTCAATAATTGGCTTTAATTAAGTCAAAGTTGTTTCATTAATATAATTTTAAATGGATTCCCTGCAACTCCTGCCTGGGGGAATGTCAGGGTTGGGAGAGGCTGATTTTACTGCAGTGTAACTGAGGAGGGGCTGGGATCCCAACACAGGAGAGGGAAAACCAGCAGGACCAGGTGAAACCAGGTGAAATATTCAAGCCTTTTCCTTCTGGGAATCTGGCTCTTCCCTGTCAGGGCTTGGGGACTTACAAAGACCCCAACCAAGCTCTTTTTGGTTTTGTTACCCCAGTGATTTCTGTCCAGAAACTGCAAGGAATAAATTACTTATTTTATCCAAGAACTAGATGCTGTTTCCTAGTTTTCCCTCAGCAGGGACAGGGACACTGGAAAAGCTGCACTATCCCCAAGCCTGGGCTCTGATCCAGGAAATGCCTTTTCTTCCTGACCAAGCTGGGAGTTTAAACTTGTCAAATCCCAACCAGCTGACGTGAGCTCCTGGGTGCCACCAAACCACTGAGTGCCATTCCCATTCCCTGGAAGTGGCCAAGATCAGGTTGGACACTGGGGCTTGGAGCACCCTGGAACAGTGGAAGGTGTCCCTGCCCATGGCAGGGGTGGAATGGGATGAGCTTAAGGTCCCTTCCAAACCAGCCATTGTGGGCTTCTTTTTGGATTTCAATTCTTTCTTTTCAATTTCTTTTCTGACACAAGTGGCAAAGGCTGCATGACTTCCAGAGCACAGGGTTGAGGTGTGTTGGTATCCCATTCCTCACTATTTGCTGGGACAGTCTAGCAGTGGGAATTCCCCATTGACCCTTTGCCCAATTTTAATCTGCTCTTTTATCAGGCCAACCCACCCCTTTGAAGTCCCTTTAGTTGTTTCTAGAGCTGAATATCTACAAACAATTCCCATTTTCTCCCTGCTCACTCACACCCACAATCCAAATGTTCCATCACCTAATCCCCAGCATGTTTCCCCTTCTAGTTGTGTCTTCTTGGATTAAAAAACAAATAAAGAGGTTCCTGCAGTGAGACTCCTGCCCTGGAAACCACCTCTAACCAAACCATAAACTCCCTCTTGCTGGAGCCAGTTGATGCTGGGATGGTGCTCACCCCAGTTTGAATTCCGGTAAATAATTGACATTTTTGCTCCTACTCTTTTGTTTTGTGCATTTTTAAAAACAAGAACTTAAAAATTAACCAAATCAGGCTGCTGGGTTCCCCAGTGAGGCGTTGTGTGCAGCAAAATAACCAAGTGTAAATAAGGATGTGAGAGGTGGTTGGGGCAAGGATGTGCTCTGCCCAGGGTGGCTGCAGAACGTGAGGAAGGGCCATCAGGAGATTCCTGCATTTCCACCCCCACACCCTCCTGTGGACGGAGCCTTTGGCATTTTGTCAGGACAGGACCAACCCCACTGAGTCCTGGATCAGGGAATGTGCAATTTATTGAAACTGTGCTTCAGCCAAACACAAACTGTGGGTCTGCTCAGGGGCAGCCCTGTGGTCTGTGGGGCAGAAAAGCCTGGAATATCTCCCAGCTCCTGGTAAATCCAGGCTTTTCTTTGGAAGAACAACCCTTTCGGCAGGTGGGTTTTTTTTCTATCTGTCTCACACTTCAGTCCAGGGTGAGTGAATCACCTCTGGGCAGCACTGCTGTCCCTCTCCATGGCACAAAGGGATGCTTGGGCTCAGGTACCTCATTTTTGGGTGGATGGAGCTGTGGGAGGCTTAGGGGAGGGCTCTGTCCTGCATCCTCAGTGCTGGAATCGATTGGGAAGATGCCTGGTGGTACCAGGATTCTGACCTGTCCCACCTGGCCATCCTGAGAAGCAGGTGAGACATCTGTGCCATGGTCAGAACA
Source organism: Passer domesticus (assembly GCF_036417665.1). Classification (NCBI taxonomy): domain Eukaryota; kingdom Metazoa; phylum Chordata; class Aves; order Passeriformes; family Passeridae; genus Passer; species Passer domesticus. The sequence goes on from NC_087480.1 coordinate 18,670,372, forward strand.
AGAGGCTGGTGTCACTGTCAGACCCAGAAGGTCCTCAGCCCTCCCTTCCCTTTGGCTGTCTGTGCAGTTTGGCCATTTCTCACCTCAACTCCCCTTAACCACCTGTGAAACCCCCCCCCACCCCTCATGATGCTTTCCTTCCATCACCTCCTGGCACATCTGTCACATCTGGTGACTCCTTCTGTCCACACCAGCAGTGTGAGCTCCAGCAGGTGCTCATCTTTGGTCTGCTCACCTGTCTGGGCCACTCTCCAGAAAGAACAGGCTGGTGGCAAACAGATGGACCAGGGCTCGTGCTGGAGGGCAGGTGTGGGATGTGCTGGGTCAGAGGTTTGGGATGTGCTGGGTCAGAGGTGTGGGATGTGCTGGGCCAGAGGTGTGGGATGTGCTGGGTCAGGGCAGGTGTGGGATGTGCTGGGTCAGAGGTGTGGGATGTGCTGGGTCAGAGGTGTGGGATGTGCTGGGTCAGAGGTTTGGGATGTGCTGGGTCAGAGGTTTGGGATGTGCTGGGTCAGGGCAGGTGTGGGATGTGCTGGGTCAGAGGTGTGGGACGTGCTGGGTCAGAGGTGTGGGATGTGCTGGGTCAGAGGTGTGGGATGTGCTGGGTCAGAGGTTTGGGATGTGCTGGGTC